>NC_056749.1:518736876-519046876 GCF_019279795.1 Protopterus annectens
TGCATGAGTCAGTCCCATGAAGAATACTGTCAGTCCTATATTTACTTGACAGCTGTAAATGTTTGTGTGCAGTTATATAGCTAATTTGTAGTGTCTCAATGCATTTAAGCCATTTCTTTCTTAGCTCTCATTTTAGTTGCCATTTACTTTTACGTATTTTTGCCATTTAGATCATTGCTTCCTTTAAAGCATGTGTGTTTTGCTTGCTTTTGGGCAGATGTAGGAGCCCATCTTATTGATTCTGTGTTCTGATGTTAGTGTTTAGTAGAGAATTGGTAGTCAGTTGTGTGTATGTTCTTCTCATAAGCTGGTTAGTTTCTTTTGGTTTCTAGTAATTGTTTATATCTTCATTAATCCATTCATTTTTGTTCTTACCCACTTTCCAGTTGAACCTCACTTTGAATGAAAGTCTATTTCCATCTTTGACTTTTACTGGAATTTTGTGTTGCTTCGAAGAAAGCATACAAAGGATAGGGATTGATGACTAAGGTGAGTGAGTAATGTTATGCCTAGTCTTAATGCAATACTTTTGTCGAATATCATCACTGCTGCTGTGTGTAATTAGGAATCAAAATGGTCACCACTCACCAAAAGCAATTCGGTCAATTTGCATGACATTTAGAAAACAATAGTCAGAGACAGCAGTAGCCACACTGAGAAAACCCTCATTATTGACTCTTTAGTAAATTTCTGAATTACCATCTTTTAATACTAGCACGATCAGACATGGTAAAGGTAGTGTTTTCCCTGGTGGCCCATTTTAAGTTGATAAATGGCACTTCTTCAACTCCTCAGACACACCCATACACAGCCATGCATGTACATGCACACAAGCCCTTCAATGGTTGAGCGCATTCATGATCCCATTCACCCATTCACTTAAACATGTGCTTTAGTGTGCGTGTGCATATACATACATACACACACATCTAGGTTCTCTATTATAGGTCAGTAGGTAAGTATTAGGCTTACTCTGGTGGTGGTGGTGCTGCAGTAGCGTTGTCACCTTACAGATAGATGTTGTCCTGTTCAATTCTCAGCTAGAGCGTCTTCTGTGTGGAGACATGCATGAATAGGCGTACCTTCATTGAAGGTTGTGCATCAGGGCTGGCAACTCGGCACGTAAAAATCTACTGCCAATCATTAGCGGACCGGAGTTCCGCTGTGGCGGCCCCTAACTTTGAAAAGCCGAAAGACACAACAATGTAAGTATTAGGCTTTATGAATTTGCAGGTTATTTTAAGCCTAGTCATTTTTCGTTTCGATGCTCAAATTAACATATCTCATTGGTTTAGAGACTATCAATTACCATCCATGGTCAACAATTATATATTACTCCTAATAAATAATGTGAATAAATAGGATCATAACACAAATAATTTCACAGGAGACATGAGTGGGTTAAAGCAGTTAGGATCGGCCTCTGTCCATTATTAGCACAGGGGGCAGTCCTGGGGTAAATCGTATATTAATCATCAATAGATCCAAGTTGCACTTGAATATGGACAGGGATGAGTTTTATTTTATGTGGATAGAGAGTCTGTTCCATAGCAGTGATATCTTCCGACAGATATACCTGTCCTTCCAAACCACTCTGCTGATGTATCACATAAGGTTTATATTCCTAGACTGAGTATTTGTGATGTTATTTGACTTAATGATGTGCACTAAGTCCATCAGTAATGGTCAGAGGATATCTTCTTTGTCAGATATGGTTCAACTCTTAGCAGTCTGTAGGATAGTAGGTGATAAGGCTTTGATTTGGTCCATGTTGGGCATATTGTTAAAGCTTTGTATCCTTTTAGTAAGGTATCTCTGTGTGTGTTCCAGGTGCTGCATGAGTCTGAACAGATACATGCCAAAAAAAGGCATTATACTCAATGATTGGCCTAATGAGGGCTGAGTAAAGGGGGACAATAATATCACTAGATCTAGACAAAATCCCTTTGTTTATAAGCTGCACAATATAGAAGGGCTTTTTTATGACAGTGGACACATATTGGTCAAAAGTTAGGTCATTGTCCATATAAGTTCCCAAATCCTGACTAACTGGGTAAACTCTTAAGGGGGCAGGATATATGCCCTCCCAAAGGATACGATAATGCATTATTTGGTATTTATTTTCAGTCCCTGATTTTGGCACCAGTCATTTGTTTGTGACAAACCTTCCTTCAAATAAATACCTTCAAACTCATCATAGGAGAAAACCAGCGTAGATATCATTACCTTTACTAGCAGAGTGTGACAAGAATCTATTATTACAGCCAAAGGGAGGTAGAGTGGGGGCTAGCACCTAAAACAGTACACAGAAATGGAGGAAAATTCCTTGTATGTATTTAACGTGCCAGGGTCCCTACATTCTATTTAATAGCCTTAGTCTTGGTAAACCATCTTTAAAGGGAAGTGATACTGGATTATATTTTAATTTGCAAGCACTATGCCAGAATGCCCTTAGTCTGGGTAAACCATCTTTAAAGGGAAGTGATACTGGATTATATTTTAATTTGCAAGCACTATGCCAGAATGCCCATAGTCTGGGTAAACCATCTTTAAAGGGAAGTGATACTGGATTATATTTTAATTTGCAAGCACTATGCCAGAATGCCTGTCTGAATAATCTCTCTTAACTTTCTTTTTACTACTACACTGGCTCATATTTTTATTACATCTCTTTTATGAACTTTACCATGTTAAAATAATACTAGTCTTGTTTTTTTCATTTATTTTGAATTTCTGTAACTATAAAATGTCATGAGTGATAACATTTGTTTTACTTTCCTTTGAGCTAAGCTACATTGCACTATGCTGAGAAGAAAAGCACTGAAGGAATTCTGCAGTGCAGGTTCAAACCACGCTACTGATGGATTACCTATAATTGTTATTGTTAAATTCTGACCATTTCTGTCAAAAGGTTTCCTATCACTCTAAACCATACTAAAGTACAGTAAAGGGGGTGGCTGCAATAGGTACAATCTGCTAGGTGGTCCAATCAGCATTATAAGACATGCCAATCTTTTTCTGTAAGTAAGCGGTGTGACAGTTGTTGCTGGTGACCTGCATGAGTGCTGATCAGTCATAGAGGTTGCAGTTGCTTAAATTGTTTCAAAGTGTGTGTGTGTGTGTGTGTGTGTGTGTGTGTGTGTGTGTGTGTGTGTGTGTGTGTGTGTCTGTCTTAGGAGTTCTGTCAAGAAGCTAGTGTTGCTTTGTTTTTTGTATTTCTTAAATGTGTGATAGGTGGTATATTTTGCACCCCCACTAAGAAGAATGTTTTTGCCCCTGAACTCTACATGATATGGCATCAGTTTGGGGACTGCCCAAGGTAACAACTTATTTAGCTAGTACTCTGGCATCAGGTATCTTTATTTTATGTTTTATTATGGAGGACTAACTGCTTCACTCCTTAAAATAAAACTGCATCAAATTATTTTAATATGTTAGATTACAGATATGCTACAGGTCATTACAGAGAAAGAGAACATATTTGATTTCATTGAAAGCATATATGTCATAATAGTATATAAACATGACTAACTATAATGTTACTTTAAGCAAACTGCAAATGCTTAAAGGTATTTTAAACGAACACAAGGCAAATGTTAAGCAGCTTGATCATGCAAAAGAAAAAAAAATGTGATTTCAGGCTAAAGATGGTGAAATATTTATTTAGACATGGACGGAGTGACAGAGTAACATTCTAAACCTGCTGTGAAGTGTGTACAAACACAGCAGCTGACAAGACAGAAGCTGTTAACCCGTCTGCAGGACAGGTGACCCAAGTTTGAGAATATACTTGAGCAATCAACAGGGATGACTAAGAAGACTGAATTAACAGATGTCCATCTGTTTTTTCTTGGGAAATTTGATGGAAACCGTCTCAGAGGTCATCTACTCGGATTGTAGTGAGTGTTAATTCCATCTCTGACCACAATGCACAAGCCATGTCTGATGGTGGGGATTCTGACTGGCCCTTGAGTGGATGATGTTCTGTCTCCATACATGCAGCTCACTGATTGATCTCTCAGTATCCAGAGCTATGAGTCACCATCGGTTTCAACTTACTTGAGGTGTGTGGTTTATCTGATAACAGGTCTTGCTGGGTGCAGCCAGATGAAGTACAAGGGTGGATATGAATCGCAATGAGGAGAACAGCCAAACAGCTGTACAGTGTCAGCCCGGGAAATGTAAACAAAGGAAGAAGAAAAAGCATTCCCACTAAAACAGGTGTTCAAACACTGGGTTCTGCACTACCCACTGAGGTGAGCATTCAGACTGCACTTAAAGAAACATAAATATCTCCTTCCTAAGATATTAGTTTATGGAAAGAAATGACAGCTGTCAGTTAATATTTAAATATTTTTGCTTGTGTAATTTGTAAATTTATCCATCATAGTAAAGCATGCAAATAATATCTCCTAGTCTTTGGTTATAATGTCTTGACTGTCAAACTTTAATATGTACTTCAAGTAGATAAAGTCTTTCTGCAACTTTCCTGCTGCAGAGGTCTGCCATGTACTCACTACAAAAATATTACTTCCACTATTTTAGCAGTGTATGTTTCTAAGCAGCAGCATTCAGGATTTTCATATGCTTGCTATATACATTTATGAGCTAAAGACTTACATCGGTACAATTCATTTTTTCCTTTTACATAACCAGTGATCCTGCATATATTTGCATCAAACTATAGTGTGATATATTGAAGTGTATTTATGTACAGAGTACTCTTCTCATCCATCTAAATACATAAATAAAATGGTGGATTAAATAAATAACAAAACATAATTAAATTAACTGGAATATCAGGCTTCATTCTGACTCAGTGTATCTCAGAAGTCTCAGTTAATGTTAGCTTGTAAGGAACAAGGAATAACTGAATTTGGGTAGATATTCTGTATATATTTTTAGCCCTCACGATAGAGCATTTCACAGAGATGTGCTTGCAGTGACTGCTCCCCCATTTCTATTAGTACCAGTCATGCAAGGATTTTACAATCACACTCAAAAATGTTCTCTTTCAATGTGCTAGTCTGACTGGTGGGACAAAATGGGGTCTATAGTACCATGTCGGAAGACATGTTTGCCGAACACGTCGACATGGAAATATTGATCTGCCAAAATTCAGAAAGGCCGAGTCAGCAAATTTTTTCCCAGGAGAAAAAAAATCGCTCAGCCTTCATCGCGGATTTGCCCTTTCCCCACTGTAGTGCGATCTCGTAGTTGGTATATTTAGTTGGGGGGTGTGGGGAGAAGCCCCCCATTTATTTATTATTTTTTTTATTTTATTTTACATTTGTTAACCGGGAAAGTCTGACTGGACACATATAAATTTTCAGCAGAGGCCCAGGGAGAAAAGCTCCAATAGCATGTCATAAAGTAATTACACAAGAATATCATACAGAGATATAGGTTCCATAGAAACATAAGTTATGTATAGATTAACATTTCCTTTAGTAAAGTCAGCATGCAGCATTCTAGTAGTAGGGTTTATATATATTATGTTGTAGGGTTTGAAAGTTTGTTTTTTTTTTGTGTATGGCTGGGTGATTTTTTTCACCTGGGAAAAAATTCACTGACTTGGCTGTTCAGAATATTGGCAGGTCAATATTTCTGTGTCGATTAAGATGTGTTCGACGAACATGTCTTTTGACACGTTAATATGGACCCACAAAATGGGCTATGTTGCATAGACTATCTTTATAATTAACGTTTGGATCAGAGACAAGATGGACATAAACTTACTTTGTTCAATTATTTTAAATCCTGAGCAGTTCTGACATTTTAAGGTGACTTATTGTAAACAAAAAGGGACTTACCTGCACAATATCAGATGATTATTAAGTCCCACTGCTTGACCTTGACCTGAGCATATATTCTTCCTTCCACCCTCGTCCCCGACCATCCTGCTAATAACCTAAGTCATAACTACCAAATCACCCTCCCACGTTAAAGTAACCCACAATTATATTGTATCTCCTCTCCAGGCTGTAATTTATAACCCTATGAGATACCACATCCTTAACTATACCTTGTTATTTATTTAATCAATGTATTTATTTTCTAGTGGCAAAACTATTCCATAATCACTTTTGGCAAAACACAGGAAAAACATCCATTGTTTAACAGTCATCATAAATAAATTAGTGATTTTAACACACTGTGCCAAATAAAATATAATTAGGTGCCACAACATAAGAACTGCCACAAACAACACACACAACAGACAGACATTCACCCACAACAGCCACTCTTGAATATCCCGGCATCTGTAAGATTAAATATGAGAGGAAACACCTGTTAAAACAAGAAAAAAAATGTATTAAATGCAGAACTTTACGTAGTAGATGGTATGTCCTTGCCTAACTTTTGTTTCTCATGAACGAAGACTTCCAAGGTGCAGGTGGCACAGGTAATTGCACCAGTGCCTGCAATGCTCACTGTACCTGCACATAACTCCAACAGCCAATGGCAATGCAGGAAACAGAGCACTATACTGCTCTGCTTTGCCCATCATGGAGGCACCCTCCATGATTCAAGAGGATCAGAAGCCACCTACATGAAAGTAGTGCAAAACAAAATGATAACTGGCAGCATGAGACCTACACTGTTCATGGCATACCTATGTGGACTTTTTCACTGAAATAATTGTTATTGTGCAAGAACATATGAATATTACATCAGTTCCTGTCCCTTAATAGCAGGAGGTCTGTCACCAGGTGTAGTTCAGTGGACTTTGACATTACTGTCGTTTTGCAGTGCATAGATTGATATGAAGAGTCTTGCTGTACAGTATATAATTAGTCAGACACATGCCTGACCTGTGATGGCAAGTGTCTGTGGCATTCCCCTCAAAAGGTGTAGTCCTTGTACTCTATGGACCATTAATCACTGTCCTGTCAGTTGACCAATTGATTGCACTGAGAAAGCCAGTAACTTTGTATCCCAAGCTTCTTCGTGCCTGCATTCACTAAATGAAAGAGAACATGTTCTGCTTTTTGTCTATGTCTATTTCCTAATGGTTGAGTACAAACTATAAACATACTGCCTTCTTTAATAAATTGCCTGAGGGTAGGAAGCCTGTTACGCTTGACTTTGAACCCCAGTCCTATGCCTAATTCGCAGACACCCCATCTAATGCTACCATTAATACTTCCTACATATAACTATCATTCGTGACAACCACTCACTATACCTCCCGAAACAACTTTAGTACTTTCATAGAAACACTCCTGTTTTTATTCACATATTCCCTACTTCCATCTACCATTTAGCATAATTCCCAACAACCTCTCTCTCTCTCTCTCTCCTGCTGCTTTACACTATATCCACTCCTACTCAGACCCCACCCCAGTAGTACCTTTAAGTCATTCATGAGCAGAATTTCCTCTTCCATTAATCCCTGTAATCTTCTCTCATATACTGTAAATCAATATTTATCTCTCCTCTCTTCCTCTATATTTCTCTGCCTTCCCCTTATGTCTATACTGCTTACACCCCTGTCCTCAATCTTTCTATATTCATACACAATACACAATTAAGCCAATATGTTTACTGTACTAACATTCTTTACGCATACCTATTTCTGCACTGTTAGCCAGCCCTTTACCACATAAATTCAACCTCATTCATATTACTATTTCCCATACCTATAGTCTGAAACACCCACACTTCTCAAAATCACATATAATCCTACATACTAGACACAATCTATTCTACATTCCAACTTGTTTTCACAACCTTTCCTACTTCCTATCTTAACTACATCCACAACCTTTGTCCTTCAAACAACTCTGTTCCATATATTTCAGAAACACGTTTCGCCTACAGTTCCTGATACTAGCACTTCTTTTCTTACTTATACACTAAACATCCTTCCAACATCCATTACCCTCACAATTCCAACAAAGATCTTATATTGTGCCCTCCAAGCAAAATACTTTTAAACCACGTCCCCTAATCCCACCCTAACTATATCAACAATCATATATCCTGCAATTCAAATAAAATTACCCAAACCAACAGCAATTTACTCGCAAATTCAGTATTAAACATAAAAATCAAGCAAAAATGCTTCCACCCATACCATAATACCTATGTAACCATAAAACTTAAGCTGTGACATCCACCCAAACCCAGGCCAAACTCAACATGCTCAAGCACCTGACAGCATATCCCCATCAGCCACCTTTATTTCTACTACCTCACTTATAGTCCCACCCAGGACTTCATATATACCATACCAGCGTGCAAAATATTTATAACAACCCCCCTCATGTGCATGCATGGATAGCACTAAATATCCCAGACTACTTAGCTGCCATAGAAATGTGGGTCTGCCAGGAAACCGAAAAAAAAAAAACAAAATTGACTCATTCCAGTCTAAACATTATCAAATGAGACAGAACCAAAAATAATAATTTGGTGTTGTCACTATTTTCTACAGAAATACTTTAGATATCTTCATTCGCCCATATCATGTCAACTTTCTGTACTCAGAAATCCCACTAACAATGTTAAAACTAAGCACTCACAAGACAATGAAAATCATGGATGTACACACACCACGAGGTAACAATAATAGAACACTGGAAAATATTCTCTGCTGGGCCTCCTCAAGAAACCATAATATTGGGTGATGTTAACATAGAGTGACATACCATACATTCTGAAAATGCAAATAATAATATACATTTGTACTAGCTCACCCAACTTATGACCACATCAACTAGATAAAAGAAAGCAACAGACAGGCATTAACTTTTGAATGGATCCTAACATCCTTTTCATGTAAAATGTTATCCCTTGGAACTCTGTCAGACAGCCTAAGTGATTGCTTGACAATCTAGACACAAGTTATCAAAGCAACAGCCCCAAAACACATCATTACAGTCTGGTATGAAAACTTACTAGTTTTATTAATACACTACATCTCCTTAACTGGGAGTCACTAAAACCTTCTGTGATACTCTAAACACATTAAACCACTTCTAAAAGAGTCAGAGCCAAACCTGCCACATGGCTATCCTTAGCAACTAAACAACTTATGAAACAGAGACAAAGCATGGAATGTCTGCACAAAAAATAAAACTCCTATTTTAATAGCATTTAGATAATTAAGAAACCTAGCCAAGCAACTTATTAGCAAAGATATAAAACATATTACTAAGCCAATCAAGATAGACACACTATTAATCCAAAATTGGTCTGGCTTTCAATCAATAAACTGTTAGCTGACACCAAACACACAAATAAAATAATACTTTAGCCAGTTAATTCAATACCCACTTTATACAGGCAACACACTCATTAACCAACCAAGTGACGAATCAAGTTCTTTATGACCTTAAGCAATCAAATATCCTCCTCAGTCATTTCCCTTTCTAACCAGATACCATCATTAATACTTCATATTAATGCATCCTACAGCTGTTCCTGACAATCTGCCTGACAAATATCTTTAAACAGCAGCTCAGGCTATTGCATACGCAGTTTGACTTCTAGTAACTTACTTTATCTCTGAAAATAAAGTCCCCTTGCTAAGGAAATTAATTGCTATTTATTCTCCCCTGTCTCTCTAATAGATGACCAGTTTCTGTCTTCAACCTAACAAGGTTTTTGTCCTCATCACAGCTTAACTGCTGCTTTGTTTCCTCCATCATTCTAGACTTATCTAAAGCTTTTGATATTGTATCCCAGCAGAAGCTCTTGTATAACCTCTCATCCTTAGGGCTCATCAGCACTTCACTGCAATGGTTCTATAGTTACCTGTCAAAAAGAGAACAAGCAGTGAAAAGGAAAAAAAAAAAAAAAAAGATGTCTCCACCTTCTTGCTAGTATGCATCAAAGCCCCCCATGGATTGATACTAGGACTCATACTTTTCAACATAGTCATCAATGACCTCTGCACTGCGACAAAAAAGGTTACCTTAGTTCAATAAGCTGATGAATTAACCCCTATTTGCTCAGAAAATCTCCATGTACATGCCAAGAACTTGCATAGCAATCCTTATTGATTGAAACATGGCTCAGAAATTTACAAATACTAGTAAACCTTAAAAAACACTACATTACTGCTCTTTACCCCAAAACACATCTCACCACAAAAAAAAAAAAAAAAAAAGATTGGGGCTTGGTATAATGGTTAAGGTGTTGACAACTGGGTGGGAGACCACAAATTCGACCTGGGGGTGGCACCCATGTCCCTCATGGATAGAGGAAGTCGGTGCTGACCTCAGACTCGCTCTGCTAGTAACATCCATTTAACCTAGGTCATTTAGAGTAACTCAGGTATAACATGACTAAAATTGTAAGGGTAACTTGAGTATAACATGGCTATGCTTCTAAGGGCTCTAGGGTAGTTAGCGTAGTAACTTCCTATGACCCAAAGCAAGACTACTCAGTACAGTCTTTGTCAACAACCCCATGATAGATTAAGTAGACCACACAAAACTGCTAGGTGTCACCAAATGTGACCAGTTGAAATTTGACCACCATGGATCACACATAGCTAAAAATAATCAAGATAAACTAGGTACATTATATAGAGTACAACACAGAGATTCTTGAGAGGTATAAAAATATGGACATGGGAAAGAAAGAGAGATCTGATATAGTGCAATATTTGTGCAGAGGAGAAAGCAAAACTACCCAATACAAAAATATATCACCAAAGATATTTGAAGAGAAATACAGGCAAAGGTACCAGAAATGTGATATAAAGGAATTTGAGCAGGACTGTATAAATATTTGGGAACTGATGAAGGATCCTCAATAAAACATGAATAAATGTGAATAAAACTTAGTAAGGAATACTTCAAAAGACTAAAACTAATATTGAAAACAGCTTTGACATCTAGGAATAAAGTCCAAGATATAAACCAATTTGCACTTCCTGCTTTAATTTATAGTTTTGGTGTGACTGACTGTCCTCAAAAGTTACTGGATCATTTGTACTGAAAAACAAGGAAAAAGCTGTCTGCTTACCAGCTGGTATATAAAAATGAGTGTAAATCAAGATTATATATTCCATGTTTTGAAGGAGGTATGGCCGTCCTCGAAATTGATACATGTATATTAAAACTTTCTTTATACAAACAGATTATACATACAACATAAACAAAATGACAACACTATATATATTCCATAGATTGACGGATAATAATTATACAAACTATATACAGTTATACATTGCCCAACAAATAGATATAATATGAGCAGCATGATAGTGGCTAATGATATCAACATAAAAAAAAATGCAGTCATTTTAAAATATGGTTGGATAGAATTCTCCATACTTCTTTAATTACAGGTTTGTGATTAATATTGTGGAACAGGTATTTATGAGCTTTGAGGTGTTTAATGGCTAGAGATTTAAAGCCTTCCCAAGAAAGAGAATGCCTGTTCTTCCAGTTCAAGGAAATATAGTATTTAATTAACATAAAAATAGGGATCAGAACTCTATAATTCCGTTCAGATAGACCATGGGGTGGAATATGAAGAATGGTAAATTCCCATGAAAGGGTAGATTTTTCATAACCAATTTTCTCAAGTAACACTCTCAAAGCGCACCATAACTTGTAGGCACATTTGCAACTCCAGAATATATGTAGAATATCATCAGTTTGGTTAGAGCAGAACTGACATTTAGGAAAGTGATTGGGAAAGATTTTATTAAGTACATCCGGAGTAAAGTACGCATTATTCATTATCATAAGCTGAGTATATTTCAGCTTTTTTAAGGGTATATATTTGGAACTTAATCCTATAGCCTTAGAGATTTGATTATGGTTAATAGAAGGGTTAATTTTTGGCCAATAATTAGAAAAAATTAGCTTGTTCTGTGATTTAAGAGACATAATAACCTTGTAGGTATTTGAGATAATTTTTTTCTTCAGGAGAAGCAAGTTCCTCAATGTTTTACAGGTTGATATATCCTTATCGGAGACCAAGGGGTGTTCCAGATATAAACGCACAAGTTCTCTAATTTGTCGTAATATGTTTGTATAACCTTTAGGTTAATTCAGATTAGTTCTTAGGCTAGAAAGTGACTGATGTCTAAGAGGGAAGAGATCAGAAATAGTAATATTCAAGAGAAGGGGATATTGTTCCAGATTTAACATGTGTCCATTCAATCTTAGGTTAGGGTTAAGGTGAAGTGGTTGAAGAGTATTGAACGAATGTATCAAATTCAAGGAGTTAAATAGGTTCTGAAGAGACTTTATGCTAAATAAGATCCCTTTAGTTCATTTAAGATTGCCTATGTTTACCTTATTTAAGAATGGGAGTGCTGCGGGGTTAAAGTTCAGTGCTTTAACATAATTGTTATACAGGATAACCCAACGCATGCCAGTACCCAAGGGGAGTGGTCTTTGTGGTATGAAGCGATATTTAAAATTCTGCTTTCATTAATAATCTCATAGTAGGTCTTAAAGTCAGGTAGGCCAAGGCCTCCTTGTTCCTTAGGATGGGTAAGTTTTGCATAACAAATCCTAACAGATTTGGGGGCACATATGAAAAGAAGAGATATAATATTTTTAAAGAAATTGTTATGCAGAATGTTGGTAGTTGCGTTAAATAGGTATAGGAATCTAGGAAGAATGTTCATTTTAATGATTGCAGTTCTGGCCAGGAAAGGGAGCTTAAGTTTAGCCCATCTGTTAAGATCATTTTGGACACTTGACCAGCATTTCAGTATATTGTCCTGATAATGATTGGAGTTTCCTTCAGAGAAGGATATACCTAAATATAGCAGTTGTTGCTTGGATTTAATACCCGTATTAGTAAGTATATTAGGCAACATAGAGTGAATATTTATCGGGAAATTTAGTGACTTCTCTCTGTTAAGTTTGTAGTTTGCGAGGTTGGAAAAAGAGTTAATAGAAGATATAATTTTGATCGGGTCAGAGCGGGGAAGTGTAAAATAGATGTTTAAATCATCAGCGTATGCCAATAGAAAGATATTCGAGTTAAAAATACTAGGTGGATGATGAAATGTACCTTGTTTGATTAGTATGAAAAGTGGTTCCATGTAAAGATTGAACAGTAGAAGGGAAAGAGGGCAGCCCTGCCTGACCCCGTTAACAATTTTAATTCTGTTAGATGTCTGTTTATTGACTTGCAAGATAGTATACGCTGTGGAGTATAGGATTTTAATTTTACTGATAAATGAGTTTGGAATGTTAAAGAAAGGTAGGGAATCAAATAAGAATTCCGTGCTAATGCGATCAAAAGCCTTGGAAGCGTCCACCGCTAAAGCGCAAATGGGGAATTTGCTTAAAGAAGAGAAATGTATCATAGCTTCCAACGATAGAGTATGATCATTAGTTTGTCTACCTGGTATAAAACCAGACTGTTCGGGAGACACAATAGTCGGTATAACAGCTTTCAGTCTATTAGCTGAAACAATGGCCAAAATCTTCATATCTAAATTAACTATAGAAATGGGTCTGTAGTTCCCAGGGTTTTTTTGGTCAGCATTATATTTTGGAATAAAGATAGTTCTAGAAGCATTTAAATGAATATCTTTAAATCCGAAAGAAGTGATATAGTTAAACAGCAAGAGCAAAACCTTGGGGGATTTTTGTAATAAATGCCTTATAAAATTCAGCCGCAAACCCATCGGGGCCAGGTGACTTGTTAGGTTTAAGGCTATTAATGGCTATGATGATTTCTTGTATTGTGATTTCTCTGTCTAGAAATTTATTTTGCTTCTCGGTTAGTTTAGGAAAGGTTAGATTGTCAAGGAAAGATTTCAGCTCTTCTTTATTGAGGACGTTTTTGGTAGGACCATAGATTTGAGTGTATACATTTTCAAATACTTTAATGATCTCAGTAGTCTTCTGATATTGTTTACCTTGATAATAGACCTCTGGTATAAACGGGGAGGTTTTGTTCAAGTTGACAGTCCTAGCCAAGAATTTAGAGGGAAATTGGACTAGATCTGCGTAGATGGCCAGTGATTTAATCTCATGGAAGTTAAGGCTGTCTGCTTGTAAAGATAGTATTTCTTTTTGTAACTGCAACCTTTGTTCTTCCCAATGTGGTGCATGTTTTTTTTTGAATTTCAATTTCTATCTTATTAAGTTGAGAGGTCAAATCAAATTCTTTTTTGTTAAAAAGCTATTTATAGTAGGAGGCTTTGTTAATAAGGAAACCTCTGATCATTGCCTTAATTGCGGCCCACTTCCAGTCTAAGGGAGACTGAAAGGATCCACTGGATTTTAGAAATTGGTCAAGGTAAACTTCAACTTGGGAAGTAATCTCCTCCTTAACAAGGAGATTGGGGTTTACACGCCACCAAATAGTTGTGTTTTTTGCGAGACATCTGTTAAGCCGGTGTATAGAGAGGGAAATCCTAGAATGGTCGGAGAGCGTTCTAGGGAATTGGGCAAAGGAAATGTCTAGGCTATGAAAGACTGCGGAAATCAGAAAGAAGTCTATTCTAGACCAACTTTTAGCGCAATTAGAGAAGAAGGTGAATTTATTATTTTAATGGGGAGCGTCTATATATATATAAGGATCAAATAGGTTGAAATCCTCCTTCAATTCTGTTAGGGACCTAATAGCAGAGATATTAAATTTGGCCTTAGCATTCGTTCTATTATTTTTGGGGTCCTGCATAGAATTCCAATCTCCCCCTATAATATAATAGTGGTTAGGAAAAGAAGCAAGAAGATTGTATATCTTCATAAAGAAGTTCTGTTGGACTAAGCATGGGGCATAAATATTAATGATAAGAATAGGTTTGTCTAAGTAAGGGCAGGTTGTAATGAAGTAACACCATCTACCTTCATTATCTGAGTCCATTTTCACTATATCGTACAAAAAATTATTTTTAATTATAATGGCCACCCCTGCACTATTGGATGAGACTCCCGAAGCTATGATCTTCTTAACCCAAGGTCTTGTTTTATCTTGTTCCCATTGGTGATTCAAAAGATGCGTCTCCTGAATAAAAACAATTTTAGATGTAGATTTAAGAGTCAGGTGCATAAAAAGTTTTTTTTTTATTGGGTGCTTGTAACCCTTTAATGTTCCACGATTCCATGTCCCACATATGTTAAATATCTTAAGTAAATTAAAAGCAGTAAAAGGAGTGGAGAATTTATATTTAGCTGTTCTTTCCCACAAAGTTGAAGCATGACCATATGGGCAAGTATAAAAATTCCTTCCTGCTTGATCTCTGTGCCTACCCACCTCCCCCCAAGCCCGGAAGGATCCGGGAATATAAGGGATAAACTCAGATAATAGCCAGTCCTTGGTCCCTCCCCAAGAGGGAGGCAGTTTATTCCCAGAACACAAATCCTAAAACTCCAGAAACAAAAATGCATAACTATCCCAAGCAGTTCCTACGAACACCCATAACTCCGCTATAGTGAATCATAAAATATAAAGTTGGTCAACGGTAGTATTAACCTAGTCATTTAAAAGTCTGTTGTAAGATTAAAAATAAAGTATAATATAAAAGAAAAGAAGCACCTATTAAATGGGGAGAAGTCCTTCACCCCTTGATATATTTAAAGCCTTTGAAGAATACCATTAATATCATATTAGGAGCTATAGTCCTGACCCTAAAAGGTATGTTACAAACATTAAAGGTATTTCCTGCTACTGTAGTGGTTATACCGGTGCGGTTGTCATCACAAAGTAATTTTACAACAGTGCTCTATTAATATTTCATCGATATTTGTTAATAAGTAATACAGTTGCTCGGAGAGAGCGTTTCTTAGTCTTCCTCAACACACTACTTTCCTCTTTATTTTTTCTCTGCTTGAAGGGTATTATAGTATTCTGTGAATCTTCACTAAGCTAACCCACCCCTATGAGTTTAATTTCTTAAAGCTAAGATAATCACAAACAGTGTGTATACATGTAATCACCTTTTACTGGACACTATATACATAACATATTGCTTATCACCTGATATTACAAGGCCAACCACACTTTACATAACCGGCTCTTTAATGCTCATAGAGCAAACTATACGTTATATACCCTTAGAAATAACTTGCTCTCTAAAACGCCTAGGAGCTGTGATACAGCACACACATCCAGTTGAGCGTTCTGCCTAGGCTGGGTGCTTCATATGGATTGACATTAATTCCCAGGAATAATTTATGTGAAATAACCTTTGTTCATTAAGCACACATAATCCACCGCATTATAGACTAGATATATTACATATAAATGTGACAATACCTAGAATACAGAGCTTGGTATAATGTACTAAACATGAATGTACATTTCATGATGTGTGACATGCATATATAAACACCAACAGGGTTGTTAAAATACATTCAGTACGTGTGAATCTCCCAATTTAAAGCACATGTCTGGAGACCTAGATTGGGGGATATCCCGCGGGGAGCGACCATAGTGTTATGCAGACATTAACGCTGACCCTCACCAAGCGACACCCAGATCCTCAGTCCAAGTAAAGCCCAGACGACCACACAGTGCTCATGTGTGTTTCGTTCCAATGTGAGACTGTAGACTGTAGATGGAGTGAAGACTCAAATTGCCTCTAGGTGTAGGTGTATACATATGGGTGTCTGCTGTGAGAGGCCAAGCGCCATGCTGATAGCTCGACCCTGCGAAAACTCCACAACCAGCCTCGAGCAGACAGGTGTTCCATCATGTCTACCCTACCTGGGGAAGTCCGGGATAGTTAATGGCTGGTTCACTTGCATATGCAGTGCAAACTGCCACAGGAGGAGTGACAGAGATATTATATTCAGAAGAGCTGTACCTTCACTGAAAACATTCACACAAGTTAAGCATTTCGTACAATAGAATGTGAAGAACTGCTCAAGGCAATCCCTCACATCCTGCATGAGATCTGATAGATAATTAACCCATGTTAGTTGAGTATACTTTGGTAAACCCCAGAAAGGTATCAGTATATTCTTATAGGACCAGCTAAAATTGGTCTTGGATCCCAATGGTCAACATGTGCTAATTTATACGACCCAAGCTCAGACCAGGAAATATAGTGTGACTTTTAAATCATGCACTGAGGTTTGAAATTCATCCAGCACCAAAGGATGCATTATCATTGTAGAACCCGCTAGCTTGCTTATCTCTGTTTATTAAGTATGGCGCTCTTACTTAAGCTAATATGTGGAGCAGCGTACCTGATCATAAGGCTTCACTCTCTTACCATACATTAAAGAGCATTTGTTTCAGTAATAAAACATAACTCTAACAGCCTTTCCTTACAAGCAAATATTCAGATCATTGAGCATATTTGTATATTCAGCTGACTTTAACTAATTCAGCAATTACAGGGTATGGAAAAAAAAAAAAAAAAAAAAAGTTCCTTCATAGGTGGTGCAGAACTGTATTAAATGTTATATCGTGGAGTGTTGAGCCGATCGCTCATATTGCTGTTATTAAGGGAACCGGACTCTCCCTGTTTCTGAGTCTAGAAACAAAACTGTGAGAGAGAGAAGGGGAAGGAAATAACATTACCTGCAGATGAAGAACATTTGAAAACTCAATCGTAGGGAGCCCAGAAGCTTTATTTCACTAGTTCCAATTGGATTGTGGTGGCAGACACTTGTGCTTGCTTCGGAGAGGATCTTGCTTCTTCATCTACTTGGTAAATAGTAGATAAACATTAGGAAGCCATCACTACGCCGATCTGGATCTGTGGAGCCTTACCACTTTAAGAGACTCCTAGGTTCATGGGAAATGAGAGGGTCAAAGTTCCTTCGGGTAGTAAGCAACATGGCAGCCGGCTAGGAGTTCAATAGTGTTCCCAAGGATGCCACGAGGGAGCTGGGCCAAAGATTGGCCTTTCAGGACATTGTGGTGACTTCATAGCAGCATATTACCAAGGTGAGTTAGTAAACCATGCAGAATAGACTTATACTATTTGGCGATCTGGCAACACCATCCACAGAATATGAGTTACTGATTTTGTGTTGTTTGTTCCGGACCTTCATTAAATACCCTCGTGAAAATAGCAGATGCTTCCTTGTAGTTTTGAGCCGAGAATTTTGATCCTTGGTGAGAGAAAGTAAGAGTGTTGGGATACCTCATTTGAAATCTGATTTGTTTATTAATTAACTAGGTGCAAAAGGGAGCTAGTTTTTGTCTCTCTAGTTTAATCGGAGCAGGAAGATCAGATGAGAGAGATATTTTGGAGCCATTCCATTCTATGTATTTTTTATTCTTGGCTGCAGTTAGTAATTTGCTTACATGTTGGTAATTGAGAATCTTAACATAAACAGGACTTGGCTTAGATTTGTCATATGGTGGTCTTAGAGCTCTATGTGCACGTTCAATTATTATTTTATCTGAGAGAGGTGTTTTGTCTAGGAATAAAGTAAAAATTGCAGATATGTTCTCCAGTAAAGCAAGTTGATCAATATGCTCCGGAATGCCTCTTAAAATGAGTTTATTACGCCTGGATCTGGCTTCAAGGTCTAATAATTTCTGCTGAATGTCCATAATGCTTGTGGCATTATTTTTTTGTTCTTTCTGTAGTTGTTCAATTTTTACCTCATTGTCCAGTACCTTTGCTTCTGTTTTATCAATTCTTGTTAGAATTCTGTCGATGGATTCACTAAACGTTTTAAGCTGGTGTGATAAGCTTTGAATTGCTGTTTGGATGGGTTGCAGAGCAATCTTTAATTCCTCCATGTTAGTAGAGTCATTTTTCACTTTTGATGATGGTTTTGAATTATCTTGTTGTTTGGTAGTTCTAGCTCTTTTAGGAGTTACATCTTTCTCTGGATATGCTATAGCAGAGAATTTCGCTTTAGTAATTTGAGTTTCCATGGTGTCAAGATCCTGAGACATATCTGAGTTTCCTTTATGTCTCTTTTATTTTCAGTAGAGAGAAGGCCTCTGAGATCCAAACCACATGCACAGCAGGCAACAGTGAGGCATGCACCAAAAGGAAGAAACAGATCCGACACAATCCTTTAAAGTAGCTCCTCAGCAGACCTTACCAGACGCTGATAATTGTATCAGGTAATATTCTAGTCACTTCCGTAAGGTTATTATATGTTAAATTATCCTGCCTTCCATTGAATTTGGATGTTTTATTTTTGAAAGTAGCAGAGCTATGTAGTTACACTGCTTACAGGATGGCAGCCATCTTGTTCTCCGAAATTGATACATGTATAGATCTTCAGTCATAGGGCTGCATACATATCTGCTGATCTCATCAGATCCAAACATAGTGAAAGTTTTACAACATGTGGAGAGGAAGTCTAAGATGATCTCTTTGCTTAGTTTAGCAGAAGCATTCAGGTGGCAATAGAATAGAAATCAAACCAGAAGTAGAAAAAATCAGACAGCAAATGAATGTGCAAAAAAATAAAATAAAAGAAAGAATATAAGGAAAAGGAGAAGGGTCAGATGAGAAGGAAAGAAATGTGGAAAAGCCATAAATATGGTGGGAGGTATAGAGATATCCTTGAAAAACCTCATGTTGATCAGGATTCAACACAGGAATTGTTAAGGAGAGGTGAATTGAAACCAAAGGATGAAAGGTTATTAATGGCAGCCAAGGATAGTGGGGTTTACATTGGTTGATAAAGTCCACTGAACATGTGGGAGAAACAGACAAATGCTGGTTCTCTAAAAAAGAATTAGAAACAGTAGCACACCTTGTTGCTTGGTGTGCTACACTCTTGGCCTATACATAGAAAGGAACAATAATGTGGTAAGACTGCTGCTTTGTGGATTGTGCAAACACTACAATATAGAAGTAGCTGAGAAACACAGGAAACATGGACTGCAAAGCATTTTAGAGAATGATAAACATGGGATCATGGATTAACAACAAAAAAATAGTAGACCATGAAAATAAGACAAAGTAGCACTGATCATTGAAATTGCTAGACCTAGTGAATACAGTGTGTCATATAGAGAGAGAGAAATAAAGTAATAAAATATCAGGATTTGCAGGCAGATATGAGTGCAATATGGATGGAAGATAACCAGACATTTGCAATGATAGTAGGATAAATGTGTCTCATAAAAAAGAATTTACAGTTGTATTTGGATA
Organism: Protopterus annectens; assembly: GCF_019279795.1. Classification (NCBI taxonomy): domain Eukaryota; kingdom Metazoa; phylum Chordata; order Ceratodontiformes; family Protopteridae; genus Protopterus; species Protopterus annectens. The sequence continues at coordinate 518,756,894 of NC_056749.1, forward strand.
CATGCCTCGTGAGTCTCCAGATTTTTGCAGCATGTCCATAGTTTGCTTCATATTTTTGGTCTGCTCCTTGTAAAATTTGTGGTTTTCTGGCAAATCACAGAGGACTGAAGTCACAAAATAATACTATACATTTGAGTTTCAGATTTCACATCCTTCATTAAATAAATGCTAACACAATTCCTGTTATTCTAGTAACTTTTTAAAATTATAAGAACAGTATTTGGAATATGTCCCCATTGTTGGGCATTTGTCCCCAGTTACATTAGGCTTTATCCAGATTTCTTGAGCAAAGAAGTTGAGAGGTATGTTTAGATATTTTACCAGTTATACCTCTCATCTGTCCAGATTACGCAGAATGTACACATTTTTGGCTCATATTTTTGATCTGTTCCTCGATGATCTGAGGATTTAAGTTACCAAATAATGACATACATTTGAGTTTCAGACTTCAGATCCTTCGATAAATGTATGTTAAAACAAACCTATTACTCTAGCTATTTTCTAAGTTTCTAAGTTTATAAGAACAATGATGACAATATATCCCTATTTTTGGGCCTTTGTCCCCCCACCCCCATTTTGTTGGGCTTTGTCAATACTTCTTGCACTAAGAGGTTGAGAGGTATGTTACCAATACATTTAACTCCATATGACTTGCAGGAGAAGTCAGTTCTGGGCACATTGTGGATGCTACAAAGAGCACTTTAGGCTGACATCAAATAATGAAACAATACTCATTTCATGAAGTTTAATCATATCCTGACTTAGGAATGGGGTCTATTCCCTTCATGGGATTATAAACCCAAAAGACTTGGAGAAATTAAACTGAGTAAAAAGCTACCTCACTTACATAGCCAGAAGATGTATAGCCTCTACTCTCTTACATCATCATCATCATAATGGTTCCTGTTGTTAACCAGGTCAATGTCTGCTTGGGATGTACATATAAAAAGTTCTTACTGAAGGCTACATCATTGTGTAAAGATGTTACCACCTTTATCCAGGAGTTAGTCACTTTATCTAGGTCAGGGATTTTCCAATTAGGAGTTTTATTTTGTTCATCTTAGCTGCTTTCAGATACCCCCCCCCCCCATCTGCAATTTTCTCTTGTCATGTTGTACACCAACCTGACAACAGCCTGAAGTAAGCGCTGTGTAGTATATGTCATTCCTGCCCGCCACATTCACTTTGGACTATCATAGTTGCTTTATGCCTCTATACACAGATTCAAGGGTCTGCAGCTTTTTATACCAGATTACTATGAATTCTGACTTGCTTTGCCTTAGCTACATTTACATGTTATTATATCATGTCAATAAGCCCTCATTAGGCTGCTCTGTTTGCATGTCATTATATTATGCGTTTGCATACCCATGTAGATATAATTTGCCCCAGTGCATAACAGTGCTACAAGGTGCTAGGAAGTGCTATCTATATCTACATGCTCAATCTTGGTTTAAGACTGGATTTCAAACTTGAGATGATGTTGAGGAACAAACCTTTTTTTTTCTGTGTCAAAGAATTGATATTTAAATAACTGCTTTATCTTTCAGTATGATCCAGACTTGTACCTTCTTCATGAAAAATATTAAAGACATCATCAACTTGTAAAGTTAATCAAAAATGATAACAATAATTCTTAAAGACTGGCAAGTCCAGCAATAATTCTGCACAACAGTATGTCAGAATGGGATACACTAGAGAATCTCAAGATACCAAAATCTCGAATTTCGGTACCCCGAGACTAAAACGGCGAAACACCAAATGCCGAAAATGTAAAAGGCTGAGACTCTAATAACCGACACTCTAATATCCGAAATACAGAAGCTCAGATATCAGAATGTCAAAAAACAGAACTGAGCCTTTATTTCAAACAATTACAGTTTCAGTAATCCTGTAAACACCCGAGTACAACATCCTCCAACCGCAGTGTGACAGCAGTACCCCAAATGCAACACGTACACAGTGCACAATCCAAATAGTCTCAAAACGAACCACATAGTGACAACAGAAGAAGCACACCATCAGATGCTGAGCTATTGCATTAGTTACATCTTCAGCAGCTGAGCTATTGCTGTGAGAAAGTCCAAACAGACAAACGTTACTCTGTTCTGCAGCACATTTTCAAACTGTCCATAACGTTTAATAATATGCTGGTACTTTGGTGCAGGCAGACAGCCATAGGACATATGAGCCCGTAACTCCTCCACCTTGTCCTGCTCTCTAGTTAACACATACATCAATACACACAGGTCAGTGGCTCTGCTTCCCAACAGTGATTTCAGTCTGCGGTGCCATGCTTTAACACTGTTTTGTGTTTGTGGAAAGAAGAGCTCATTCAAAGTATACACATTCCAAGCCGATATGGGAAAGAGTGGGGGAACCTACAGCATGTTGTTGTTCTTGTAGCAAATTTACGAGCCTTACCAAACACATACCAGTCTCCAAAGTACTTCAGGAGGTCTTTCCCCTCACATGGAAATGAGTCCCTCAACAGATTGAATGCCGGTATCATCTCCTCTTCTGATAAGAAAGCTAGGGCAAAAGGTGACTTAACTGCCAACTGGAATGACATGTTGGTATTATACCTTTGTGCTAACCCTAGTTGTTGTACTTTATACCAGATATTCTGGCCAAAATGGAAGAGACACCCTTTGGATGTCACACCTTGTAAGTTCCCTTTGATGCTCTTGAGGGCGGCTACCTCAAAGTCTGTTAACATGTACTTCAACTATGAGTCACAGCCATGTTCTACCATTAATTCCAACACACAGTGCCACATATACAGTTATATGTTTTAAGGGACTTTTTGTTCATTAAACAAAAGAGTAACGGTACAGACCTATTGAAGCCACCATACTTAACCAAGCCATGTATACTGTACATCTGGTGACAAATTATCCCTTTATGAAGTAACGTGCCATCCATTAACCATACAGTGGCTGTACTAAGATCTATTAGGTTCTGTACTGTTATAAACACCACTACCACTGTGTCTGTATCTCTATCACTTAATCTTTTACTGACAAATGGTCCAAGCTTTGTGTGGAAGTCGGCCAAATAAATATCCTGCAATATACTAACACTGGCACATGTACCTTTAATCTGCTTTCTTCTCACCCTCCCCAGTTGTTGCAACAGTACCTTCCGATTTGGTAAGTTAGGCACAAAATTGCTAGATGTTGATGCCAGGGCATCATCAACAATTAGACATGGCATGTCACATGATAACTCTGATTTAAGCTTTAACGTAGCACACATATGGCACCGTTCAATTTCAGATGGGTCCCCACTATGGATATGCCCTAGTGTTTTCAGCAGCATTTCCCCCTCGGGCACTTTGCATGATAGCCCTACCTTTTCACTTCTGGGAACATTTACATTTTCAGTACCAGTACATTTTCTCATTGTTTACTTTCCCACAATTTAATACGTACCCATCCAAAAGTAGTGCAGGGTGTCCCTTTTGTGACTTTATTGTAGTGTATACTGTGCCGATTGTTCCAGGAGCAATGGCAGGGTTCTCTGCCATGTCTGTATGTAGTTGCAGCGAACATCCGGGTTCTGAAGTACCACTTGCTTGCTGTGTAGCAGCCTATATCTGGCAGTTTTGCCTTTGCAAATGTCATGCTTTTGAACTGCCGACATTTCCAGATTTTGCTGTTTTAGTCTCGAGATACCGAAATCTGAGATTTCGGTATCTCGAGATTCTCTAGTGAATCCGACAAAATGACATATGTAAGAGTCTTACTTCTTTTTTTTTTTTTTTTAATTCTGTCTTCACTGCATTTAAGAAAGAATTTTTATGTTGGTGTGTGTGACCTGATGAGTAAATGACCGTGTCATCAGCAAAGGGGATAAGTTTGTCAAAAGAAACTTGCCAAAACGTTTGTCTGAAAAAAAAATTCTCCCTGCAACATCACAAATTCTTTTTTCTTAGCAACTTGAAATGCTCAGTGCTGTTCTCAGTAATTCAGTTATTAAGTTCCTGTACCCTCTGTGATTGACACAGACATTACCCTGTCCCTCTGAGCTACCAGCTCTTCACTGGTATATGAATTACTGGTTTATTTGACTCTTGAGCATTGGTTCACTGTGCTAACGTTAAGTTTTCCCAGCCCAACTTCCCACCCCCTCCTGCTCCTTCAAACTAAAATTCATCTGCAGATCCCATACCCTAAGATGCTCTGTTGCTCATCCTCTTCCTAATCTGAAAATTCTTCTGCACCTCAATCCTAAACTCCCTTCCTGCTCCCTAACCCTGAATTCCCTTCCTAATCACTACCATAATATTCACATCCACTCCCTCCTACACTCACTCTCTATGGATGCTACACTTAGATTTTTAGGTGTTTTCTAGGCTAACTATGTTTCACATGGATGGGGGACCTGTTCCATAGGCAGGATAGTCTCTGGGATACATACCTCTCTCTCCAGCAGGTCCTATTTATATCACAGGCAAGGTTTAAGTCTTTAGAATGGGTAATTCTCATGCTGTTTGTTTTGTGGATATGCAGGAGGTCCATCCTGTATGCCAGGCATAGATCTCCCCTCAGAAGCCTGTAGGATACAGAATACAGAGATAGGTCCTTGAGGTAGTCTGCATAGGGCATTTTATTTACGCCCTGTATTCTTTTACTGAGGAACCTCTGTGGACATTGCAATTGTTAGATATGCCTGGTTAGGTACATACCAAAGGGGGCATTGTACTCAATGATAGGTCTGATGAATGCTGAATACAGTGGAACAATGACTTCCTTGGAGTTAGATGCCATACCTTTGTTTATAAGTTGTGCAACATAGAACGATTTCCTCACCACTGTAGACACAAGATTGTCAAAGTCTTGATTAATATCTATGTGCGGCCCCAAGTCCCTCACTATTGGGTCAACTCTAAGGGGTGTGTTGTCAGTATGATAGTTACCAGGGGTGGATGACTTCCCAAAGGATATGATTATGCATTTCTTACCATTTAGTTTTAGTCCATGGCTGTGGCACCAGTTGTTTGTCTGTGTCAGCTCCTCCTGTAGAACATTTGTCTCAGTGTGAGATTCAATGACATCTACTAATTTGAAATCATCTGCAAATTTAGTCAGCCAAAGACCATGACATTGGCCTTGCCTTCTGAGAAGTAAACACCAAAATGGAGTGGTCCAAGGACTGATCCCTGAGGGACTCCACTTTTGACTGGCTGCTTTGTAGAGGTGGACTCCCCAGTTTCAACTTCCTGGGACCTACCTTGTGAGCCAGTTGTCTATCCACCGGGTAACATATGGGTTTGTACCTAACCTCTTGAGTTTGTCAACAATGCCCAAGTGGGGTATTTTGTCAAATGCCTCAGCCAGGTCAAGGTAGGCAGTGTGAATGATTTTTCCTTCATCTGCTGCTTTGGCGACCTTCTCAAAGATGTCCACCAGGTTGACGTAGGCATAATCTGCTCTTGACAAATCCTGGGATAGGTCCAGTGTCTGGAGGTTTACTATATCTCTGTTGATCATCTCCATGATAATTCTTTCCATGGCTTTACATATAAGACTAGTGAGACTTATGGGACTGTAGATGGCCCACCTTTGTGCAGAGGGATGACTGTTGCCTTTTTCCATTCATGAGGCAGGAAGCCTGTTTGGAGGCTACAGTTAAACAGTAATTCCAGAAATCCTAATAGGTCATGTTTCATGCTATTTCTAAGACATCCTGGGATATTGTCTGGGCCCACTGATGCAGTGTTGTTGGTCTTAGTAAGAGCATTAAGGACCTGTTCTCTAGTGATAGTAGGAGGAGTTATATTTGATGATATTTCCTGAGGGAAGGCTGGGGAGGGGGTGGTCAAGTTGGAGCTGAATTTATCAGCCTGGAAGTTTGGTATATCTTCTGGCTCAGTATAGGTGGCTTCATTTACACTGAGCTCTACACACAACTGTGTACTGCCTTTGAGGTTGTGGACATAGCTAAAGAATGCTTTGTGGTTGTACTAGGCCTGGGAGGCCAAACTTACCTCAAATTTGGTTTTGGTAGACTTTATTTGTCCTCTGAGTTGTTTGTTTAGTTTGATGAAAGTGCGTTTATCCCGCTGGGTGCTGCACCTCCTAATTTTTGCCATGATGTTCTTCCTCCTGTTATACAGCCTGCTGATTTTGTGATTCCACCAGGGTGGCTTGTTTTTTGACTTAGTTCTGTACTTCTTCCTGGTAGGTACAGCGGTCTCTATGCAGCTATTAATATGCTTTACAGGGTTTCTGTGAACAGTTCTGCATAGGCAGCAGTGTTCTCAGGGTTTATGGGGGCTTGACATTTTGCCAGGTTCTCACTTAATAGCAGGAGCTTAGCCTTAGAATAGTTCCTGAATATTCCAAGTTTAGCTGGGGTCCAGGTTTTATTTTTACTTCAAAGTAGACCATTTTGTGGTCTGACTTTACTAGGGAAAGCATTACAGTAGGGGTGTGCAGAAGTCTCCCTTATTAGAGAGGGCCAGATCCAGTATGGTTGTACCCCTGGTTGGTGTATAGACTAGTTGGTCCAGGAAATTTGTGTTTACAAAATCCAGGAATCTCTGTGCCTCTGCATTTGGTGTCATATAGGAATTCCCAGTTAACGGTGGGGTAATTAAAGTCACCCACGAATATGGTATTGGGTTGTATGGTTAGTGTTTCTAATAAGTTTAAATAGATGGTATGGGTTTCCTGGGTCATAGAAGGGAACCTATAGCTTGCAACTTGCAAGGAAGAGGTATTGGATTTTACCTATGGTTATTTGAACATGGAGCAGCTGTAGTGCATTGTCCTGTTTGACCAACCTTGAAGTATATTTAATATTAATGTAAACAGTAACACCTCCAGCTTTAGTCCCTGCCTGTGAAGTAGCTGGCCTAAATGTGTGGATGGCATTATAACCTTGCACTATTGGTGTGCTGTCTGCTGCTCTAAACCATGTCTCAGTGATTGCACAGACATCGACATTCTCTAGGGTAAAGATAGCTTCTAGGGAGTGGAATTTTTTGTTTATACTCCTAGCATTGAGCAGTAATACCTTTAGATTTTCTTGGTTTTGATTAGTTATGGTGGATGTACTTTCAGTTTGGCATTGTCCTAAAAAGGCACTATGGGGTAAGACAATGTTTGAAAGCCTAGAGTGAAGAGGTGCAGACCATCCCTTGCAAAGCAGTGTTGTCTCTTGATCATCTCCTTCCATGCTAACAATATTGCACCCCCTTAGAATGACACCAGAAACAAAGCCAATTATTAAAGTCAATCACCTTTTGTTCATATTGTGGCATCATCCATGCAAAAGGTAAAATGCTGCTCAATGCTAGGCTCATACCAGCCTGGGACACATATTCTGAAAGCTCGATGATGTCTCTCCTCGTATAGTCTAGGGAGGTACATCTCAGGTAATTTACTCCCACATGGACTATGACTGAGTCATATTGGTAATTGTCATCCAAAGACCTGAGTGCATGTGTAATGTGGTAGATCCTAGCCCCTGATAAGCAACTGACAGTAACTTTCTCCTTACTCAGCCTGGTGAGAGGGACATCAGTGTGCCTCATGATGGAGTCTCCAGTGACTAGAATGTTGGACTGTGTGGTGACTTGCCTTATGGGCTTAGAGGTAGAAGCTCCATGAGATACAGCTTTGTGTGTTGATGTGGGTGCTGTTTTGAAATAGTGCATTTGGGGCTGCTGAGGGCATTTGTTATGTGTACTTTTTTGAGGAGGTCTTTGTGGTTACATGTAAGTGCCGCAGAATATTTCGGTCAATATGTCTGATTTTAATTTTGTGTGATGGGTGCAGCGTGTGTAATACTGACAACCTTATTGACAATAGGAGTACTTTTATGTGAGAGCTTTGCCTCCAGTGACATTGTTTAAATAGATCTCTCACATACCATATCATTTTTTTTTTGAAAAGTAACTGCTTGTCAGTAAACATGAGGCAATTTGTACATTGCCTCAGGATGCGCATATCCACCAAACCATTGATGGAGACAGTAGGAAAGTTCATATCCATGTCAACAGACTCTTTTTTTATTGATTAAACAATTGGAGTGAGAATATCAATCACTGTCAGGAGTATCCAGTTTGCAACTATGTGGACAGTGCTTGCTACTGCAAACTAGTTGTCCTGTGTGCAACTAGGTATTGGAGATATTTCAGTTGTGCTTTTACAGGAAAAATGTCACTCAAGGTTTCAGAGTCTGCACAGAGCACTGCCAAACACTTGAGGGGAAGCTATTACATAGACCCTGAATATTTAAGGATGAAGTATTTAGGCAGATATTCTATGTTAGAAACAAATCAAGCAGTACTTACTGAAAACAAAGAATCACTTGCCAAGAGTGATGAAAAGAGGGGAGCCGTATGAATGGCTGCTGCCTGGCTACTGCTAATGCTGGCCTCACCACAGCTTCAGTCAGTTGGGATACAGGGTTCCTTTGCTTCTCCTCTCACCAGAAGCAAAATGTCAGCACCAATGCCAAGATAATGAGCAGGCCACACTTCTTTGGTGATCCACAGTTTTCTCTCAGTTGATGCAAGGGTCTGTGGATCTGTGGTTTCACTTTATAATCTCAAATTTCAACATTTTGAGTCTATAAAGCTGAATTTCAAAATGTGGAAAGTGCATAATTGCAAATTAGAATATCTCGAATATGGCTTTACGTTACGTGATGTGCGGTGTTTACTTGGGATGTCGTTTGATGTGGTGTATGGGTTTGCGTGGAATGTAAGGTGAGTGAGTGTTTTATAAGGGTTTTGGTTGGGAGTTTGTGTGTGTGTTAGATTGTAATTTGTGTGTGTGGGTTAGGGTAGGTAGGTTAACGTATGAGTGTGTAATTGTTGGATGTGTTGGTGTTTGTGTATTGTGTGTGTGTGTGTGTGTGTGTGTGTGTGTGTGTGTGTGCGCGCGAGAGGGACTGTGGAATGTCTGAGTGTGAGTGTACTGTCTGTTTGTGGGATCTCGGGTGTGGGGTGCAGGGGGGCTTGCCCCCCTGCTTTTGTGTAGTGTAGGTATGTGCGTGTCTGGTGTTTTGTTTTGTTTATTTGTTTTGTGATGTGGGTGTTGTGGTTTGTGTGTGGTGTGGTGTATGCTGTGTGTTCTTGGTTTCGGGTTTGTGAAGTTTTGGTTTTGTACGGTTTTGGCTTTATGGTTTCTAAATGCTGAAATTCGAGATTTCAGCATTTTGAGATTATGAAGTGAAACCGGGTCTGTAGGCTTGTAGTCTTTTTCTGGTAGATGCCTTGAATAGTAACCAGACCAATGAGGAACATTAAGCACAGACACTCACTCTCCAACCAGAAACAGTCAGGAATCAATGCACCCTGCTCCTTTCTAACTCAAATAATGTATTTGGATAAGGTGACGCAGCTGAATGCTTGAACTCATATTCAAGTCTGAGTGCAAACAGCAGACTTTTGGAGCTCTAAGTCCCTGGCTGGCTTTGAGACAATGGTCTTTGAGTGGTGGTGACTCATGCACTTGTACTAGAACCCTTTGAACCTTGCTCCCTTTTGTGTCTGTGGTGCTATGATAGCAGTGATAAAGTCATAACGAAGAAGGGATACTTCTTACCTTTAAATATCTGTGCACAGCAGTCCTTCCCTTATTCACTGGATTTCTTTGTGCCTTGTAAAACCTAATCAAGACATTCTTCAAAGGATAGCGAGTGTCTGCATGTTTTACATTTTTTTCCTAATTCCATGAACTTGCTGTGAATGGTTTCAACTGACTAAATGAAGAACGGATGTTTAAATAAAAGATTTATAAATTCTGAAGAGAAATCAATGAAGTCAAATAATTCAATAGTGTGCCTGATTTCTTGGTGATATTCAAGTCAGCTCAGGTTTTAAAAATTCCATTCTACAATATCTTTGAGGTAAAAACCCTTCCTGGTGTGTGTGCATGTATATCTGGCTACCTGTGTGAAAATTACACTGAAGAAATGTTGAGAAACCCTATCTCTCATGTCACTTAAAATAAGAAAATAATACTGAAGAAATGCTTAGAAACACTAGTCCTCACTTCACTTAAAAATAAGTTAAAAGGTAAAGGTTGCAAGATGGAGGAAAGCAAGAAGAGACAGAACAGTCGTAAAAAGTTTATTTAATTTTGCATTGCTTAATAAGGATAGCTGTCTCTATCCCTAGTGTACATGACAGCGACAATCTCCTCAGAGACATGAAGGAACACTTGTGAAAATTAAATACATTTAAGTAATTTAAAGTCAAGTGACTCAAAAGACTGGAATGATCTGGACAATATCCACTACTAACACTTTGCCTTTAATCCTGCGTTTGCTATGATAAGCTCTTACCTTACACAAGAAATAGTCTCAGAAAAATAATGACTGAATTACCCATGTGTGACTTTTGCACTTTAAAACCAAGTCGTATGACTAATGTAATATATCAAATAAAAAAAATACTGAGTACAAGTAAAGGACAATCAGCAAACCTAAACTGTGACTTACAGAAAAAAAATAAACAAATAAATAAAATAAAAACATAAAACGGAGGGGCATTTTTAACAAGTGGTGATACAGCAAGACGATCAATAAAATGAGCAGAAGTTCCTAATTTGATGACCAAGAGTGGGAGTGAGAGTCCGTGCATTCCCCTACTTCTGATAGTGATGGCCACGTGTCTTTGTAGGTGGACTAAATGAAGTATTTGAGGATAAATACTACACAACCCTAACTAAGCTTGGCACTGATCAGTGCTTTAACACTGTACTAGGACAAAATAGTGAAATGTCTACATTTTTCTCCATCTCCTAACTCATCTAGCAAACATTCTGTTCCCATTCAGTGCCTTCTTCACAGTTTACCTGAGTAAAACATTGGAACATTGTATTTTAAACATGTGAATACCCTACTATTTCCAAAGGAAAGTTCCTTTTTCCAGGTATATAATGTCCCACCTCAGCTTCACTGTACTTCTTTCTGTTACCAGAAATTAGCTCAGATTTACCTAACAATCTAACATCCACTGTGATCATGTGTCACAAGCTCATGTTTACCTGACCTCCTAACATTCATTGTGATCATGTTTCATTATCTCATAGGTTCATAGGAAGTTACTTGGATAGTGGCCCTAGACACTTTACAAGCCTAGTTATGTTAATACCAAGTATCCCTAATTGTTCTTTTTTGGGTAGTTCGTGGAACGAACTTATGAAAACAGAAGGTCTGTGATCAACACCGGCTACTCCTATCCATGAGGGATAAGGGTGCCACCCCAGGGGCAAATTTGTAGTCTCCCATCCAGTTATCTAGGTTGCATTTGAATAGGGTCAGTGAGGAGCTCTGTTTCATATGAATAAGGAGTCTGTTCCAGAAAATCGGCAGTCTCTGGGACACATAGCTGTCTCTCCAACATGATCTGTTAATGTCACAAGCTAGGTTGATATCTCTAAAACAAGCAACTCTTGAGCCATTTGACTTGTGGACGTGCAGCATTTCTATTAGGGCAGGGTTGGAGATTGCCCTACAAGCCAGGCACAAGTCACCTCTCAGCAGCCTGTAAGATACAGAGTAAAGTGACAGGGCTTTCAGCTTGTCCATGTAGGTCATGGTTTGGAGTCCCTGTATTTTCTTAGTGAGAAACCTCTGAGGTCTCTCCAGTTGTTGCAGGTGTCTGGTGAGGTATATGCAAAAGGGTGCATTATACTCTATTAGTGGTCTGATGAGGGTCGAGTACCTTGACCTGGATGCTATGACCTTGCTTATGAGGTGCACTATGTAGAAAACTTTCCTTACCACTGTGGATACCTGGTGGGCAAAGTTCAGATTGCTATCAAACTGTGTTCCCAAGTCTTGCACCACTGGTTTGGAGCTCAGAGCGGGTGCTGTTAATATTGCAATTTGTAGGGAATTCCATTTTGCCAGAGGGAATAATAATTCATTTTTCTGCATTTAGTTTTAGATCATGCCTCTGACACCAATCATTTGTTTATGTTAGCCCTTCTTGTAATATGTTGACATCATTGGGACTCAGTGATTGGTCCCATTTTGCAATAATCAGTGAAAATGGTGAGCCAAAGGTTGTCTACTTTGGCCTAGCCTTCTGAGAAATAGATGCCAAACAATAAGGGGCCCAGCACAGACTCCTGTGGTACTCCACTGGTGACGAGTCTACTGGTGAAGGTGGAGTTACCAGTTTTGACAGAGTGTGTTTGCTTGGTGAGCAGTTGGCTTCCTATCTTGTAACATAAGGATTAATCCCTATCTGGGAGAGTATTTCAATGTTGCCAGAGTCAGGAATTGTGTCAAATGCCTTGGCAAGGTCGAGATAGGCTGTGTGCACTGTCTTACCTTCGTTCATGGCTTTGGTGACATAGTCAAAGAAGTCTACAAGGTTTAATAAGCTTGATCTACCCTTAAAAAAGTCAAACTGGGTTGGGTCCAGCATTTAAAGGGTGCCTTTGTCCTTGTTGATAAGGTCCATGATAATTCCTTCTATGACCTTGCAGATGAGGCTGGTTAGACTTATGGGTCTGTAGTTCCCAGGGTCAGTTGATGGCCCCCCTATGTGCAGAGGGATTACTTTTCCTGTTCTCCATTCTAGTTCTAAAGCTATGATTAAAGAGAACACCAAGTGGGTCCACTAGTTCTTGTTCTAGATTGTTTAATAAATAACCTCGGATATTATCTGGTCTCATTAAGGCTGTGTTTTTGGCCTTGTGAGTGCAGAGATGACCTGTTCTCTAGATATACTTGGAAGAGCACTGGTGTCAGGTATGCTTTAGGATATGGTAGGTGGGACTGGCGGCTGAAGTATGTTCTGAATCTATCACCTAGCAGGTCAGCAATATCTTCCAGTGTAGTATTTGTGATCCCATCTAAAACCAGTTCAACACATAGCTGGGCATTCCCTTTTAGACTTCAGACATAGTTAAAGAATGCCTTATGATTATTCTTGGCTAGAGATGCAATTTTAGTTTTGTAATTTGTTTAGAAGACTTAACAAGATTTCTGATTTCCCTGTTTAGACTTAGGAGGGAACTCTTTCTCTGCATAGTGATATCCATCTTGCTTTTGGACAACAGTTTCTTTCCCTTGTTATATAATCTGTTTATACTTAAAGTCCACCATGGTGGCTTGTTTTTACAGGAAGACCTGGTTTTGATCTGGTCAGGTACAGCAGAGTTTATGCAGTCACTTAAGTGTTTGTACAGGGCATTTGCATATACTTCTGCATAGTGATTATTGATGTCTGCGATTGTGGTTTGGTATGAAGGTTTTTATGCTATCACTTAGTATGCTGTAGTTAGCTTCGGTAAAGTTTTTTTTTTTTTAATTTTTGTTCCTGTGAGGATGTCAGTTCTAACAGTTACTTCAAACAAGACTGATTTGTGGTCTGACCTAACCTGGGTGGGCATCACACATGGGGAAGTACAGCAACTCCCCCCCCATGCTGGTGTGTACTATGTCAAGAACATTACAGCCCCTAGCATGGGTGCAGACTATCTGTCCTCAATGAATAGGGACTTCCTCAGAACAAAATAACGTATACACACATAATTAAAAAACCCAGGCTTAAATAATGAACCCTTAACAAGGGATCAATTGAATATTTGAGAATTTTAAAAATTTAAAGAAATATGCCACATTAAAATCCATGAATGGACTACATACACTGCTAAAACACAAAAGTAGTAAAAATGAAAAACAATTGCCCCATTATTACCCTAAGGGTAATCAATGTTTAATCCAAACATCCATCTAAAAAATCCAGTAATTGATTTCCAATAAATTATACTGTGTAAACATTAATTTATAAATTAATTACAATATTATAAATATAATCTTTAAGACAATAAGTTTAAATTCCTAACACCTAATATGAAAGAAATGCATATATATAATATAATATAATATATATCACGGATAGGGACATAAATTGTGTTAATAATAAGGAAATATTAAAAAAAAAAACAATTTTATGTCCCATATCTCAACCTAATATATGTCTCAGTTTTAAAACACTAGAAATACTGACAGCCTCATTTAAACCAGGGCAATTGACAGCATTGAGTCTGAGATGCCATCTCAATTCACACATATCCACATGGACATCTAAACACCTCCCCTGTGGGTCTTTGATTAAATGCTGTATCACTAAAAATTGAAAGGTGTGGTCACCTCTTTGCTGAATATGTCTGGCCAATGCATTAGTTAACCTACGTGTTTAATATCCAGTAGGTGTTCTTCTATCCTATTCTTGAATTGTCTAACCGTTTTTCCCACATAGAAAGTGGGACACATTAGGCACTTGGCCAGATAAACCACATTAGTGGTACAGCAATTATAATGTCCGTAAATCCTAAGAGTCCTTCCATTTAACACAAATTTATCCCCAGTCTCCAAAATGTGTGGACAAAAATTACAATGTTGACATTTAAAATTCCCTTTTGCTCTGTTTGAACTGAAGGTACTATCTATCTTTGTCCCTTCAAAAATGTATTTAAAGGACCTATCCCTTTTGTAGACTATTTTTGGCCTCTTGCCCACTTTCTGGGCTATATTCACTTCAAATTGCAAAATGTCCCAATTATTATAAATAATATCAACTATCTTTTGCACATATTGGTTAAAACAAATAACAAAACCTAAACTACTTATAGACTCCATTTTTTGAGTCACAGCACTGTTACCATCCTTTCCAAAAAACAAAATTGGTTTATAATAGCCCTTTTCTCGTTTATCCAAAACTTCCTGACCCATCTCCTTTAGTAAGGCCTCTGGAAATCCCCTTACTTTAAACATATTCAAAATAAACCTTACTTCTTCACTAAAATTAACATCGGAACTGGTCATCCGGGCCACTCTAACCAATTGTCCTTTAACTATGGATTGTTTTTGAAACAGTGGATGTGCGCTTGTAAACTCTAAATATGCATTAGAGAAGGTTTGCTTTCGATGAGTTCTTGATTCTATAACATTTCTTTTGGTAATAAATAACTCAACGTCCAAATACACAATACTTTTCCTACTATGCTGGTGTGTAAATTTAAAAAAAATAACTGTTTTGTTTATATAGACGTAAAAATGCTCAAGCTCCACCTCCTTGCCTTTCCATAAAATAAACAAATCGTCCAAGAATCTTGTATAAAAAATAATGTTTGGTTTAAATACACTCTAAAACACAAATTGTTGCTCCCAGTATGACATAATATAGTTAGCAAAGACGGGGGCGCATGCAGCACCCATGGCTACCCCCGTTCTTTGTCTGTAGTACTGACCCTCAAAACACAAATAATTGTTTGCAAGCACTACCTCCATGAGTGTGATGCATACATTTATGGTGTCCTGGTCATATATACCAGTATTAAATAACTGGGTTTCTAACCAAGACAACCCCTCATCATGCGGTATCACTGTAAAAAGACTTACAACATCTATAGTAACCAAAATGTTATTTTCATCAAATTTAATTCTACCAACTTTATCAAGGAATTCCCAAGAATCCTTACATATATAAGAAAATGTTCTTAAACCAACCTGTAATTTCTGATCTAGAAATTTACTGATAAAACAGGTTTTTGAATGTTTACCATCCACTATGGGCCTAAACTGTGGATTCTTAAGCCTCTTGTGGATTTTGGGAATTCCGTATATGTTGGGTACCATTGGATATTTGTTAACCATGTATGAGTGCTCCTTCTTATTAAATTTGACCCTGGTATAACATGTCGTCAACTAAAAGATCAATTTTCTTATACATGGCATGTATCCCATTAAGGGAACTTCAACATAAATACCATCCAATATTAAGCTATTAATCCCATTTAAGTAGTCAGACTTATTCATGATAACTATGCTATTACCTTTATCTGGTTTCATCAAACGGATATCACCACTGTGTGCCACGTCAAAAAGCAAACCCTCCTCAACAGAAGTCATGTTTGCTGGAAACTGCTCAGACCTTATAACTAAAACTTTTCTTATTTCTTTTTCACATTTGTTTTCAAATAACTTAATATTATTTAATGGTGGGTTGAAAATGCTGGGTCTTCTCAGACGTTCATCCTTTTTCGTACCACCATCTTCTGAGTTAAACCAAACCTTAAAATTAAGTTTCCTAGTATAACTTGTTAAATCAATCAGTGTGCTGTCCACCTTTGCCCTTTGCGTGTTAAGAACACTGTTAACAACTACAAATGCATTTTCAAAGTCAACTCCACAATCCACATTGTAGGTGTTAAAACTTTTATAATTGTCGATATTAATATCACTAAAAGTTGTAGAAGGACCCAGATTCACTTCCCTTACATCAATCACGTCCTCACCAAAATGTATGCATTCATTATATAGGAAACAGTCAACAATAGGACCAATCACACTGTCTTTGATGGGTACAGTACTTACAGAATTAAATAATTCCAAGGCAAAGTCCATTAATTCATCCGCTGTCAATTCCTGCTTCCGTTGTTCTTGTTGTTGGTGGTTTTCGGTCATGCCCCCTGCCCGCAATAGTCCCACTGATTTCTCAGTAAAAAACGTGGCTGCTGCTGCTCCTTTCCTCTCAATCTTTCAGACCGCCTAACGTTCACTTCATTTGAAAGAGACTGCGTGTGGTGCTAGTTGTCTTTATGACCACCCCCACTGTACGTCACTCGTTCATCTGAATCTGCTCCCTGATTGGTCTTATCCTCATTATTATTAATACTTCCTGCTGACAGTGGATACACCCTTTGACTCGCATACTCGTTCATATCTCTTTTAATTTTATTTTTTCGTGCAAAAATAAGATCACAAGCTGCTATCACATTTGAAAAGGCATTATTGAATAATGTTTGATTCCCGATGAATTGAATGTCATTAATAAAAGATTGATTCAACTCATCCATTTCTTTCACTGTCTTTTCAGCTGCCTGAATGTTATGTTTACAGTAATAATCAAACAACAAGCCCAGCAGAGTGAATGCTCAGCGGTATAATAGAGATGCAAAAGTAATAAAAATAAAGTCAGTTACCGCTGAGCAAAACAATGAAGGGTTCCAATAAATCCAATCTCAAAAAACGTTCCAAGATATTCAAGCCCAGTAGCTGATGATGACTAGTAATCCAAAAATAGGCAGAACGTAGTAAAAAACAGGTTTAATTGGTAAAAAAAGGTGAGCGCTTTCGCAATAGCTTCTTAAACGTTTATCCGTTTGGATTTGGTACATACTACATTCGGACGAAGGGTAGTTGCATGTCCAAAGATATAGTTTACCTTGCTTCCTGTACATCATGTCCAGCCTACTATGTAGGCAAGACGAACCGGACATTGAGAGACAGGATCCGAGAGCATGTATACCATACGAGGAAGGGCAATCTATACAATGCCTTAGCTAAACACACCAGTGAGGAAGGTGTAGAACATCAGTTTAAATTCAGGATTTTCGAACAGATCTCCAGAACACACAGGAGAGGAGACGTTAGCAACTACACTGAAACCAGAGAAATTTATTGGATTATTAAATTCAGGGCTGATTCACCACCAGGATTAAATGGGAAAGTCCCTTTACGTCCATTGCTGAAATCTAGGAGGTTAGGGAACAGGAGATGTTAGTGCAGACATATTATTGTCTTGTATTTGTTTGATTTTTCTATCCCCCTTTTTTATTTTTACATGTTTTTATTGCTTGTATAACATTATGAATATCTATATGGTCTTGACATGATATTATTCTTTTTTATTTATAGGTACTAAGAATATTATGTCATTTTAGTGTGATTTTAAAATGAGTCTTGTATCTTTAAATAGTTTGTGATTTTGGCGCCCTTTTTTGTGTATTTAAACTAGTAGCTTTCAATGTTTTTTGTTACAAGGTCTGAAGAAGCTATTGCGAAAGCGCTCACCTGTTTATACCAATTAAACCTGTTTTTTACTACGTTCTGCCTATTTTTGGATTACTAGTCATCATCAGCTACTGGGCTTGAATATCTTGGAACGTTTTTTGAGATTGGATTTATTGGAACCCTTCATTGTTTTGCTCAGCGGTAACTGACTTTATTTGAATGTTATGTTTGACCATGAGTCATATCATTTGTAGTCCACGTTTTTTACAGAGAAATCAGTGGGACTATGGTGAGCAGGGGGCATGACCGAAATCCACCACCAACAAGAGGAGCAGGAGCCGACAACGGATGAATTAATGGACTTGGCCTTGGAATTATTTAATTCCATAAGTACTGTACCCGTTAAAGACAGTGGGTTTGCTCCTATTGTTGACTGTTCCCTATATAATGAATGTGTACATTTTGGTGAAGACGTGATTGATGTAAGAGAAGTGAATCTGGGTCCTTCTACAACTTTTAGTGATATTAATATCGACAATTATAAAAGTTTTAACACCTACAATGTGGATAGTGGAGTCGACTTTGAAAATGCATTTGTAGTTGTTAACAGTGTTCTTAACACGCAAAGGGTAAATCCAGTAGAAGTAGCCAAGGTTGTGGAACCTGTAGTTATATATAATACATTCAATGACTTCAAAGTATATAATTATTCTACAAAACATATTGATATGGAGCATGCAAATGTTTTAGCTAAGGGTTTCACATTTGTACCCTTTAAAAGGGCAAAGGTGGACAGCACACTGATTGATTTAAAAAGTTATACTAGGAAAATTAATTTTAAAGTTTGGTTTAACACGCAAGATGGTGGGACAAAAAAGGATGAATGTCTGAGAAGATCCAGCATGTTCAACCAACCATTAAATAATATTATTAAGTTATTTGAAAACAAATGTGAAAAAGAATTAAGAAAAGTTTTAGTTAGAAGGTCTGAGCAATTTCCAACAAACATGACTTCTATTGAGGAGGTTTGCTTTTTGACCTGGCACACGATGGTGATATCCGTTTGATGAAACTGGATAAAGGTAATGGCATAGTTATCATGAATAAGTCTGACTACTTAAATGGGATTAATAGCTTATTATTGGATGGTACTTATGTTGAAAGTTCCCTTAATGAGATACATGTCATGTATAAGAAAATTGATCTTTTAGTTGACATGTTATACCAGGGTCAAATTAATGAGGAGGAGCACGTATACATGGTTAACAAATATCCAATGGTACCCAACATATTTGGAATTCCCAAAATCCACAAGAGGCTTAAGAATCCACAGTATAGGCCCATAGTGGATGGCAAACATTCAAAAACCTGTTTTATCAGTAAATTTCTAGATCAGAAATTACAGGTTGGTTTAAGAACATTTTCTTATATATGTAAGGATTCTTGGGAATTCTTTGATAAAGTTGGTAGAATTAAATTTGATGAAAATAACATTTTGGTTACTATAGATGTAAGTCTTTTTATGGTGATACCGCATGATGAAGGGTTGACTTGGTTAGAAACCCAGTTATTTAATACTGGTATATATGACCAGGACACCATAAATGTATGCATCACACTCATGGAGGTAGTGCTTGCAAACAATTATTTGTGTTTTGAGGGTCAATACTACAGACAAAGAACGGGGGTAGCCATGGGTGCTGCATGCGCCCCCGTCTTTGCTAATTATATTATGTCATACTGGGAGCAACAATTTGTGTTTTAGAGTGTATTTGAACCAAGCATTATTTTTTATACAAGATTCTTGGACGATTTGTTTATTTTATGGAAAGGCACAGAGGTGGAGCTTGAGCATTTTTACACCTATATAAACGAAACAGTTAATTTTTTAAAATTTTCACACCAACATAGTAGGAAAGGTACTGTGTATTTCGACGTTGAGTTATTTATTACCGAAAGGAATGTCATAGAATCAAGAATTCATCAAAAGCAAACCTTCTCTAACGCTTATTTAGAGTTTGCAAGCGCACATCCACTATTTCAAACAAAGTCCATAGTTAAAGGACAATTGGTTAGAGCGGCCCGGATGACCAGTTCCGATGTTAATTTTAGTGAAGAAGTAAGGTTTATTTTGAATATGTTTAAAGTAAGGGGATTTCCAGAGGGCTTACTAAAGGAGATGGGTCAGGAAGTTTTGGATAAACGAGAAAAGGGCTATTATAAACCAATTTTGTTTTTTGGAAAGGATGGTAACAGTGCTGTGACTCAAAAAATGGAGTCTATAAGCAGTTTAGGCTTTGTTATTTGTTTTAACCAATATGTGCAAAAGATTGTTGATATTATTTATAATAATTGGGACATTTTGCAATTTGAAGTGAATATAGCCCAGAAAGTGGGCAAGAGGCCAAAAATAGTCTACAAAAGGGATCGGTCCTTTAAATACATTTTTGAAGGGACAAAGATAGACAGTACCTTCAGTTCAAACAGAGCAAAAGGGAATTTTAAATGTCAACATTGTAATTTTTGTCCACACATTTTGGAGACTGGGGATAAATTTGTGTTAAATGGAAGGACTCTTAGGATTTACGGACATTATAATTGCTGTACCACTAATGTGGTTTATCTGGCCAAGTGCCTAATGTGTCCCACTTTCTATGTGGGAAAAATGGTTAGACCATTCAAGAATAGGATAGGAGAACACCTACCAGATATTAAACACCGTAGGTTAACTAATGCATTGGCCAGACATATTCAGCAAAGAGGTGACCACACCTTTCAATTTTTAGTGATACAGCATTTAATCAAAGACCCACAGGGGAGGTGTTTAGATGTCCATGTGGATATGTGTGAATTGAGATGGCATCTCAGACTCAATGCTGTCAATTGCCCTGGTTTAAATGAGGCTGTCAGTATTTCTAGTGTTTTAAAACTGAGACATATATTAGGTTGAGATATGGGACATAAAATTGTTTTTTTTTTTAATATTTCCTTATTATTAACACAATTTATGTCCCTATCCGTGATATATATTATATTATATTATATATATGCATTCCTTTCATATTAGGTGTTAGGAATTTAAACTTATTGTCTTAAAGATTATATTTATAATATTGTAATTAATTTATAAATTAATGTTTACACAGTATAATTTATTGGAAATCAATTACTGGATTTTTTAGATGGATGTTTGGATTAAACATTGATTACCCTTAAGTTAATAATGGGGCAATTGTTTTTCATTTTTACTACTTTTGTGTTTTAGCAGTGTATGTAGTCCATTCATGGATTTTAATGTGGCATATTTCTTTAAATATTTAAAATTCTCAAATATTCAATTGATCCCTTGTTAAGGGTTCATTATTTAAGGCTGGGTTTTTTTAATTATGTTTGTATACGTTATTTTGTTCTGAGGAAGTCCCTATTCATTGAGGGAAGAAAGCGCATAACATTGTATACTACTTTTAGCAAGTTAATAAAATCGTGTGATTTAGCTGTTTTTGTGGCTGGCTTCCATTCCTGTTTAATTGTTCTGCAGACTATCTGTTCCAGAGCATTTGTGTTAACACAGTGCAGGAAGCTCTGGGCAATCATGTTTTTGCTCATGTATGACCCTCAGTCTATGGAAGGATAGATGAAATCTCTCATGACTAAAGTGTTGTGCTGTATGCAAAGGATTCCAGTAAACTGAGGTAGGCGATGTGCTTATCTTGTTTCATGGTGGGGGATCTATAGCTAGCAATAATGTGGTATGGTACTTTCCTAATTATTAACTGGACATGGAGTAGTTCGAGAGAGTTAAGCTGTTTGACCAGTCTCAAAGTGTATTTGGTTTTAATGAAGATGAATACGCCTCCACCTTTGGTTCCCTCACGCTCATTTTGAGGTCTGAACATGTAGAAGGCAGTGTAGCCTTGCATGCTGGGGTGCTCTCAGCAGACTCTCAGTAACTGCACAGACATCAGCATCCTCCAAGGTCAGGAGTGCTTCCAGGGAGTGCATTTTCATGTTTAACCTCCTAGCATTAAGCAGCACAACCCTGAGTTTGTCTTAATTAGATGTACCTGACCACCTAACATTCACTGCGATCATGTCTCAATAGTTCAGATTTACCTGACCAGCTAACATTCATTGTGATCATGTCTAATTAGCTCAGATGTACCTGACAACATAACATTCATTGTGATCATGTCTCATTGGCTCAGATTTATCTAACCACCCAACATTTGTTGTGATCATACTTCATCAGCTCAGACGTACCTGACCACGTGACATTTGTTGTGATCATGTCTCATTAGCTCAGATTTATCTGACCACCTAACATTTGCTGTGATCATGTCTCATTAGCTTAGATTTACCTGACCACCTAACATTCATTGTGATCATGTCTCATTAGCTCAGATGTACCTGACAACATAACATTCGTTGTGATCATGTCTCATTGGCTCAGATTTATCTGACCACCTAACATTTGCTGTGATCATGTCTCATTAGCTTAGATTTACCTGACCACCTAACATTCATTGTGATCATGTCTCATTAGCTCAGATTTACCTGACCACCTAACATTCATTGTGATCATGCCTCCGAGTAATATGATGACTACATCACATATGCATCTGCTGCTGCAGACTGCCTTTGTCACCTCCAGGACTAACCCTGCTACCTGCATTTCATAGAATATTTATTTTGTCTGTAGTCCTCTTGCCAAGCATTGTTATCCTTTCTGTTCCCAGTGAAAAACCTCCGGTCTCCTCAGTCCACATGCTGTATCTCATGGTCACTGACCACTCCTCATCTGCCCTCTTCTCAGATTTATGGATGACATTTTACATCCCTCTCTCTCACTACCTACTCTTCTCCCTTTTCTTCGTGCTATTACGCATGGCTTATTTTTTCTCCTCCTTTCTCAATGTGGTCCACATCCTTTTTGTCTTTTCAGGCATATGTAACTGTTTGATGCTTAGCTCTTCTTCATCTGCCCTTGCTCATCTAACTTTTCCTTATTTCTTCCTTGATGAACTTATGCTTCTTATGTTACCTCTCTGTATGTCTTCTAGAACCTGTTATGTCTTCACTGCACTACTAAAGCTAGTCTGTGTTTCATTTGTAGAAAAGGAGTGGTGAGGAGATGATTGAGGTGCTTAACATGTGAGTTAGTAATGTAACTTAAGGACCACTATGGACAGCATACAGCATGCAGATAGACTGAAAAGTTTGAATGAGAAGTAATACTGTTTAGGTGAGTAATATAGGAAGCTGCACAGACTAGCTTTAGTAGTCATTGTTGTCAATTTACTGTTATTATAATGCTGTCTGGGACTTCTTATTCCTGTGCACATTTTGTTTGACAACATTATATACTATTTAATGGTTTATGTCTGCATCACATCCACATCTGCTGAACTAGATGCATGTATCTATCGGTCTGTCTCTATCTATATATGTGTGTGTGTGTGTGTGTGTGTGTGTGTGTGAGCACTACACTTCTGCACTACTGACATCTGCCAATTGCATCCCCTAAGAGCTTGGCACCTAGGATGGCTGCCTTCATCCCACCCCTAACGATAGACAAACACACACACCCACACACAACATTGGCATATTAGTATTATACATTTGCAATATGGTTTATCTAAAATGCTTTGTCTTTCTATTAAGATAGGTCTAAATTGATCCTTGCTTTGCCTGAAGCATGTTAGAAGAAACAGGCTATGGGAGGCTGACTGATAATGTACTAAAATATGATCATTACACCAGGTTTAGTGACAGAAGAAAGACAAGCTGGTTGTGGTGGTGACAATAATATTTTAATAGAGCAATAACTTGTGAGAAACAGGAAGAGCAACATCAATTCTTAGTACAAAGGACTAGATTTTCATTCATGCTCCATTTTCCCTGCAGTCAGTTGACATAAGGCATAAATCCAATCAAAGAAAATGCCAATCCAATAAATGAGAGTGGAGATTACAAACTGTTAAGTTTCGAAATATATGTCTGCTGCTTTTATGTAGAGGGATGAAGCCCAGGCTAAGATCCGGATGACCACAGTTCAATTATCAGCTTGGCACCAGTGGGATTTGTTATTGAGAGGAAAGGAATGATGAGTCTTAGCTTCTAGAAGGAGGGGTGGGATGATGTTCTTGTGAGCTGGTGTTTGCTAGACTAGGTGGGTGGACGTGGACGTGTACATGGGTAGCTTTCTCATATAAGGCAGAAGGCAAGGTCATACATCGTCTACACAATGGCTTATAAATGAGATGGCTTGTGTCAGGGGATATGGTCTCCATTTATGCACAAACTTGTACCGATTAAGGTTTCAGTGTAACAACTATTGTTAACTTTTCTAAAAAAAAACAGGCCACTTCTGCAGAGACAGCATATGTCAAACACCAGGTACCTTTACCTGGACAGCCAAAACCTACTTTGACTAAGAAAAGAGCTGGAACATGTCCCAGTACGGTGAAGGAAACTGGAGAGAGGATGGAGCTATGGCCATTAATACAATGTCCAAAGTACCTGTACATTCTAGACAGTATAACCAAAGCAAGATTAAGGGCTGGGGTTTACATACAGAGGGCAATTCACAGAAAACAAAAATCAAAATTTAGTCTATAAAAATAGAATATAAAAACAATGAAAATTTTGAATTGTAAACAAAACAGTAGCATGCAAGGCAAACTTTCTTACACAGAGCTGCAGCTCAAAGGAAGACAGGCAGGTAAAATATCGGCTGTGTGCCATCTGATCTTTTCTAATGCTAGCTAAGACGAGAATTAGTTCACTTACGTTAACTACTAGCTAATCTTTTCTAATGCTAGCTAAGACGAGAATTAGTTCACTTATGTTAACTACTAGCTAATCTTTTCTAATGCTAGCTAAGACGAGAATTAGTTCACTTATGTTAACTACTAGCTAATCTTTTCTAATGCTAGCTAAGATGAGAATTAGTTCACTTACGTTAACTACTAGCTAATCTTTTCTAATGCTAGCTAAGACGAGAATTAGTTCACTTATGTTAACTACTAGCTAATCTTTTCTAATGCTAGCTAAGACGAGAATTAGTTCACTTATGTTAACTACTACCTAATCTTTTCTAATGCTAGCTAAGACGAGAATTAGTTCACTTATGTTAACTACTAGCTAATCTTTTCTAATGCTAGCTAAGACGAGAATTAGTTCACTTACGTTAACTACTAGCTAATCTTTTCTAATGCTAGCTAAGACAAGAATTAGTTCACTTACGTTAACTACTAGCTAATCTTTTCCAGTGAGATATTAGTATATGATAACATCCAGTATATCATTTTTTAGATTTGAATCTCTCTACACACATTGCTAGCAAATTAATAAGTACCATTTATGATAACTTATCCATCACTAAGCACAAATGTACATGTTTTTAAATTTTCAGCAAATAATTATGGCGGTATTAACAATTTCAATATTCCTGAAAGCACTGAAGCTTTTAAAAAGTTGCACTGATTTTCTTACATGTCTTTGAAAGGTGAAAGGAAACTGTGTTATTGAAATATGAGAAGAGTAGCAGATGGTGTAAGGAAGGCACCCCATCCAAGAATTAAACCAGAGAGCCTCTTGCCCAAGGTGAGGTAATGTAACATGACTACTCCCCACACCACAGTGCTCTCAATATGTACAACTACACTAATGCTTAATGCATTTGATTTGTGTCATTTATGTATGTGTGTTGTATATGTGTTTCTATTTTTTTTTTTGCTATGTTAGGGTTTTCTCCCTGGGCTTCTAGCAAAATAGACTGAGCTGCGCCAGATGGGCCAGTCAACAAAGGCTATATAAACACATTCATACATGCATATTCATTCATTCTGCTAAGCATGACAGATGATAAAGTGCCAGACTAATTGACTGTTTAATTTGATAGTAAGTTAAGTTTAATATGGTAAACTGCAGACAACTGAGCTTTGACTAGAGCAGCAACATAAATAATTAACCGTTACCAAAGAAATCATTCTTTTTTAGATGCATGAAGAAAGAAAAGAACCCAGAGCATATACACACGTTTTCCAAAGACACTAACTTAAAGCATGATCAAATCCCACATCCTGGAATTAAGAAGTATACATTTTAGCCATAGCGCCATTACGATGAGCCCATTCACTGGGAAGATATATGGGATATGATGCGAGTGCTGCAAGAGTATTAATATCTTCAGATAGTAAAGGACAGTAATTAGCCTGTAGGAGCTGCACATTGCACTGAAGGAACTAATGTGTGATAATACACCTATAATGCAATATGCACTGTAGAAGTCTTGCTAGAGGAAGATTTTTTAAACTACAAAACAGTATTAAGACAGATGACTATGACAAGAGCATCTGCTTAGGCAAACAAAGCCATAGTCTCAGACAGATTGTTATTTCTATTTGGCTGCTAGTCAAGAACATTCTGTTTTGTCACTGTCCACAAAATTCGAAATGCAGTGATGGAAAAATATGTACTATCATACAGAAGGACTACTTTTCTTTTTTTCTAGGAATTACATGGTGGATATACACAGTGCATTAATGCTCCTGGTATATTGTGATTATGTTAGGCAACATTTGTAAATGGGTAAGCAAATGTGATACAAAAGAAGGAAGCGATAACCTTTTAGTATTCATTTCTCAGTGACTTCATGGTTATGAATTGTGTTGACGACAATGTTTTTTTCTAAAGAAGAAAGGAAAGGAAAACATGAGGCTACTGATAGGCACATTGCAAATATTGGAAGAAGAGTGTCAGTCTGCTTTGAAATTTCAAGCTGCATATAATGATGATGTAGGTATAGCAAAGATGGCAGCTACCTACTGGAATAATCAGATATAGCCAAGGAAGAGTGCATCAAGGCAGTGCAGGAACTGAAGCACCATCCTTCTCTGAGTACTGACATTCTTGTCAAAATATCCATTTGTAGTTAGCATCAATTTGAAAACAGTAACCAAAAGATACTCAAGAACACACATTTTTAAATAGTTTGCTCATTTATATTCCATTTTCATGAACTATGACTGTGAAAATCAATAACAACCTTATCCCCTGTTGGCAATGAAGCTGACACTTAGATTTAACAGCTGTGTGCTAAAATAAATATGATGTTACATGCTTGGTTGCCTTTAATTTCCTGTCAGCAAAATCAATGATCAGAGTTACTTTAACAGCTGCATTACTAGTGCTACTTGTATTCTTGAATGCTATTTGGAATAAAGAACTTCATGACTGGCTTACATGGAGGAAAAGAGAAGCTTTATAACAGCTCTGCCAATAACTAGATATTACTTGCAAGAACTACTTTAAAGAATCTTTCATTTTACATTTTTTTTTTACTTTTGTAATGTCTTTAACTTTGATCTTTTAGATCTTACAGAAACAGTTTGTTATTACAAGAGATATTACTTTTAAAATTCCTATATTTTCTCTACTGAATGGCTATGAGCTAGGAAGGGAAGTACGGAATGGCAGAATGATTCAAAGATGTAAATGTGTACACCAGAAAATGTAAACCTGGTATTTAAATAAAAGGAGAAAATGATTCAGATGGTATCATAATGGCTTAATGAGCCTTGAACTGGAGAAACTCTAAATGGCAGTCCTACATCTATGGTATCAGGTACCATCAATAGTAGAAAAAAAAGAAATGAACACATTAGCATATGTCAGTAAAATGAGCGACAGGATGTTTCTCCAGGGACATTAAATGAAAAAAGAAAGAAAATGTATATTACAACTCCTTTTTAATATTTGTTTCTGGACCCTGTAATATTAATATACTAGCTTTGGGGTTGTGCAACTTCAAAGAAAATAGAAAAGTTGCTCTTTAGCAAAAATCATGTTTATTCTTTACTCGTGATCACAATTTCCGTGAACATTTAGAACTAGATGGTGTGGGTGCATCAAAATATAAAAACATCTGTGACGTCAAAGGGATCACTTTATATGTACTTCTACAAATCAGTACTTCCCTAAGGCAGTCTTGGTAAGGAATGAGACATGAAGATTTAAGTTTCTGGTTCAGATCTGTGCTCTTCAATGATACAGCAGTACATTCAAACTACTAGTCAGAGTTAAGGAGGAGGTGGTAGTAGTACATTGATACAAGTCAGTATATCTAAAAAGAAATAAAATAAGAGTAAGGATGCAGCTTTATATGCATTAGCTGTATATTCTGGAGGCAGTGAGTGTGGCTTTGTCCAAGTGTTGGCTAGTAAGTCTGGGATTAAGGTAAATAGGATTGTGGCAGGGGAAGGAAAAAAAAACTGGAGGAGGGAGTGAATATGAATGGATGAGAGGAAGAGATGGGCAGGTAAAGACTTAAGGTTCTCCTTTTACTGATGATATCACAACTCTGATGCCTGGTTACATTATGGATGTCTTTAATATGAAGCCAGTTACATCAGCAACACATTTAGGGAATAGTGTGCTACACAACAGGGTAAAAACGATGAGCAAAGATGAAGAAGAAAATAAACTCAGATAATAAAACTGTTGGGAGCAGAGAGGAAGATTCAACTCAGCTATTTGCATAAGTAGTCTGTGCTGCTCATCAACATAGTTGCATACTTGCATTCTGCAATCTCCATTAAGACTGCAGCCTGTCATTTCCACAATTCATAAACATGAATCATCGTACTGGTAGGTACTGCAGAGAAAACGGCAATGTCTTGGAACTGTGCAGCATATACATAGCACTCCACTGTGCATTATGCATTGTAATTTCACCAGCTGAATCACTGTGTGACATGGCAGCATAGCAAAGACTAGGTAATGCACAGGGCATGACATGTCTGACATGCATTACTCAGCTGATGGCACCTGCTCCTCTCTTCTCCACTGTCATGGCATACTATTCCTAAAAGTATTTCATTCATTAGTCATGAGAGCCAGGATATACCCATGATAATATGAAAAAGATGGGATCGAATACCAGGGCTAAAAGAGTTCTCATTGGCTGGAGCTCAGCTGCTTCACTGTGGGGATGGGAACAAGTACAGCTGTGGAAGCAGGTACTCCTGCTTTAGAAGGAACTATGTAACTGGTAGTATGTTTTCCTACCATACAAAAAAAAAAAAAAATATATATATATTTTTTTTTTTTTTTTTACTGGATGCTCAGAAAAAAATGCAGGGAAGTGGGATTGGTGAAGTCCAGTGATGAAGTCCAATGGTTAGTATACAGTTCTAATCCAATATGTTATGTAATAGAAACATCCTGTATTCACTTGTGGTGCTGCTGAATGTATTACAGTCTTGTGGGGGGTTGTTTACCCATATGCTTAGAATATGTGGACGTTACTACACAATGGGGCATATGACTAATAATCAAATGTACAGTGTTTAGATGCAGAGCAAATACTAATGTCTAACTGAGCTATACCACTTATAAATAGTAAAGTTACAGTGCCATGAGTCTGCAATGCACAACGCATGTAACTATATAGTGCATGGAGCACCACAATCAATCTCTGAAAATAGATAAAAGACAGGCTTATGAATCACAAAGCATAACGTTTGTGTTAAATCACTTTTTTGTTTTAGATAGTCTATGTTTAGCTCAAATGGCATACATTGAGAGATGTATATTTGTTAGACAGCATAGCGAAAATAAATATATAAGCAGCACCTAGATTCCTGTCCCAGAGACTTCCTATACTCTGGAACAAGCTACCCATCTATGTCAAGCAAAGTTCTTCATTAGCACTCTTCAAGAAAAATCTTGATGAGTATATGGGAAATAGGAAATACACCCTGGGGATCACTTCTGTGTCTCTGCTGGACAGTGGCACAGGAAAATAACTTTCTTGGGTGGTGTTAGCTATGGTATCTTGCTGGCTAGGCTTACGTAGGCCCTTGGGCCGATAGCCTAGTACCTACCTATGAACCTACATATGCAACACAGGGTGTCACCAAAGCAGAGATACCATAATAAAGACAATCCTGTACATGCTGTTACTGATATTACTAAAAACTAAATAACATTTATTAACCTTACTTCATGCAAAGGACAAACCAAAGTTTACATTTTCATAAAGACTCGATTAGAAATGTCCATTTTTACTTTAAGGAAAGTAACCAGAGACCTCTCAAAAAACTATTTGAAACACTCCACTAAACAAATAATGCTTCCTCCTTTCCTTAAAATGACGGGTTCTTTAATCTGTAAACTATTTTCTTACATCCTTAATCACTGATTACAGGGATGATAGAACATTCTTAAAGGAGAACCACACCCACATAGTGAAAAAACATGTTTATTTCATCATGTCTTGATGTTTCTTGCACTTTAGCACCGCTTTTGGACTCTATATACTTTTTTCTATTTTTTAAATGTAATTCCAGAGTTTGTCCACATGGGTTCTGGCATCTTGATTTTTTAGTCTACCTGCAGATATCCCACAATGCAGCGTTTGGCTTTAAAATATTACATCATAGTCGCTAAGCTCCTGTCAATGCATTGACTTCACATGTGTTTTCGTATATACCCTACTTTCTTTTAGTCAATCAGGTTTAATTACCATTTCTTGCTTTTCAATGACTACTTAAAAGATAAACAGTGATAATCATGCAATACAGTATTCTCAGTGCCTCTTGCTTCTTTTTCTTTCCAAAGTAGCCAATTTTCATTCTTTTGTTATGCCCGAGTTGTAGTCCTTAAACTCATCTCCCCTTTGTATCTGTCAAAGTGGCAAATTTCAGTTCTTTGCTGCTGTGCTCGTTAGCTCACAGCAGTAGACAAAATTCATGTGCAAACACATTTCCATAGGGTCTGTGATAAAATGAGAGAAGCCAGGCTTTAATTAATATTTTAACTAACATTTGGAATATCTATTGCAGTGGCCTCAATGTGTATTAAACATATAATTTTTAAAGAGTGTATTGTTGAAAATGTGCATTTTTGTAGAGTTTATTTTTGAACTATTGTAGTACCTTTTATAATTCTTTTCAACATTTATGATAACCTTATTTTTGTGGTAGTGTGTTTGATTTAATTGGTTAATTAATTAATGTTTATGAATGAATTAACTGACTGACCAGTGGTAGCGTTTTTATTAGTTCGGACAAAGTCCTGAATGGAGAAGGACAAAAGAGCATAACTGATAAACCTTTTGGCCAAGTATCTTTGTTGTTTTCTTTGTTTCCAACAGTAACATTTTCACTTTTGGATCTCTGTGTGTTTGGTTCTATTTCACACTCAGGATTTCTTGCTGGAAATTTAAGTAAGTCTTTGTTTGCAGGCCATCTAACCATGGGGATGAAATATTTTAGTAGCCAAGGTTTACTAGCAGCCTTAGCCTTCTCAGAGCTTTAAGAAGGTGACTGGGATATATAACTAAGTGCATGTGTGCAGTCCTAACTGGCGTGTCATTTGACAAAGACTCTGACACACAGAAAGGACTGGATAGGAAGTCAGAGCTGCTGAGTTATAAGGGAGAGTAATATTATGCTAGCACAGTGGGTGAGTCCATGACTGACATGATAGATGACATATAAAGGCAGGCTAGCACTACACAGTTCATAACTGTTCATATGCACAATGAAGGGCTGCATAGCTATCAACCCAGATAGCCTATATAGGATCAAAGCAGTAAAGCACTAATCCAGTTCATCATAGAAATGGGGGAGAAAGGAAATTTGGAAAAGGGACAAAAGAAAGAAGGAAACACATAAGGGCATCTATAAAGTATGGCAGGTGAGGGATAGTTTAAGGGTATAATTTTAAAGAGCTCCATCTTCTATAATTAAAGAAGAATGGTTGGTGGAGTAGGTAATGAGGGATGGCTGTGGAAAGGATAAAAAAAATACTGGAGGTGGCAGTAGCAGATGAACATAAAATGCAGACAGTCATATAAGAGCAGTGTACATACAAACTGTTGAGATGATGGAGTACTGACACAGGAAAAAGAGCTGATGTTGGATAGGGTTGAGCAAAGAACAAGATATAGTGAATGGCAAAATAAAAAGAGGGACACCAGAAAGGGATAAGTCTAGGATCTTGTATGAATGGATGCATGACTGGCCAAAAGACAGCAGCCAACCATCAATTACTTCTGTTGTTAATGTTGTGGGCAGGCTGCAGTTGTGGTGGTCCAGGTTTCAGGTCCCGCCAGATGTGTGACTCAACAAACCATGGAAGGATATGCTCCACAGTACTGAGGTGGTCATCAAGTTGCCACCAAGCATGGAAGGCAGTAGCCTTCTCAGTCAGCCACCTGGAAATTATAGTTGTTTCCACTGGGCCATTGTCAAAAGAAAAACCAAAGCCACACTTCTGAAAAGTTGCTGTGAGGACCACCAGTGACCCCTGGAAGTCACCATTGACACTATGACCTCTATCCTCCTCTGAGTAGCAGACTTGGTTACCCAATTCCACAGGTGTTGGCTGGCACATGCTGGGGGGACCATTCCGCAGCCTTAATCATATCTAAACATGCAGAATGGCAAGTAAAAGAAAACACACATACACACTGTGCACATATTACAAATACAGCTTCAATGCAGAGTTCCACATATGACATATGAGTCTGCTGCTAGGGAGCATATTATTACGTTAACTTCTTTTCCTAGGGTACCATACAGCAAAGTATGCACAATCTCAGCACAGAAGTTAACCAGCTAACAAAATAAAAGGTGTGGGGGGCTTCCAAAAATATTGAAATTTCATTATGAAACCTTTGCCACCCAGCGAATAGGTCATTGTGATGCTGTTGCAAGTTGCAGGTCACTGTACTAAAGAATGCACCACTTGTCAGAACAGCTGATTGCAGCAGAATAATTCACCATCCTGGCAAACTACTGTATGCGGATACACTGATAAGTGCTCTCACACCACAACTATATCACTAAAAGTCACTACAGGCACACGGGATAACATGTAAACTCCCGATTTAATAAAAAGTGGCTAAAATCACATAAGACAAAACCAAACAAGTAGAGTTGTTAAGCGCTTTCACCCAGTATATCCGGGCTTCATCAGAACTAATGACATAGTTCATTGCAGGTATTATATACCTTTTCTGGCACCAAAATACAATACAAAAAGTATAAGATTTAAAGTAACAGTGACATCTAAGAACAATAAAGAAACTTTTACATCATTATGACACTATCCTGTTCCTGGTATCAAGCAAGTAATACATTAACATATACAAGATAAAAAAAATAAAAATAATAATATAAATTATATAAAGCATAACCATATATAAAGTATTCTTACTAAATCCCTAATCCATAAAAAATGAACTTCATATGACAATGAATTTCTATATAGTAATAAATGTTGTAATAAATCAGTATTGTAACTCATGAGACAACTGTGGTTGGGTCTATAAAAATATTAAAATACCTGTTAAAACTATCAAATTAAAAATGTCATTAAAAAATCATTTTAATAAGATAATAATAAAGATTTGATAGATATAAATTTGTTTAAACCTGGGGGTGTGGTGGCGTCTAAGTATATTTGCCACCAAACTTCTTTGAAGCTAAGTAAATTTTTAATGTCTCCTCCCTTAGGATCAATTTTGATGGCCTCCAATATGATGAATTTAAAATGATGATCATCTCCTTCTCTATCAACATGTCTATAAAATGCGTTATTACTATCTTTGGTCTTTATACAAAGTGCGTTATTACTATCTTTGGTCTTTATACAGTATAAATGATCATATATCCTTTTCCTAAGATTTCTTTCAGTTTTTCCTACATAAACTATGTTTACTAACTAACTAACTATGATAACTATGTCATTAGTTCTGATGAAGCCCGGATATACTGGGTGAAAGCGCTTAACAACTCTACTTGTTTGGTTTTGTCTTATGTGATTTTAGCCGCTTTTTATTAAATCAGGAGTTTACATGTTATCCCGTGTGCCTGTAGTGACTTTTAGTGATATAGTTGTGGTGTGAGAGCACTTATCGGTGTATCCACATACAGTTTTTTACTTAGTTGGTATTTTCCGTTGATCCTGGCAAACTAATAATCTTTACACTGTGAATCTCTAATTACACCAATACAAACCATGAGTACCAATTATGTTTTTTTTTAATTATTATTATTATTATTAAACAAATCATAACTATGCACATGCCTAACTCCAGGCTACCCTCCCCCACTCTATATTACCTCCTCATAATACACTAAATTCCCTTCTCTAATACTAGTTTACTAATGTCAGTAATCGTTTGGAAACCAAGCCATCTTCTAACAGCTAAGTACCTTCTCATCCCTGCCATTCTACCTGTACTGACCAAGTCTAAGCAGTCAGATTGACTGACTCCACTCAGTTTCATAATAAGCAAGTACAGCCTAAGCAAATACTCTTACCTCTATGAAGCCAGTCTTCTAATTGTGAATGTATGCAAACTTTTAATGTTTAGTTTGACATTTTTATATCTATAAACTCTATATGTTTTAGTATGACATGTTTTGGTATTCTATAAGTAACTGCCTAGAAGCTGTAGTTTTATTGGCCATTTTGGGTCAATTCCAAACTCCTTGATCTCTCTCTCTCTTAAAACCCTGCTGCCTCGTGGTTTTGGCGTCTTTCCAGGCTTGATAGTTGTTGCTGAAGCACCTACCAAGGGGAGAAAATGCTGAGAGAAGAAAGGAGCCACTTTTGAGATTTTAAGTATTTTCTTCTGATTTTTTGTTTAAAATTACTGCTTTGCTGCCTACTTTTCGGCATTTTCCGGCTTGCTAAAGTTGATATCTGTATTAGAAACAGTATTTAGAACACATCTAGAGCCTGTTTACTGCATTTCCTGTGTTGCACTTAATTTAAAATCAGTTTTTTTAAAATTGTATTTTACCTGACTCTGGCCTAGCACTCAAGTGTGGGGTCATGTATTGCACTGTTCTGACTATTTTGCTACTTGTGTATCTCTGCTACCTTTAAACTAAAAAAAAAAAAAAAAAAATCTTGCTTTTTTCCCACTTTCTGAAATTTAAGAAAGTTCAGTTACAGATTTGCTGTTCTGAACTGTTTGTAAGTTTCTTGGAGGCCAGTGCTTGCTTGGGCTAAAGGGAAGTCTCTGTGTTCACCAGTGGCAGTGGTTAACACTGAGCAGCCTGCCTGTCCCTGTAGGAGTGGTTACTGCCTAGAAGCTGTAGTTTTATTGGCCATTTTGGGTCAATTCCAAACTCCTTGATCTCTCTCTCTTAAAACCCTGCAACTCTCTTTTTGCATGGTGTTGCGCACAGAGCAGCGTCGGGCAGCGCCGCTTAAACAGTTTTAAAGTATTCCCGGCTCCACAAAGTCTGCTCTTCACTTTTTCCCTTAGAACTGCTCTAAATGTCAAAATAAGCACTCTATTTTCATTCTAAAGCCCTGCACTTGCTAGTACAAGTAATCTCATAGGTAAACACTAATAAACTTAAGCACTACATCCTCTTATACTCCTTTTAAGCACTTGCTTCCTATTGGTTCTTTCTAATCAGTCAATAAGTAGTTCCCTATATTATTCAGGCATGTCCAAAGGTCAGTTTCGGGTTTACTCTCCAGTCCAGCTGGTGAATCTGGGAATCTTGAGGCAATGTTACAACTGCCTTATGTATACAGACCACCCTCTCCTCCTCCCAACAAGCTGAAATATATGTGAGTGATTCAACTATATAGCTAAACTGGAGGCTAAGCTCTCTCAACCTAGTACTGGCACAGCCTGTCAGGAGGAGAAGGTAACCACACACACCACAAATCCAGTCTCACATAGACCTACCGCATCAGCAAACCAAGCACATAAACACACAAAAACATACTGGGAGGCTCTAAATAAAAATCTGCCTAAGCAGCAGAGACCTCCAAAGCAGACATCCAAGCAACCCCTACCACGAAACAATATCCACATAGCACATAGCTCACAAAGTCAGTGTGCCACACAGTCACAGCCCTTAAGGTTAAACAACACATCTAATACACTTGTAATAGGTGACTTTATTGTCAGACACACTGACGTCCCACTCAAAAGGCTGAACAAGGAGAAGGTCACTGTAAGCTGCCTGTCGGGTGCCAGGATCCGCCACATAACACAAGCACTCAGGTCACTCCAAAGCAAGTACAAATATGACTCCATCATTGTCCATGCTGGTGTGAATGACCTGAGATGTACCTCCCTGGACTACATGAAAAGAGACATAGAGGAGCTCTTTGATCATGTAGCCCAGGCCGGAATGACCCTGACCTTGAGTAGCATCTTACCCTCACCAAGAATGATGCCACAGTATAAAGACAAAATGATCAATTTGAACAATTGGCTAAAGCATTGGTGTCATTCAAAGGGGATCCAGTGTCTGTCAGCCTGGGATGACATGCTCGACAAGCCATGGTGCTTCGCTAGGGACGGCTTGCACCTGTCACCCCTGGGTTTTCGAATACTGGCAAAGGCTCTTGCCCCCCCATAGTGCCTTTTTTTAGGCAAGGCTCAAAAGACAAACCCACCTCCATAGACAACACAAAGAAAAAAAACTAAGGATAATGCTGCTCAATGCCAGAAGTCTAAACCTCAAGATGCACACACTCGAGATTCTCCTCAGTATTGAGAATATCGATATCTGTGCAGTAACAGAAACTTGGTTCAAGGCTCCCAAGAGCACCCCAGCACTAACAGGTTATACTTCATACCATGCTTTCCAGCCCCAAAACTCAGACCGAACCACAAAAGGAGGGGGAGTATCCATATGTATCAAAGATACCCACACCTCCAGGTTAGTGGCACTGCACGAAGCATCAAAGACCATTCATGTGCAACTAACAGTGGGCAAAACTGCTTTCCAGTTTGTAGCCTGCTACAGACCACTTGCCCAAATGCAGGAACCTCACTCA
Source organism: Protopterus annectens (assembly GCF_019279795.1). NCBI lineage: Eukaryota > Metazoa > Chordata > Ceratodontiformes > Protopteridae > Protopterus > Protopterus annectens. The sequence goes on from NC_056749.1 coordinate 518,793,503, forward strand.
GCTTTCCTGAGAACACTGGAGAATATGAAGGTCTCTCCAAACACCATTATATTGGGTGACTTCAACTACCCAAACATTGATTGGGAAAACTACTCAAGCCCAAACACCCTCGCCCAACAGTTCCTAGAATTTATAACCTCAAATGCTATGGAACAACTGGTCACCACTCCCACAAGAGGGGAAAACATATTGGATCTGGTCATCACCAACATGGGGTCTCTATGTTCCACACCAGAGGTATACCCCTCATTGGTAAGATCAGACCATAAACTCATATCACTGGACATCCAAATTCCGTCCCCACCCCTAGCCAAGGAAACCACAGTGAAGAACCTCTCAAAAGCAAACTTTACACTTCTCAAAACCGAGGTGGAATCCTTCAAAGCCCCCGGGCCAATGGAAAATATGGCCCAAAATGCAGAATCATTTACAAAAGCATTCCATGGACACGTACAGGAATGCATGGAGCATGCTATCACAAATAAAACCAAGACTCACTCCTCCAAAGGTAGGAGACCTGTCTGGTGGACCCTGGTCATAAATAAGCTATACAACAGAAGGAGAAAACTACTACATGATAGAGCAAAATCCCAAAAAGGGAAGGCATCTATGATCAGTACTAGCAAGAAACTACGATTCCTCATAAAATCATCTAAGGCGAGCTTCAAAAGAAAAACTGCACAAGACACTAAAGATAATTACAAGGCCTTCTTTAGTTATGTCAGAAACCTGGGAGGCAACTCTCAGATATGCTCTGAGTTAGGGCAAAATGACAAAAAATACACTGAACCCACAGACATTGCCAACATCCTGGCAGAAAGGTTCAGTGCAAACTCCCCCCCCCCCCTCTCCCCCAAAAGAGCAAATGTCTATCCCAACAGAGTGTAACCTTCCTGAGATCACAGATGCACAGGTGAGAGCTGCCTTCTCCAAAGCAAAAAACACAGCATCAATGGGACCAGACAGTGTCCCGGGCTGCGTCTTACACGAGCTCCAAGAAGAACTAAACCCACATATAAAGTCACTGTTCAATCTCAGCCTTACTACAGGATATGTACCCAAGGAATGGTGTACAGCAACAGTGGTCCCACTCCACGAAGGTGGTGCCACAAAAGACCCCGGAAACTATCACCCTATAAGCCTGACTAGCCTGGTCTGCAAAGCTATGGAGCTTATCATCATGGAAATCATAAACAAAGACATTGGGAACCTCCAGACACTGGATCCTACCCAATTCGGCTTTGTTAAGGGCAGAACTTACCTGTTGAACCCAGTTGACTTCTTTGAAACAGTTACCAAAGCCATAGCTGAAGGGAAGGTAGTCCACACAGCCTACCTGCACCTCACAAAAGCCTTCGACACAATACCCCACTCGGGCATCATAAATAAGCTCACCAGCTTAAATATCAACCCCTATGTCACAAGATGGGTTGCAAACTGGCTCAGGGATAGAACCCACATGGTCAGAATAGCAGGTGCCATGTCAGACTCTAAACCAGTTACAAGTGGCATCCCACAAGGCTCAGTCCTGGGACCTCTCTTGTTCAGTATATATTTCTCAGAGGTACAGGCTAACCCAGGTAGACTATGGCTGACCAAGTTAGCAGATGACTGCAAACTGGGTGCCGTAATCGACTCTCCGGCTGACACAAGCATCCTCCAAAAGGGTTGCACAGAGACGGATAACTGGTGCCAGAGCCATGGCCTAAAGTTAAATGCCAAAAAGTGCATAGTCATCCCCTTTGGGAAAAACAAAGTGCCCACAAATTACCACATAGGTGGTAATCCATTAAGTACGGAAGAAGTAATTAGGGACTTGGGGACCCAAGTAGATAGCAATCTCTCCTTTGACAATCACATAGCCAAAGTGGTTAGAAAGACCTTCTATATAGCCCGCCTTATCATGAAAGGATTCACATCTAGATCAAGAGAGGTCATTGTGCCCCTCTACTCATCACTTATCAGGCCCATAATTGAATACAATGCCCCATTTGGTATGTACCTTACCCAACACCTGCAGCAACTGGAAAGACCCCAAAAGTACCTCACCAAGAGGATCAAGGGGCTCAAACAGATGCCCTATGCAGCTCGGCTAAAGAAACTCCAGCTCTACTCACTTGCGTACCGCCTACTCAGAGGCGATCTGTGTCTGACGTATAATGCCATGTCCAACCCAGAATTAATGGACATGCTACCTCAGTAAATCCAAATCCCTTAGAGCTACATGCTCCAGGGACTTGAACCTCAGCACAGAAATAAATAGGACATGCTGGAGGGACAGATTCATATCCCAGAGGCTACCCTCACTCTGGAACAAAATCCAAATCCATGTTAGGCAGAGCCCTTCACTGACCCTCTTCAAGAGAAATCTTGACGAGTGGATGGGAGATCGTAAGTTTACCCCTGGGATCTCTTCTGTGTCCCTGCTTGACAGAGGTACAATAAACTAACTTTAAAAGGGCTACCTTCTGTGACCTACTATACAGAGGCACAGTCAACTAATCTAAAAGGGTGGCGAAAGCCAAACACACTCTGGCTAGGTTTATAAATGCCCTAGGGCAGATAGCCTAGTATCAACCTATGAACCTATGAACCTATGTAAGTGCTTGCTTACTAATTTCCAGCTGTGCAGTTTCATATAGGTAACCCAACTTTATAAATTTGTAACCGAATAATAAATGTGGAGCTTTTCTCCCTGAACCTCTACTGAAAACAGGATATGTAACCCAGACTGAATATCCCGGTAAAAAATATATATATACATGTCAAATAAATAAATAAAACTAACCACAAGGCATTAATTACAATCACAGAATTTTCTAACAGGGTTAAAAACATTTCCAGTAGCTCAATACACAATAAAACACGAAAGATAGTATATCTCAGTCAAAAGCAACTTCTAACTGTACAAACCCACACATTAAGGATTCTCAGGCATAAATAAAAATACAGACTAAAACTCATTTAGTTCCTAACATGTGGGGGCCTTTTCCCCACAATGTGTGGGAAGCAAAGCTGAACTTAAAAGCTTAGCTCTTTGAATTTTTTCAGAACAGGAACAAAGCCTTTCCTCTAATTGAAAAGAGTTGAACTGAAATCAGGAGCTATGCACACTGTAGTCCCCCCATATGACAGTTACCTAGTCACTCAGAGGATCACCTTCTTGTCTAAATATTTAATCGATTAGAAAATAAAGTGCTTGGGGAGGTTCAATTAGCTTCTGAACCTAACCTGGTGCACTCTTTCAATGACAGAGCAAGCCCAGTTTCTTCAGTATTTTATCCATTTCCTGTTAGGCAAATCTCACAGGGTTTGCTCTATCTGTTAGGCCTACAATTCTCACTTATTCCATTGGGATGAGTTCTCCATATCATGTAGTCTTAATTCCAATTTTCTCTTCCAGTCCTTAAGATTCTCTGTCTGGTGCTGATATGCACTTCTTATGTTTCACTAGTTCCTGATGTTATTCATCAAGTTGCTTATGGATTGCCACCGACTTTTTCCCCGTATATTTATTAAATGTTTAACACCCATTTGTACCTCTTGCATCAACTTAGTGAGGGAGGATAACAAAACATGCAGAAGGGAAAACTCCAAACTAGGCTTCATGCTTCCCCTGGTCAAATTAATTTTCAGGCAGGTTCACAATGTGGATGTAGAAAAATTACAGAGACTGATAAGAGCTGGAACATTGTTTAGTTTCTAATAATTCAGTATTCTACTAGCATTCCTATTTAAGCAGTATTAAAACATGTTATTTGGATGGACTGCACTGAGTTTGCCCTCTCAAAACATCCAGTCTCATGCACAACCCAGAGTGGTCTGAACACGAGTGCCATTCTCTGTAAAAACAATTACAGACAAAAATCTGTAGAATATAAGAACTTCCATATAGACTGTGTGATATTTGATAAAAAAAAAAAAACTGAGTGAAAAAAACCCATCTGGTAATATCGCCTAGCTTTGTAATCAGCTCCTGTGGAGTATAGTAGTAACATTTGATAGATACCATACTGTTTGTGTGATTTGGCACACATAAGAATGGCATGGCACTGTCATATCCATCTGTGGAGGTGGGTCACACAATGTGCACTGAGCATCTAGAGAAAGGCAGAACAAAAGGGGCATGACAACCCTCATGCAAAGGGCTGGTTAAGGCATTCCAGTATAAAAGGGATGTAGCACGGTGTACATAGGTGTGCAGGGAGGTTATGTCCATTGTAAGAAACTGTACATGATGGGTTGTATGGAACAGTACAAGGATCTGCCAGTGACCTGCAGAATGGCTGAACAGGGCCAATGCCCAAAGATACATGAGTTCCTCTAGGTGGCAGACTTACCCTATGACTGCCATGCCATTTGTAACCAACATCTGTAAAGATCTTGCTATTGGCCAGCAAGAGATGCAACTGAAAATGTTCTCCACCTAGAAGGTTTTAATGCTGGACCTCTGCACACAGCTCTACAAACACACACCTGGTCACATTCTGCATATCCTGACTGAAGGTGCCACTGATAAAATTTATCAGGAACAGGTACAGGATATGAATATTGTGGGTAAAAATAATTGGTCTAAGTACCAGATGCAGCAATGGTCAACTGACATTATACTCCATGCAAAGGACTAGGCACAAGATAATGCCACAGATGTCTATCACATTGGTTGGACCAGTAACACAGAAATGAGTTATAGAGATGGAAGACTTTTTGGTGATCTTGTCTCGGGAAGGGTTCCAGACCCTGGTATCTAGGGATGAATTGAATTTTGGAGATGGGCTAGCTATGATCACCTCAGTGACAGTAGGGGATGAAGCCTGTGCTTGGTTCCAGCCTGTATGGTACAGCACAGTGCATATGTGATGGGAATGATTCAGTAAGGGATTTCTCCATATCTGTCCTTTCAAATACCTGTGAGCTTCAACATTAGTGACTTGCATGTGAAAGCATGTTTGTCCCCATATGCTATACTCATTTTGCTGTTTGCTAAGACAATGAACGACACTGAGGAGTCTAAGCACATGCACATGAGTGTTGCCAGTGGTATCATGTTCATGCTTTTACAGCTTCTGCTGCTAAGAATATCAGACAGCACATGCTTGGTATTTATATGATGCATGTGACTGACCATGGCGACATGCACATGGCATAGTCAACTATCATTGTGGCACAGTGTGCAACATTACTGTAGGAAGACCCAACCACTTTATCAACTTCTCAAGTCCCTTTGGAGGTGCATCCAAACTGTAGAAAATCAGCAGTGCAGTGTGGACCTCCAGAAATCGTGTGCAATTTATTGGTAGCAGGACCACTAAGAAATGGGCCCTACTGAAAATCGCCTACATAATGTTGTCTCCTTCATCTGCAGTCCTGAGGAGCCAAATAGGCTCCTCCAGTGCTGCAGTATGATACAGAAAAATTGCTGCAGGTTATACCAGCAAATGCCAGCAATATCTCTAACACATCCCCTGCAGCTAAGTGGAATATCCCTGCAGCTACGATTTAATGCTTTATATACCTGTGTGTCCCCTAGGATGGGCATTCCATGCATCCATCTTTATTTCACTTACTGGTGACAGTTTAATGAGGGCAAGTATGGCCATTCTGCCCACAGAGTAGTAGCAAGAAAATACACTGCCTCTTAAATGTCACCACAGTAATAGTAGTAGTACACTATCTGCTTGATGATGGTATATAAAGGTACTGAGAAAACCTTCTGTGGTGTAGCAGATGTCTGCAACATCCAAAGTTATGGGCACTGGCTCTGATAATGTCCAGTAATAAATGCTATTATGCAAAGGATGCTGCTAGGAATATACGGACAGAGTAGGCCAGTGATAAATGGGACCATAAGATGCCAAACCATATACACCTTTAATCAGACCCTTTTCAGGCACTTAATAGTGCTCACCTCCCAAACTGAGCAGGGCTGTTCATAATAACCCTGGTGTAAATTTTTGTATACCCATGCAGTCACCAAGACTAGCCTTAAAGGTAGCCAAACAGTACTTTGTTTGACCTGTAATGTTAACTTATTCCATAGGCTAGGAATATGTCAAGTCAGGAACACATCTGAGTTTTATTTGTTGCTGTAGACTTAGGTTCTTAGTGTAGATGTTTTTAGATATACTAGATTTGCAAAGAAATAGGAGGTCAAATAGGAGTGGGTCTTTAATGACCAGAAAAGCAAGACAGGTTACCTCACAGCAATCTGTAGGCTATGAAGTACAAGGACAGTTGTGCTACTCTAGCAGGGTAGTCAATAGATTTAAGACCTTTAACTTTCTTGTTTATAAATCTTTGGGTCCTTTCAAATTCAGCAATATGCTTGGGTCTGTACATATTAAATTCAATGATGGGTCTGAGAAGGGAAGAGTACAGTGGTGGGATAATTACTTTGCATGTTCAAAACAATCACAGGAAAATCAACTGGGACAGTTAGAACAATGTCCTGAGTATAAGTCCAATGCAGGTAAGCACACCAACGGAGACGGGAACAAGCGTATATAAAATAATAAAGTCAAAATGTGAATCAAATACCATATACGCTGCTCCCAATGGCAATGAAACGCAATGTAACTTCAAACAATGGCAATGGCAAGATAAATTGTAGTAAGCAGTCCTTAATCTTCAATAAGACTTTTATTGACACGTAACAAAGTGAGCGCTTTCGCCAATAGGCTTCATCAAACTTGTATTACAAAGCATCCCATCAAACATTTAAAAAGCCCTCCAAGAATCATGATTGGTTGCAAAAGCTGCATTTAAAATGCAATACTGTCTTAAAGTGCTAGGTGCATATAAATGCATACATTCATGGTAAATTACAATACTCATGAAGGGAGAAGCCACGATAAATATATTAAAAGTAATGTCATGAATATTTTCTGCATACATTAAAAAACATATATATATAAACAAATCAAATACATTACCATCTATTTAGAAACATATCACTTAAAAGCCTTAGTAATATACTTGTGAGTAGATGAACATTTTATAGTACCCACTAGGGATAGCTCATATGTTCCATCGTAATACAATACTACTCTATATAAAAACTAAATAGCAGATCAAAACAGAAACCTATCGATTTGCTTTCACAGTTAGAGAGACTAACTAAGCAGACAAATAAGACGTCTAAGTGACTTTTGACAGACTCAATAGCTATATTAAATATGGGTAAATACATATTTACCTTACTAAATCCTACTCTTGATTAAAAATGTACTAGCAGGCATAAATATTGTACAAAACCTCATAGAAGTTCATTCAATTCAAAATATTTTCCTGTACAAATATATATGATGGACATTATGTACACTATCATTTATATGTAAAGTCATCAAACTAGGGTGTTTATATATAAATATATACTGTACAGATAAAAGATAATAAATAATCCATCCCTCCAGTCACACTATATGAGCTATCCCTAGGGCTTTTTAAATGTTTGGAGGGCTTTTTAAATGTTTGATGGGATGCTTTGTAATACAAGTTTGATGAAGCCTATTTGCGAAAGCGCTCACTCTGTTACGTGTCAATAAAAGTTTTATTGAAGATTAAGGACTGCTTACTACAATTTATCTTGCCGTTGATATTGTTTGAAGTTACATTGCGTTTCATTGCCATTGGGAGCAGCGTATATGGTATTTGATTCACACAATGTCCTGAGTATGATGGGAACATGATGATCAAATGAGAGAGAGTTATCTACAAAGTACCTAGGTATCTCATGACCATATTTCTCTCAAGAGTACCCTTTGTAGTATATGAGGTGGGGCAACTTTTCTGCCAAATGCGACTATGCTGCACTTTGTTTTCATTTAGTTTGACACCGTGTATGTGCATATTACATCCTTTTGGGGGCATTCAATAGACCCTAACTCTGCACGCTTGCTTCAGTGCATTTTTAGTGGAGGCTGTAATCACTGACTTGATAATTCCAAGTGCATATCACAGATTTGATGCTGCATACCAGTTGGATGTATGCACAATGTTTCAGTATTGCAGTAATTGGAGCTCTCACCAGAATAGGTTAAACAGTGCCTGGGAACTTATTTTCATATTCCCAAACCTTGCTCCTCCAATAGTTGAGCCACTAACTGAGCTCTGGTCATTTGGGTTATACTCTGGGATTTATCACTCTAAATCAAGGAGGATGCTATAGGTATTACCTATTTATGTTTGGCTGACTGGTTTTCTAGTCCAAATGATATAAAAGCTACTGTAGGCAAAGACAGTTGAAATGACAGTGTCCTTTCTTATTTCTCATTACTAGGTTAAAGAACTGAAGCAAAAGTGAGAGTGAGAGGGCCGTGCACATTTTCAATGGACAACACAATCTGTTCATGCTCAGTGACGCCTTTCACTGTGAATTATTTTACTTAACATTTTGTCACATAACTTGACTTTAATTAAAACCATTAGTTTGAATTTGAGTTTACTTTAATGTAAAGGGCATTTTAAAAGATTCATGTAAAAATTACATTTTTAATCACTTACTGTAACAACAGATGAATGGCTGTCCAGACTCCATTGCACTAAGTTTCAGATTCAAAAGAACAGTAACATACATACTTCTGAAATTATTTCATAGACTGAAATCCAGAATCATTTTAAGCATCTGTTAAATCTCAGTGGCAAACCACCTGATCAATGTGGTTAATTGGGAGGTTATGTGAAGGGTCAGAGACAAGAATTAAGGTGGGAGAGTTATTTTCCAACAAAGCTGTCATTAATCAAAGGAACCAGGTAGGGGTGTTGTCTTTCTCCTGTGTTATTTGCTTTATATTTAGAGCTACTGGCAAATAAAATAAGGAGCTTAACATTTTGAGGATAACAAAAGTTAACTTTATTTGAAGATGATAGTATTTTGTAATTGATAAACCCAGAAAGGGACATGTTGGTGTTGTGGAATATTTGGAGAAAATTCCAAGCGTTTCAAGGAAATAAAATTAATGAAGACAAAACAAAGCCTATATCAGTTAATTATTTATCCACACACAAACTGGATCAGCAATATCCGTATTTATGGGGATATGGAAAAACTAAGTATTTATATGTATGGATTAAAAATATTTATAGCAGTAAAGGATATGTGCAAGGAGGACAAGCAATAATACAAAAACTGAGAAACTGGAAACTCTTGCCTAGGGATACAGATAGTAAGGTACACCCAGTAAAAATGTTTTTAGACCCTTTCAGTTCATGCATATTTTTCTTAACCAGAAGAGAGGTTTTGGATGATAATTAATGAAGACTTGAAGGCATTTAGCTGGATGAGGGGGAAAGGACAGGAGCTAAGTTGGTTAAGCCGATTCTACAAATAGAACAATGCTATTTAGGATTACATAATTTGAAGGAATATTTTAGAGCTATGCAGTTAAGGCTCATATACACAGCACAGGCAGAAGGCTATAAATCAAAGTAGAAATGGATAATGTTGTAATGGGGGAGGTTCTACAAATAAGGAGACAGAAGGACTTTGGATGAAGATCCTTAAGGAGATCAGAAATGACCATATAGAATATTATGCTCACAAAGTAGTAGAGGTTATTCTAAGAACTAAGCCAGCATGGAGATGGAGGAAGGAGACTTTGTAAATTGCAGAACTTCAAGTAAGAGTAAAAATAGACAAGCAGTGGCTGGAATTTACTGGAGAAAAGTAGCAAAGGAACCAGAGTATTGTGAGCATATAACAAGAGAGGAAAAGGGTGACATAGTGGGATGAGGTCAATCAGGAGTTTGGATTGCAGGTGAGACACTAACTTCCCTCACATGGATTGATATCAGACTATAGTTAAATAGAAGGGGATGGTAGAGTGCTAGGTGAAAGATCAGCTTTGGATGAGTTTGGGGGAGTGCTAGGTAAAACATCAACTTTGGATGAGTTTGGTGAAGTGCTAGGTGAAACATCAGCTTGGGATGAGTATGGGGGAATGCTAGGTGAAACATCAGCTTGGGATGAATATGGGGGAATGGTAGGTGGAAGATCAACTTTGGATGAGTTTGTTAGAGTGCTGGTTGAAAGATCAGCTTTGCATTAGTTTGGGGGAGTGCTAGGTGAAAGAGCAGCTTTGGATGAATTTGGGGCAGTACTAGGTGAAAGATCAGCTTTGGACAAGTTTGGGGGACTGCTAGGTGAAATATCAGGTTTGGATGAGTTTGGGGGAGTGCTAGGTAAAAGATCAGCTTTGGATAAGTTTGGGGGAGTGCTAGGTGAAAGATCAGCTTTGGATGTGTTTGTGTGAGTGCTAGGTGAAAGATCAGCTTTCGATGAGTTTGCGGGAGTGGTAGGTGAAAGATTAGCTTTGGATGAGTTTGGGGGAGTGCCGGATGAAACATCATCTTTGGATTAGTTTGGGGGAGTGCTAGGTGAAAGATCAGCTTTAGAGGAGTTTTTAGCCGAGTCTAGAGTACAATCCCCAGTTAAAAATAGATAATTAGTAGGGAATATAAATTACTACATGGTAACTATAAGAATCAACCAGTAGAAGTTAGGGGGTGGTAGTAAATGAACACTTGGAGGACATCTATATAGCTCCCAGGAATGCAGCAATATCCAGAAGGTAGGTGAGTTTTGCTTGGAAGTATTTGCAGAGATATTTTTTATACCCCGAGCAGACTTCAGAGAATTTTTTGTCAGCCAGACAGCAAATGCTGGAGGTGTGATGTGAGAGAGATAAATAGGAACTTTTTTTTGGCCAGATTTTTAAAAATTCTCTAAGGAGTATTCTGGCAGAAATTTTGGAAGATCAAATATCTGTAACTAAGGAAATGATTATTTTTAGCTGGGACAAATTGTGTAGACATGGTAAGGCTTTACAAAATGTACTGCTCTTGGCTGCCATAAAAGCAATTGCCAGAAAATGGAAACCCAACTTTAAACAGACTGTAACTGAAGTACTGAATATTGTAAAGGAGATAAGAGTTTGTAGTAGGGTATGTAGAAATAAGAAGGAAAAATTACACAAAAATAAATGGAATTTGTGGGAAAATATACACATAACAATACGCATAGGAGTGAGGTTTTAGGGAAGCTAAGAAATGAGCAGTTTATGCAGTGTTGGAGTGAATGCTAATTAGTAAAAAGAAAAGAAAGCCTATGCAATGTATAATGCATCAACATTGTTAACATAGTTCATTTTCTTTTCTGTTATTGTATATGTGTATATGTCTGAAGTGATAATTTACTAAGAGCTTTTATAGGTTCATAGGTAGGTACTAGGCTATTGGCCCTAGAGCCTATACAAGCCTAGCCAAAAAATGTACCCTGGCTTTTGCCACCCAAGAAAATTATTTTCCTGTGCCACTGTCCAGCAGAGCCACAGAGGTGATCCCCGGGGTGAATTTCTTATTTCCCATCCAATCATCAAGATTTTTCTTAAAGAGTGCTAATGAGGAGCTTTGTTTGATATAGATAGGTAGTTTATTCCAGAGTATGGGGAGTCTCTGGGACAGGAATCTATCCCTCCAGCATGTTCTGTTTATTGTGGTGACAAGGTTTAGGTCCCTAGAGCATGTAGCTCGGAAGGATTGGGATTTCTTTACATGGAGCATGTCCAACAGCTCTTGGTTTGACATAGCTTTCTGTGTTAGGCAGAGATCACCTCTGATTAGGCGGAATGCGACGGAGTAAAGCTGGAGTTTTTTGAGACAGTCTGCATAGGGCATCTGTTTGAGGCTGGTAATCCTCTTTGTAAGGTATTTCTGTGGTCTTTCCAGTTGTTGTAGATGTCTTGTGAGGTACATACCAAAAGGGGTGTTGTACTCTATAATGGGTCTAATGAGTGATGAGTAGAGGGGAACAATGACCTCTTTTTTTCTGGATGAGAAACCTTTTGTGATGAGGTGTGCCACGTAGAAGGATTTCCTGACTACTGTGGCAATGTGATTATCAAAGGAGAGACTACTGTCCACCTGTGTCCCAAGGTCTCTTATCACACTTTCGGTGTTAAGTAGACTACCACCTATGTTGTAGTTCATGGGTGCAGAGTTTTTATTAAAGAGGATGACAATGCACTTTTTGGCACTGAGCTTGAGGCCATGGCTTTGACACCAGGCATCTGTCTCAGTGAGGCCCTTTTGTAGGATATCCACATCGTTAGGAGTTTCGATTATGGCTCCTAGTTTGCAGTCATCTGCGAACTTCATTAGCCAAAGTCCTTCTGCGTTAGCCTGTACTTCAGAGAAGTAGATACCAAACAGAAGAGGACCCAGGACTGAACCCTGTGGTACTCCACTTGTCACTGGTCTGAAATTGGATTTGGAATCTGCTACTTTCACAGTGTGGGTTCTGTCAGTGAGCCAGTTGGCAACCCATCTGGTGACATAGGGATTTATACCTAGTTTAGTGAGTTTATCTATAATTCCAGAGTGGGGGATGGTGTCAAAAGCCTGTGGGTTCTGTCAGTGAGCCAGTTGGCAACCCATCTTGTGACATAGGGATTTATACCTAGTTTAGTCAGTTTATCTATAATTTCAGAGTGTGAGATGGTGTCAAAAGCCTTGGCAAGATCTAGATAGGCTGTGTGAACCACCTTACCCTCGTCTATGGCTTTAGTGACTGCTTCAAAGTAGTCTATCAGGTTTAGGAGACATGATCTGCTTTTTGTAAACCTGAACTGGTTGGGGTCTGGAGTTTGGAGACTACCAATGTCTTTGTTTATAAGTTCCATGATGATACATTCCATGGCCTTGCAGACCAGGCTCTTCAGGCTAATGGGACGGTAGTTCCCGGGGTCCGTGGTGGCTCCCCCCTTGTGGAGTGGGGTAACCAATGCTGTGTGCCATTCAGCAGGCACAAAGTCTGAGGTGAGGCTATGATTGAACATGGTACTTAGGTGGGGTGCCAGTTCATTCTGTAGTTCATGTAGAACACGGCCTGGGATGTTGTCTGGTCCCATGGCTTTGGAGAGTGCGTTTTTTACCTGTGCAGTCTAAAAAAAAAAAAACCGTCAAATCACCTGGAAGCTTTGATATATTTAAATTGTAACACACCCCATTTTTATTCTGTACTTGTGAGGTGATATAATAAGATCACCAAATTGGTGGTAGCAAAGCTTAGAGAAAATGGGTGCTCCTACTGTTGGTGTATATATATATATATATATATATATATATATATATATATATATATATATATATAAAATATCCCTTTCCATAGGTACTAATTAGTAATACATTAACAAAAATGAAGACTGTACAGATATCAAATAAAGCTATCTTTATCCAGTCAAAAATGAAACAGAATGCTGTCCAAAGACTATGCTATGAATTCCTAATTCCTATCAAGTTTTATTATTTTAATTCAGTGGTATTCCACCCATTTTAGCTAAGCAGTTAGTTCTTTCCCATGTATTGTACATGAAATAAAAGCTAATAGCTAAAGGCTTCTGTACTTGCCATCCAGGAGTAGAACCTAGGTAGACAGAATGGCTCTCTAATCACTTTGAGGGTGTAATGCAGGACTGTGCCTGATACTAGTGTATATATATATGCATGTGTGTGTGATACTGTCTATTCCCTATTTATACAAGTTATACTTGCACCAACCCACTGTATGACCATTTGGAAGACACACAGAAATAGCTATGGTATACAAACCCGATTAATAGATTTAACAGAGATGCAGTGCAAATTTTTGTCTGTACCACATAACATTTTTTTGAGTATTAAGGTCCTCTAGTGTACAGACATAGCTAAGAGAGAAAAAAAAAACAACCAAAAGTAAAACCATGTTCCTCAAAGTTAAGTTTAAGATTAATGGGAAGGTAGGGCTCAAACTTGTGACAAATCCAATACAAAACATGAACCTGAATGAAAACATATCTATCTGTTGGCATGTTTCTGCTAGTTATCAGTTGATATTAAGTATAGCTCAGTTTGATGTTTCAATAAAATCACAACCTCCTTATTGCTTTTATTTAAAATATGAAATGTTTCCTTTTGAGGTAGTATTGCTTGCATGGGGTCTATATCACATCGAAAAGATCGCATTTCAAAAGGCATTTACATCGATATTCCTATGTACTTTGCCTTTGTTCACTGCTTTGTTTGTATTGTATTTCTTTTTTTTTTCCTTCTCTTGAGGTACCAGGAATGTGACTAGTTCCCTCAACAGATTATCCACTGAAAATAAATTCATAATCTCATGGCACTTTAACAGTGAATCATTTGAAAGAAGAGCAAGAAAAGCTAAGTGAGAATTTGGAAGTTCATCATGTTTTATAATGCATTGAAGAAGCACTCATTTGGCAAACAACACTTTCCTTCAGACATCAGTAATGACATACTTGTCCAGAGACAGATGACCAGTAGCATGATTCAGAATCTGCTAGCTACATCTGCTCATGATAAATCAGGTTTAAGCATCTACATCCACAGCTTAAAGAGAAGGCAAACACACAGAACTTCTGCCTGCGGTGGACATTTGTGACATCATATTAGGTGATTATCATGTGAACATACAGTACAAAAATATTCTTGTCATACCAGTGAATAAGTTCTGCACATGTACACACACTACTTGAGATCGACAAAAGTGCTGGAATGTCCATCAGTTGCAATAAAATTCCTGAATGACAAACAATTCATCATGCAATTCCAGAGTAGCAGCACTCCTTGTATATTATCTCTGTATGCCTACCTGCATTAGAATATGTTGTGCGGATTACAATTATTTTCACTGAGTCACATTAACATACATCACAAATCCATAAAAATTGTTCTGAAAACCCACTTCAGTGATAACTCATTTTGTTGTATCACAGTTCACAAAACATTCCATTAAGAGTAAGCTCTACTGTATCCCTTATGTAGTGGACTTTGTCACTCCATCCATTAGCTTAAGTGTACTAACTCCACAGTTACAAATCAGCTGAGAAAAGACAAAAGTCATTGTATATTGTCACGTATTGCACAAATTAAAATATATTCAAGGAATAATCATCATCAACAAACAGTGATTACTTTTGAGAAGTAAATAAACAAAACAAAATACGACAAGGACGGTTGAGAATTTACTAAATTCATGTTTAGCATGTTTGTCTTGTATAGTCAGAAAGAGCAAATGTTGACAGAATTAACAAAACATATTCCTATAATAAATAGAAATTTGAGGTATATGCTGCATTACAATGGCTGAACTGTCTCCTGTTTTTGCTTTTACTTTTTAATTGTAATAGTATTAAAGGATTCACTGTCACTTATTAAAAAGATATGGTAGATCTTTCTGGATATCTGAGCATTACAGGACATTAGCTGTTATGGACATCATTAAATAGCTCACAGACATCCAATGAAATACCACGACAATCAGAATGTATGGTCAGCTGTCAGCCTGTCACTGTATAAGATTTGCACTCTTTATAACATTCTGTACTATGTCTCAATTTTCTCACAGCTATACACTGTATAAGTGTTCCAAAAAACATAATAGTACTGAAAAACAGTGTTTGTGATGAAAATGTATTATACCTTTTTCAAAACAGTTGAAGAGTTTATGAATTTAGGAAACTTCTGATTTACATGACTGCTTCTTTGAAACCTAATCTATGTACCTGCTTTGTTCAGTGATTTCCCAAGGTGAAAACATCTACTTCATCATATTAGATGGATGTCTAGTTTTAATACAGACATATCAGAAAAATAAGCTAACACTTAACAGGAAAAAAGAAGAAATGTGCCGCAAACATGCAAGAAACCTAGATCCAGAACTGCCGTACTGCATCACTGGTAAGAATGTGAGTTAAAGGCACAGGGGAAACATTCATCATCCTCACATTTAGCAGTCTGAAAAACTACAGGAAAAAACTGTAGCAGAAAATACTACTGGAATATGAACTAGACTACCTTTGCTGGAGACATTAATAAATAAAGTCTTACTAGAAGCTGAGTTTCTTTTCTTTTTCAACAAAGTTGTCTTTAACTTGGTGTAATTGTCCAGGATTCAATTAATAAAAACATAAAGTAAAACAAGTCTGATTGAGATATACAATTGGTTTTCAAAGATATGTTATATGACATAAATACAAGTCATTTCCCAAATGAAATGCATGTAAAAATTGCCACTGTGATCTCTAAATGTGATTACTGAAAATTATTAGGAAGAAAAAAGATCCTCATGAAATTATTGGTGTTGCTGAAAATACATTTTCAAAAGAGTTCACAGATGTTGTGTCAAATGACCATTTCCACTAAATAGAATTCCTACTGAGCTGCAACTATCAATCTAATAGGAAACAGAGTAGTTTTCTTCATCACATGTTTGACATGAAGTCATATAATTTATTTAATAAAGAATACAATGCCAAGGTAAAACAATGTTGAATTAGATATAGGTCATTTTAAAATTAATTCTTGTATAAAGTACATGAAAAAGACTTCTTGTATGAACTATATGTAAAAAGTGCCATGGTAACCAATAAAACTGCACTGTTAAACGTAGATGGACCATTATATAAAATTATTCTGTAGAGGTCCAGGCTAAATTACTGATGTCACTAATAGCACACACAAAGCAATGTTTGCAAATGCATTCCCAAGTGTTCACTGCATTTTGCCAATAGTCATTTTAGCCAAATGTGATTTGCATGACAAAAAAGGCAAACTGCATAAAAAGAAGAAAAGAAGCATACTTATCTATTGCAGATGTAACATTACTGCAAGGAGCTCTGAACTAAAACTATACCCTTACAGTGTCTCATGTGTAATGCAAAGAACTTCAAAACTCAACTCTAATAATACTGTGAACTCAGATTTAAAAGTAATGACAGAATATGCCAGCATGGACACTGATATAGGGAACTTAGAGAGACATACCAATGAAAGTCTTATCTTTGATCAAAATATTTCCACACTGAGTAGAAAGCTCAACTAATTTTAAAGGTAATGACATAATTTTATGGAGAAATAACTGTGCCACTACATGTAACATTGACACGATCAATTATGAAATGCAACAAAGCATTTTCTATTAAATTAATTTAACACAGTACAAACAGACAAAAATCACAGCTTTCTCACAAAATTGTGTGTGTGTGCTGGGATCTACAAATTTGTGCTACACATATATCAGTGTGCTCTCATTGTTCTAAAAGTTACACAAGCACCTGAGATGTGATCTGTATTTAGACCTCAAGGTGCTAGTGGACCTGATACATTTTGAGAGAATGGACCAGATTCCAAAATACTTGATCTCAATGTAAATGACTTACTTTAGCCTTATACTGAAGTAAGTCACTTACACCAAGAGTCTTTTGGAATAGGCCCTCTGTGTCTACATAACAGAAGCAATTGATCTAACTCCAAGTTGTTTAACTTGCTGTTATATCTAAAGTAGAAATTGGAAATACATCAGTTTGCCACACAAACACAAAATAGACTGGGAAGTCTGCAACATCTTCAGGTTAAACAACAAATGGCTTCACTATTTATTAAATTTTATGGAAAACAAAAAATACAGACAACTAAACTATTAACTAAAAATGCAACTTCTTTTCATGACACTGAAAAATACCTCTCTGAACACCACCTAATCCTAAACCCCAAGAAAACTAAGATAATTGTATTCAGAAATAAAAAACACAAACTTTCTTTCCTCCATCACAATCTTCTCCTCAAATGGAACTGAGATAGTAACCACTAACCAGACTAAACTTTTAGGAGTCACTATTGATAATAATCTAAAATTCGATAAACATATTACTCTGACAATCAAAAAAGTTCATATCAAACTTGACACCCTATACACGGCCAAGCCATACCTAACCCCAAATGCCAAGATAGCCACTGCTTGTTCACACCTCCTGTCCACCCTCCTATACGGTTCCATCATATTCACAAATCTGAGAAAGACAGACCTCAAAAACCTTGAATCATGTTACAATAAAATAGCCAAATATGCCACAAACCATCCTCACAGATCTCACCACTGCTCAGCTCTTTCAGCGTTAAACTGGCTATCGCTCACCAACCTGTTATGACTCAATCGACTTACCTTAGCCTATAAATTAGTCCATTAACCTAGCAACTGCCCTACCATTTCCAGCTTAGTCCAACCTAGTACTAATCTCAGATCTCTCAGATCTTCTAACAAACCTATGCTAAAGGTTATCCCATCCCACAAATTTCACGGTGACTCCCTCTATTCTCACAAAATAGCCAAAACTCTGGAACACTCTTCCTGAGACCATAGTAAAACCCCCTAACCACCATGTGTTCAAACTGCTCCTGAAGAATCACCTTGTACTCATTGGCTGTGCTCTTGCCATTCTCCAGGCTAAATCTTTCCCATTTCCATTACTTTACCCACCTCTCCCACCTTACCTTACCATATTTCTGATGCTTCTAGCAACTCCGTTACCACTTCATCTCCATCTTACTTTCTTATTTATCTTCTCTATACAGAATTTCTCATCCCTGTCCACTCACTTGTTTTCTGAATAACTTATTTTTTTCTGCTACATTTTCATGTGTTTATATGTTATATGTGATTTACATGCATTTGGTCGTACAGCCAAATGTTGAACACATGTTCGACAGCAGAACGGGGGTTCCACATAATTGCAAATGCAATCATGTCGAAAAGCCAAACAACCCCTCCCCCTTTTTGACCCATGGCAGTGTGCGCTTAGGTGGTAGAGAAGTCGGAAATGTCAAATTCCGAATTTTGTTCAACACCTAACTTTTTGAGATGTAAGGTCGAAGAAAACCCTGTTTGACATTTGGCTTTACGACCAAATGCATGTAAACCATTGTATGCTTATAACTATGACTGTTCTTGCAATATGTCTCTCAGTTCAAGGCCATCTTTTCTCAGGATATTTAAATTTTCTGTTATTTTAACTTGTTCTGTGATATAAAATACTATGGTTTGTATGTAAGTTTGTATTGCAATGCTGTGGAGCTTTTCTTCCTGGGTCTCTGCTGAAAATGGGCTTTTAGCCCAGTCGGACACTACCCGGTTAACAAATGTAATTAATTAATAAATAAAATAAATAAATAAACAAGTTACATCACAAAGCTTCTACAAGATCAACAGACTCAAACTCTAATATTCAAACCTATGAATACCAGTGTATGAGTACGGAATTCATATATTACTATTCTGACACATTATCTGTTCACACTCATTTATTTCTCTGTTTATTAAAACTTGAAGAATATAATGTTGACTGGAAAGCTTGATCATGTCACAGTTGTTCTATTAAACATTTTTCAACTGACTGAAGTATATAGATTTTTTTTTCAATTGTATTATATGGAATTCTTAACTCAATCTAATTTTCAGACACAGTATATTAGTATATTTAACATCTAAAGTCCTTCTTGTGTCTGCTTTAGGTTTTGTGGGGTAATCTGGTTATACATCACATATCTAAGACAAGACTAAGTTGAAATGATGAATTTCTAAATTGCCCTTAGATGTCCATGTCATGTGTCAGTAAGTGTATTTATATTGTGGTGAGTTGGCAGTCTATTGTAGTTTAGCTACACTACCTTGTTTATACTGAGTGTTGGGTTAGATTCTACATACCTGTGGATCCTGAACTGGATTAAGTAGATTAGAAAATATATCAATGTTTTGAAATGTAATTATCTAGAAAATACCTTTATGATCACTCAGTTGCAGTACAGAACATCAGAAGGGTCAGGAAAGCTGGGGAAAGAACCTGCCACTGGAGAAAAAATATTTCAGCTTTTTCCAGCTACATTCTATTAATTAAACTGCTTACCAGCCTCTGTCAACATCAATTAATGTAATAATAAGTCATTGTGAATATGTTAATGCCATCTGTTCTTCTTCATGTGGAGTTTTGATGAATGAGGAAGGAGGACACACCCTTGAAGGAGTAAGAACAACTCTAAAGAAAATTATGTCAGTGAAAACATTAGGCTCAGATGAGGTCATGGCAGATATGATCAAGAAGTTAGGTGATTTAGGGAAGAAATGGCTCCAGAAGGTACTCATAGCAATATGGAGAGTAAGGCATATCCGAGATGAGTGGAGAATAAGCATTCTAGTGCCAGTGTACAAAAACAAATTGGACAATCTCAACTGTGAGTAGTATAAAGGTTTAAAATTCTTGTAACATTGGAGGAAAATGCTGGAGAGGGTGACTGATAAATGCACTTTGGGACAAGCTAAGTTGTCCCAGTCCCTCAAATAAGGGAGTAAAGGTATGTGGGGAGGGTATAGTGGTAGAAAGGAAGGTAAGGATTGCAGTTTGTTAGGATAGTGGGTTTGTGGTGGTGAAAGGGTTGAGGAGAGAGAGAGATGTAAAAGGAAGTGTGGTAGGAGTAGGTGGGACTTCTGACAGTACTAAGGGTTTGGGATTAGAGGAAGTAGGCACATTTGGCATGAGTTGGTGGAGTGATAACTAGCTTACATCCAGACGACCTGTAGGTATCATGGATGAAGGTAGGCCTTGGATGGTGGGGAGAGAAGGGGTTAGGTGGTCTGGGTCAGTTCCCCCTTTGGTGTTTCTAGGGATTAGATTAAAGGGGGGGCTGGAGTCTGGGAAGATAGTTTGAGCTTACTGATAGGAAAGGGTGATACAGTAGTATGTGTGTGTGTGTGTGTGTGTATGTGAATGGTCGGGGGGTTGGATAATAAAAATAAATAAATAAATAAAAATATAGAATAATGTAGCTATAGAAGTGGATGGGAATAGTGCTAGGCTTACCTGGGTGGGTGAAGTTTTCCTTGCTCCTGTCATCCACCAGTTTCCTGGGGATTTGTCGGGCCTTGTTTGGTGGGGCCATGCAGTCGAGGAACATCCGTGGGGGGAGGCTGGGCCTGTCCTTACCTCTGTCGGGTAGCAGCCCATCGGTGCCATGTGGTCGGGGTACAGTTCAAAAAAAAAAAAAAGAATAAGACGTTCCCTCGGTGGTCGTGGTAGGCAAAGGGGGGTCCATCGGTGTAATCCAGTCCCAGTTAGGTTGGGAGGTAGCAGTAGATCATCTCCTCATGCTCCCTGGTGGGTTTGTGGGCCAGTTGTGTTCATTCCTGGGGTAGATGTTCTCCAGTTGGTCATGGGTGGCAGTTTTTGTTGGGGTATAGTGGCAGATCAGCTCTCCAGTGGTCCAACGTGTTCCCGGCTCCATTTCATTGATGGTAATGGTGGTGTTTGCGGTTCTTGCTCCCTGAGGGGGTCCATCTGCTTTCCAGTTCCCCTTCAGGATGGTGTCGCGGTCGTCTGGGTGTCCTTCAGTGTATGATTAGCTTATCTCTGGTGGGTTCGTGGGTCCAGCGTGCTCCCGGCTCCATTTTCCTTGGTGTAAGTGGCAGTGTTTGCGGTACGTGCTCCCCGGGGGGTTTGTGGCGGTCCATTTTCCTCTCCGGTTCCCCTTCAGAATGGCGTCATGGTTGTCCTGTGCAGCTTATCCCTGGTGGGTTCATGGGCCGATGTGTACGTGTCACTTCCCTGGTGTTTGCGGCTTAAGTTCAGGGGGTCCGTCATCTTCTTCGTCGGTGGTATAGTGGCGGTTGTCGGTCTGTGCTCCATGGTGGGTTCGTGGGTGTCGGTCAGTGTGCTGGTCCTTCAGGATGGCATTATGGCTGGTCAGGTGTCCCTCTGTCCCAGTTTTTGGTGATGGTGGTGGTGATATGGCTTTTCCGTCCTCTATGGTGGTGTAGTGGATTGCTACTGTCGGTCTTTCAGCCGTTATGTCCTGGTGCCGGTTTGCACATGCGCATTGCGTGAAAGAACTGTTACTTAGATAGAGGATCATGCTGGGAGGGAAGGCAAATGTGTTTAGCCTTGTTTATGTGAATGGAGAGGGGAATGGATGGCTGAGTGATAGGGAGATAGTTAGATGGACTTTTTTTTTCATAGATACATAGGGGGAGGGATATTGATAGGGGATATGCTAGGGTAGGATGGGGTACTAATGGTAGGAGGTGGCTGACAGGAGGGGTGAAAGGTGATGGTGGGCAGGCAGGGATAAGATAAGGTGTGGGGCAAGGCAATACCAGGGGTTTGGGGGGATTAGGGCAGTCGGGCTTATAGACTATTGCTAATATTTTGTTTCTCTTTTACAGATGGCCAAATTACCAGAGCTGAGGCAGAGGTGGCAAGCAATCGTGGCCCAGGCAGAGGAGCTGTTCCAGGGGGTGACAACATTGGAGGTGGTACAGGAACCTGAGCAGACCACAGGTCAGAAGGGGTGACGCACGGCGGTGAGAACCCCAGCCGGGGGCAAAAGCAGCAGGCAGTGCAGCAGGGGATGGCAGTGGAGACTCTGGTTCCCAGCACATTGCAAGATGAAGGTGCAGGTAATGTTTTTTTTACAACAACATTGTCGGGGGAGATAGGGGTTGAGGATGGTGGGGTGGGGAGGGATGACGACTTGGCAGTTGGGGATCTTGGGGCCGGTGTGCAAGGGATAGAGTAGGCACAGAGGCAGCTAGCACATGGTGCCAGGTACACGGTTAGGGATGTGACAGGGGGTGGGGGGGTTCCGGGGATAGTTTGGGCTTGGGCTTGGAGGTAGGCTCTGATTTTGGGCCGTGGCCTGGGGATTGGTTGGCTACCCATTCTTTGGGGTAGGGGACAGGAGCAGTTATTCTGACTCTGCATATTTTGGGTCCGGTTAAGCAAAAAAATTGGAAAGAGGAGTATGTGGATTTGTTTGAGCTGACTGGTGCAGAAGGTGTCCAATGGCTAGTGGAAACAGAGTCCTCTAACAGTAAGGAGTTGTTAGCAGCCTTAGTAGCATTGGGAAGGCAGAGGGTAGGTAAGCTTCGCCCTAGGACATGCGATAATTGGGTGGTTGGCTTTATTTATTTTATGGCAGTGCAGCTGGAGAAGGACAGGTCCTTGGCTCTACCACTGCTAAGCTATTTCCTTACCATTTGTGAGGTGCAGCAATTAAGGCCGGGTAATGCATGGCTCTGGTATGATCAGCGTTTCCGCAAATGAAAGGCTGTGGACCAGTCACTTCGTTGGGAGGTGCGTCACCCAGATCTATGGTTGGCTACGATGATGGATAGTTACGTGGGCTCTAACAGAAGGTTGATTGGACTGGAAACAGTGGGTGTGTTTTGGTCATTTAATAGTGGCTCCTGTTCATGGGTGGGGTGCAAATTTGCCCATGTTTGTTCGAGATGTGGAGGGGGACATTCGGCCACTAGCTGTGGTCAGCAGGATTTGTCCTGGAACTCCAATGTGATGGGTTGTGAAGGTGGTTTTGGTGGGCAAGGCTTTCAGCTGGCCCGGGTTAGGGGTAATTTATGTGGGTTCCGGGGATATTGACTCGGGTTCTGTAGAGGCAATACAGGAAGGGACACCGTTCCCTATTAAGGTGCTCCAGGATAAGCTTCATCGGTTTCCTGGCTTGGCCATCAAAGAGGAGATAATATAGGGTTTTCAAAAGGAGTTTCCTATTAAGTCCACAGCGGGAAGGGGTGGGGGGTTGCAAGAATTTACAATCTGTTCAAGGGAAAGAGGACATCTTGGAGGCTTTATTGGAGAAAGAGAGTAGGGTGGGGCGGTTATTGGGTCCTTTTGATAGTCCGCCTTTTAGTACTTACAGGGTGTCGCCTTTGGCGTTGGTGCCGAAGAAGCGAGAAGGGGACTTCAGAGTGATACATCAATTGTCTTATCCGGAAGAGAATTCAGTAAATGATTTTATTGCAGAAGAGGAGGTTAAGGGGCATTATGCTTCCTTAGATGATGCAGTAAAAGTGATTAAGGAATTTAGGGAGCCATGGTTGGTTAAGGTCGACATTGAGTCAGCATTTTGATTGTTGCCTATTAGGAGGGAGGATTGGCCACTATTGGGGATGCAGGTAGGAGATAAGTACTACTTTGCCCATGGGTTGTTTAGTGGCATGTGCAAATTTTGAGAAGTTCAGTACAGTATTGCATTGGATTTGGCAGCAAAAAGCGGGGACTCAATAGGCAGTGCATTATTTAGATGATTTTCTGTTGATGGGCGAAGGAAAGGTAGGAGCACAGGAGGGTTTGCATGAGTTTACAGTCATGTGTGAGGAGTTAGGGGTACCATTGGCTCAGCATAATATGGAGGGTCCAGCAAGGGCATTAGAATTTCTTAGATTAACAGTTGATGTGGAGCGGGGATTGTTTTGTTTACCAGAGAATAAAATAGAGAGGCTTAGGTCAGTGATACGTTCGGTGTTGGGTAAGGATAAGATTCAGATTCGTTCAGTTATGGAGTTGCTGAGGCTTTTGAATTTTGCCTGTCGAGTAGTACACCCAGGGCAAGCCTTTTGTAGGTCACTGGCTTACTTGCTGAAAGGGGGTAAGAGCAAACATCACTGGTGCGGGAGGACTTGGGGTTGTGGAACGGGTTTTTGCAACAGTTTAATGGGATATCTTTTTGGTAGTCAGACTGGGTGGGGCAGGAGGAACTTCAGTTGTTTACAGGCACAGCTGGCGGTGCTGGCATGGGGGCCTATTTTAGGGGTCAGTGGTTTGCGGCTGAATGGCCTCGGGATTGGGAGGAGGTATGGAAGCGGGACATGGCCTTTCTGGAATTGATACCTATATGGGCAGCTTCGGTGGTGTGGAAGGAGCAACTGAGGGGCAAACGAGTAGTTTTTCACACAGACAATATGGCTGTAGTGAGGGTATTGCAAAAGAAGACAGCTATTTTGGGCTTGTTACTGTTGGTATTACGTAAACTGGTTTTGCAGAGCCTTCTAATAAATTTTTCTTTTACAGGAGTGCATGTGCCTGGTGTAAGGAGTGAGATTGCTGATAGCTTGTCCCGATTTCAGTTTTGCAGGTTTTGAGGGTTGGTTCCATGGGTGGAGGAAGTGCCAGAAATCCTGTCAGAGGAGGTGTGGAATCTTGGGTCGATGTAGCCAGGAGGTTGGTATGGCATTCCTGGGCCTCTTCTACAAGGAAGGCGTATGGTAGGGCTCTTTCTGATTTTAATCAGTTTATTTTGCAGCTGCCAGAGGAGGAAGGGATATGGTCAGAGGAATTACTACTGTGATATGTAGCTTGTGCTTGGGGGTTAGGCAGGTCTTTGCAGATGGTTAAGGTGGATTTGGCTGTGATTAGCATTTTCGCTAAGGTAGCGAGGTTGCAGGATTTCACTAAGTCTTGGACATTAGGGCATATGTTAAGGGGTTGGGGTAGAATGGTGGTGGAACGTAAGGATACTAGATGGCCAATTACGAGGGTATATTTAAAGTTTTGTTGAAAGGGTTAGGTTTGTTGCAAAAGGGGTCTATGGATTATTTTATGTGGGGTAAGTTATGTACATGGTTATATTTTGGCGCTTTTCGTATTTCGGAGTTGTTAGGCTCGTTATGTTGGAAAGATGTCATTATAGGGGAGGGTGAGGTTACTATTGCATTGAGGAGGAGTAAGACAGATCAGTTGGGCAAGGGATGTGTGGTGGTGCTTAAGTTGGACAGGAATCATTGCATTTGTCCAGTAATGTGGGCAAAATAATTTGTGAGGAGGCGGAAGGGGAGTGTGGATCAGTTAATTTTTTGTTCAGTGGATGGGAAGGTGGTGTCGAGTAGTAGATTCATACTTTTGGTGAAGAAGGTTTTACGTTGTATGGGATTTCCAGCAGAGAGGTTTGCAGCTCATTCATTTAGGATAGGTAGGGCTTCAGATTTAGCTAGAGAGGGTAGTTCTACTGAATTGATTAAAAGGGTGGGGAGGTGGTCTTCAAATGCGTTTTTGTCTTATATTAGATAAGTTGTGGTCTGATGATTAATTTTTCTTCTTTTCTTTTAGGGAAGCACGTTATCATCTTGGGGCATTCGTTCATCCACTGGGCAGAGAAGCGTGCTTTATTTAGGGATGATGGGGTAAATTTGGGTTTA
Source organism: Protopterus annectens (assembly GCF_019279795.1). Taxonomy (NCBI): domain Eukaryota; kingdom Metazoa; phylum Chordata; order Ceratodontiformes; family Protopteridae; genus Protopterus; species Protopterus annectens. The sequence continues at coordinate 518,819,316 of NC_056749.1, forward strand.
GCACATTTAGGGAGGTCAGTGTCCTGGCATGGTGTTAGGGGGCTTAGGTCGGATGGGTTATTACATGAATTTGAGAGGGCTAAACTGAAGGTGGGTTGTCCATGTATATTGATCATTCATATAGGGGGGTAATGACTTGGGCATTGTTCCTAATAAACAATTGGTGGACATTATGTTGTGAGATTTGATGAGATTACAGGCATTGTACCCGGGTATGGAAATTGTGTGGTCAGAGTTGGTTCCGCGTTTGTTTTGGAGGGCTGCTTATAGTCATAAGGTGATTGAAAGGGTTAGAAGGTGTGTGAATCAAAGGTTGGCTAAGCAATTAAGGATTTTGGAGATGCATACTATTGACCATAGAGATTTTGGGGATAGAGTGGAGTCTTGGTATCGGACGGTTGGAGTACACCTTAATGATGTGGGTCTGGATCTTTTTAATTTGCATCTGAAACTCTTTTTAGAGGATATGATTGTGGCTAAGGTTTATGAGGGGGAACAGCCTGGGATGAGGCTGGTGGTGGAGAAGAGGGACAGGATTGTCCTCTTCTGTTCCCCCTCTAAAGAAGCTGTATTGGTTTATGGTTTTGGTATGGTGTGAGGTGAGTAGGTACGCTGCCTCTTTATGTGGGTGAGTAGGTACGCTGCCCCAGTGGAGAAGGTATCAAGGTGAGTTGGTTCACTGCCTTGAGGTAAAGTTCATCCAGGGTGAGTGGTGATGCTGCCCGGAGATCATCATTTTTGAAGAAGTTAATTAATGTTGTTTTTTGTGTACATAGTTCATTGTATAATACATTTTAATAAAGGTCGTCAAATGTCTTTTTGTGTGTAGTGTAGTTATTTAAGTGGGGACGGGACAAACAATTGTACACAGTAGTCGACATTAGAATGGAAGATGAGCAGTTCATATTCAGTTCAAGATGCAGGAAGGAATACAAATAAGTATTCCTATTCTAGGAGAAAGTATATAAAAACATCTCAAGAAAGCTGATCTGGACAGTTCTCATCCCGGAGAGATATAAAGAATTAGTACAGGTTATTGGTTCTAGATGATTGTCACTTTTTAAGTGACACCTAGCCTCTATGTTGAAAAATGGGAAAAGGGGGTTGTGGATGCAAAGAGGACAATGAGAAGTATAAACAGCATTTGGCTCACAGAGTGGTTCTTGTTGAGATAGAATATGCATTTGCTCTGAACCTATTGCTGTTCATACTGGTGATGGACTACATTAGCAAACAGTTTTGGGGGTAAGATTCAACAAAGGTACTGTAGGCAGGCAATGTGGCCTCACAAACTGACTATGAATAAGAGCTTCAGCAAATATTAGGGTAATCGGATGCAAAACTGAAGCATATGGGATGAAAGCTGAGTACAGACAAGATAGTTATCATGGCAGAAAGTAAGGTTAATGTGAAATGGTGAAACTGGAGACAAAAGGGAAAGCAGTGGAAGTGGTTGATTGCTTCAAGTATCTGGAAGGGGTGGTTGAAGAGAAGTCTGAAGAAAGGAAATCTAAGGTAGAATCATATGGGCTGCAGCCAACTGGCACAGCCTGTCAGGGAAGTATGTGACAGAAGAATGACAAAGAAGCTGAAAAGTAAGGTGTACAAAACAGTGGTGTGACCTGCACTACTGTATGGTTCAAAAACTTGGACAGTGAAGGCAGAACAATGGAAGAAACTAGAGATGATGGAGATAAAGTGCCCGAGATAGGTATTGTGACAGACAAAGAAATGCGGACATCAGAGCAGAAGGCAAAGTAGCTCCAATTGCAGAGAAGATGAAAGAGGACAGATTATGGTGGCTCGGGCACACACAGAGAAAATCAGAAGATAATCTGGGGAAGAATATTTCTGAGATGCAAGAAAAAGGAAAAAGAAAGTAAGGCAGCTAGCAAAGAGATGGACAGATTATGCAAAAAGAAGGCTAGTGACAGTTTGGCATGACTGTTGAAAAAGCTAGCAAAGAGGCACTGAGTTGAGAAAGAAAGTGATAGCTGATGCACTACCCTGACTCCTTGTAGAAAAGGGGGGGGGGGGGTTGTAGCTGATGATGACAATGACAGGACATATCAGACATTTTGTTGTAACAAAAAATAAACAAAAACAAACAAGTAAATAATAGCCACCATCACTACAAAAAAAAAAAAAAAGAACTAGATCGATAACTAGTCAAATAAAATAACCATTTAAGAATTAGCTTTTTTATAGGTTGATAGGTTGATACTAGGCTATCTGCCCTAGGACACTTATAAGCCTAGCCAGAGTAGGTTTGGCTTGCGCCACCCTTTTAGATTAGTTGACTGTGCCTCTGTATAGTAGGTCACAGAAGGTAGCCATATTAAGGTTAGTTTACTCTACTTCTGTCTAGCAAGGACACAGAAGAGATCCCAGGGGTAAACTTATGGTCTCCCATCCACTCGTCAATATTTCTCTTGAATAGGGTCAGTGAGGGGCTCTGCCTAACATGGATTGGGATTTTGTTCCAGAGTGAGGGGAGCCTCTGGTATATGAATCTGTCCCTCCAGCATGTCCTATTTATTTCTGTGCTGAGGTTCAAGTCCCTGGAGTGTGTAGCTCTAAGGGATTTGGATTTCTTGAGGTGGAGTATGCCCATTAATTCTGGGTTGGACATGGCTTTATACGTCAGACACAGATTGCCTCTGAGGAGGCAGTACGCAACTGAGTATAGCTGGAGTTTCTTTAGCCGATAGAGCATCTGTTTGAGTCCGTTGATCCTCTTGGTGAGGTACTTTTGGGGTCTTTCCAGTTGCTGCAAGTGTCGAGTAAGGTACAACCCAAATGGGGCATTGTATTCAATTATGGGCCTGATAAGTGATGAGTAGAGGGGCACAATGACCCCTTTCATGATAAGGTAGGCTATATAGAAGGTCTTTCTAACTACTTTGGCAACGTGATTGTCAAAGGAGAGATTACTATCTACTTGGGTCCCCAAGTCCCTAATTACTTCTTCCGTATTTAATGGATTACCACCTATGTGGTAATTTGTGGGCACTTTGTTTTTCCCAAAGGGGATGACAATACACTTTTTGGCATTTAGCTTTTGGCCATGGCTCTGGCACCAGTTATCCATCTCTGTGAGACCCTTTTGGAGGATGCTCGTGTCAGCCGGAGAGTCGATTATGGCACCCAGTTTGCAGTCATCTGCGAACTTTGTCAGCCATAGTCCACCCGTGTTAGCCTGTACCTCAGAGAAATATATACCGAACAAGAGAGGTCCCAACTGAGCCTTGTGGGACACCACTTGTAACTGGTTTAGAGTCTGACATGGCACCAGCAATTCTGACTATGTAGGTTCTATTCCTGAGCCAGTTTGCAACCCATCTTGTGACATAGCGCTTGATATTTAAGCTGGTGAGCTTATTCATGATGCCCGAGTGGGGTATTGTTTCAAAGGCTTTTGCGAGGTCCAGGTAGGCTGTGTGGACTACCTTCCCTTCATCTATGGCTTTGGTAACAGATTCAAAGAAGTCAACCAGGTTCAAGAGGCAAGATCTGCCCTTAACAAAGCCAAATTGGGTAGGATCCAGTGTCTGGAGTTTCCCAATGTCCTTGCTTATGATTTCGATGATGATACCCTCCACAGCCTTGCAGTCCAGGCTGGTCAGGCTTATAGGGTGATAGTTTCCGTGGTTCGTTGTGGCACCACCTTTGTGGAGCGGGACCACTGTTGCTGTATGCCATTCCTTGGGTACATATCCTGTAGTAAGGCTGAGATTGAACAGTGTCTTTATGTGAGGGTTTAGTTCTTCTTGGAGCTCATGTAAGACGCAGCCCGGGACACCATCTGGTCCCATTGATGCTGTGTTTTTTGCTTTGGAGAGGGCAGCTCTCACCTGTGCATCTGTGATCACAGGGAGGCTACATTCTGTTGGTATAGATATTTGCTCTTTTGGAGGGGAAGGGGGGGAGAAGTTTGCACTGAACCTTTCTGCCAGGATGTTGGCAATGTCTGTGGGTTCAGTGTATTTTTTGTCATTTTGCACTAACTCGGTGCATATCTGGGAGTTGCCTCCCAGGTTCCTGACATAACTAAAGAATGCCTTGTGATTATCCTTAGTGTCTTGTGCAATTTTTCTTTCGAAGCTGGCCTTAGATGATTTTATGAGGGATCATAGTTTCTTGCTAGTACTGATCAGAGATTCCTTCCCTTTTCGGGATTTTGCTCTATCATGTAGTAGCTCCTCCTTCTGTTATATAGCTTATTTATGGCCGAGGTCCACCAGACAGGTCTCCTGACTTTGGAGGAGTGAGTCTTGGTTTTATTTGGGATAGCATGCTCCATGCATTCCTTTAGGTGTCCATAGAATGCTTTTGTAAAGGATTCTGCATTTTGGGCCATAGTTTCCACTGGCCCGGGGCCTTTGAAGGATTCCACCTCAGTTTTGAGAAGTGTGAAGTTTGCTTTTGAGAAGTTCTTCACCGTGGTTTCCTTGGCGGGGGGTAGGGATGGAATATGGATGTCCAGTGAGATTAATTTATGGTCTGATCTTACCAATGAGGGGTATACCTCTGGTGTGGAACATAGAGACCCCATGCTGGTGATGACCAGGTCCAATATGTTTTCCCCTCTTGTGGGATTGGTGACTAGTTGTTCCATACCATTTGAGTTTATAAATTCTAGGAACCATTGGGCGAGGGTGTTTGGGCTTGAGTAGTTTTCCCAATCAATGTTTGGGTAGTTGAAGTCACCCAATATAATGGTGTTTGGAGAGACCTTCATATTTTCCAGTGTTCTCAGGAAAGCTGAGTGGGGTTCCTGTGTTTGGGAGGGTGGTCTGTAGCAGGCTACGAACTGAAAGGCAGTTTTGCCCACTGTTAGTTGCACATGGACAGTCTCCGATGCTTTTGATTTAAGGATTGCAATTACAAATTACCTAAATATCTTTGTGGAAGCACCACCATACTATCAATATATTACTTTGAATAGCAATGATTGTGTGAATCATTAAAGACAAGGCATCACCACCACTGAAAAGGAACACTGCTGTCCTGTGAGCTTACCTAATGTAATGAAGAAATTGCTCGAAACCACCACGAAGTAAATCCAACAGCATTTAATGATAAAAACAAAACAGGAACAAGCGCTTTCACGCAATAAAATTGCGCTTCATCAGGTGAGCTTACCTAGTTAGTAAATAACTAATACAAAATACACATTAATACCTTTCCTGCAGACCTCCTCCACATCTACATAATACTATATGAAGAGAGCCTTCTACAAAATGTTAGTGACTTTCAAGACCTACAATCTGCCTTGTTAGCTAATCTGTTTATATTTATAATAGGTTCGCCAAATTTAAACTGTCATCTTCTACAAATCTCATCTAATGTTTTTGTAACCATGCAGCGATTCTCTTTCAATCTTGCCCTGCAAATTTCAGATGCAACAGGTTATTCCTTGTTACCAGAAGAGTCTTACAAATCCATCGGTATCACGTTGGACCAGTCTTTTTCTCACACATGAGCATGAACTCATTTATATGGTGCACAATTAACTATACTTTGTCTACTGTCCACCATATTCTTCCCCTAAAATCATGAACAGCTACTGATCAAACTATTCTAATACCAGAATTGCATAAGTTGTCTCTGTATTCATAACTAGAAACTTCCATAATATTTCACATTTATAAAAACATTTTGCAAAATCTGTAAATTCATAAACCATAATAATCTTTCAAAATGTCAGTCTTGAAAGAAGTTCCTCCCATGTGAATCAGAAAACTGCCTTTATAAAACATGCTTTTCTAAAAACAGGCAGAAAAGGAAATGTGAACTCTCATTCCCATAGTATATTGTAAAAAAATATTTCAGGAACATGGATTTATATCCACCAAAAGAGTAAACCACTTAGCATAGTTTTGTATTTGTATGATTTACATTTCTTCTGAACATTACTGACTCTGACTCACTTTTACTTCATCACCCAAACACGCATACATGTTTCTCCACTCTCAATATTTAATTTTTCACATAATTTTGTGGTGTTTTCCTAATGCTCTTTACTCTTTAACTTACCGCTATTTTACTGTATACTGCAGAACATGCAAGCTTATTTTGTAAAACTGTTTTATTTCATTGTACATTACATTTCACATAAGGAATACAAATCTTTCCATGGTTGTATTTTATGGATCACAGTACTGTGAACTTTATACGGTATATGAAGTAATAATTAATCTAAAGTTATTTTTTACTTTACATCTAAGCATGACTGAAAAATCATAAATAATTAAAAATGAATAAACACAGGCCCTTCCTTACATGAACAAATCAATGAAACACAATCTAGTGATCCCAGAAGATAAAAACACAAATGAAAAGAAAACCTCCAAAAAAAAAAAAAAAACTGAATTGCACAGGAGCAGGACCCTCTGTTCTTCCACATGCCCTACAAGTTATATATACCAACTTTGAGATTGTACAATGGTGGTGAAAGGGCAAAGTCCCAACCACTGTTTGCACTACAATATCTCTAATATAAATAGTTAAGCTAGTGAAAAAGTTTGAGATGCCAAAAGCTGGCCGAAAGGCATGGAATCCATACATATGAGATAGATAATACACAATAAAACATGAAGATCTATTTTATGCAGGGTATCTTAAAAACTACACAACAGGGAAAGGGCAAATTCACACTTTCCATTGCACAGCAGTCTCCCACACACAAATACAGGCAGCATTTGAAATTAAGAAAATTCAACCTCTTAACCTACTGAGCAGAATGTCCATAATCCTGAACAATCAGTCAAAGACATGGAACCCCAAGTAAACGTATGCGCGCACAAGCACACACACATATATAAATATATATGTATATACACATGCATCATATATACCAATGTACCTATATATGTGGGTCTGGTCAAACTGTTCATGAGACAACTTGTGCAAACTCTTTAGTAGAAAAAAAGATGTTATTTTTAACCCTGAAGCAATATACTCACACTTTCTATCTATAAAATAAATAAATATATGTACAGATAGAGAAATGTATACATATAAAACACACGCACACACACACACACACACATATATATATATATATATATATATATATATATATATATATATGTATAAAACCATATACATTTATACATGTGCATATAAAATTGTGCCTCAGAGGATGGGGAATAAGGAACAGCCCTGAGGTGCCATGAGTCCTGATATCATAGGCTAAGTGTATCCACAAAACCTGGAAGTTCTTTTATTTCAACCACAGATGTTATTATTGCTCTTACATTTTGTGTGTGTCTTATTTTATTCTGAATTATGGTTACATTTGCTTCTTGGTGCTTTTAAGAATAAACAGACCCTTTCAGACTCGTGCTGTCACATTATTCTTTGCAAGGTGTTGGTGAGAACCTCAAAATAGTTCTGGAGCCAGCCTGGAGTCTGAGTGGAGCTTTACAAGCTGTGTGGGGAGCAGCAAGTTAATCTAGGACACTATGTGTCCTACTTCCTAGCAATGGAGATGTAAAATGCAGCATTTTAAAATAATTCCCAAATGAGCATTGCAGTAATTTTCTGTCTGGTTTGGAGCTGTGACATTCAGCTTTGCATTTTACCAGATGGAATACACACATTCCCGAAATATGCTTCATTGTCTTTGTTTGAATGGAATTGTCACATGAGAAAGTCAGACCTAGTCAAGCTGGGAAATCCTGTGCTGTGTGTTATAGCAAGGAGCTGCCAAGAAATGGAATTTGATACTTTATTTCTCAACTGGCAAACCATGGCTTTTTAAATTTGTCAATAGACTTGTAAGGCCAAGGGTTTCAGTGGGTCACTCATACAGGATTATGAAACTTGAAAGAAGCTTCACATCAGAGTGATTTGAATTTGTAAAGATTTTGTATCTTTAATTTCTTGTTTTTAATCAGGTTTTATAGGAGAATAATGGCAAAGGTTGACTAATAGCATTTAAGCATTCTGGATGGATATGTATGTGTTTGTGTCTATACATGTGTGTCTAACTATATATATATATATATATATATATATATATATATATGTATATATATAGATATATATATATATATATATATATATATATATATATATATATATATATATATATATACATATATATATATAGCGAGAGAGATAGAGACACACACACACACATATGGCTTCTTATCAAGTGCCCAAACCATCAAAGGTTCAAGCTCTTGAAATAGTGGCAAAATAGTTTGAAAATTTAGTTTTCAAATGTTGCTCCAATTTGGATTTGTGATATCAAGGAACAATGGGAACAGGAAATCTGTCCTTTCTGCATTGTAGTGCAAGCATGTGTGTGTGTGTGTGTGTGTGTGTGTGTGTGTGTGTGTGTGTGTGTGTGTGTGTGTATGTATGTATGTATATATATATATATATATATATATATATATATATATATATATATATTATATATATATTATATATGAGTGTGTGTATGTATGTAAGTTGTTGGATATACTTTTTCTAGCTTTTTTCAGTCTTTTTGGTTTGACGTATTTTTCCAATATTTTATTGCTTGAACATTTGAAAAATTAAGCACTTGACATATACTCATCCACACACCCATACATACAGATACACAGTACTGCTGCAGGATTCATTATATCAATGAGATGTCAGCTGAGATTGATTAATTGCTCTGGAAGATTTTAGACTTTTTTTCAGTTTTGTCATGTTTTGAGTATCCCAAATGTGTGATATTCAGTACTTGACCCAGAGATGTTTGACTACAGCCTGAATGCTCAGGACAGAAGTTTGTTTCTTCTCCTTCACTTCTGTTATTCTTAGTTGCCAGTATAAGTCAGAAATATTGTATGCTTGCAGACTTATTTGTCCAGAGTCATTTGGGTTGGGGGGGGGGGTATTGGGAGATTGTATAACTTGTGCAGATTGTCAGAGTTTGAGTTGGTTTGGGAAGTGTTAAATTTAAGAAGAACTGGAGTAATGATTAGGCCAGGAAGTGAGGTAAGTGTTGGGGGGTGGGTTACAGGGCTGTATAAAGCCTACGATAGGCTTTGCCAAAATTATTTTGGTTTGGTTTGATGCAAGTACGGTAGTGCTAGATAGCCACATCCTAGTGACGAGTAGACTTTTAAGTATGGCCTGGTAGTATGTAGCCTGCAGCAAGGGAGGTAGTTACTCTTGGAGAATATATGGATGATGGATCTAAGGGGAATGCTGTTTTAGTGGGTTTCTTGGACAGCTTGTTTTAGCTACATGTAACATGGATGGTTTGTAATTCATGGGGCAACTGGACATTATTTCTTCTTTTCGTTGTTAAAGCAGCTGCAGGGAACCAGAGTAGTCATAGGGTATTGCTTACAATACCAGATTTGGGGGCTACTTTCCTGGGGACAGTAGGTCTTATGGCTATTATTGGAGATCAAGGGTTGTTTTTCATATTCTGGCATTGTTGCTAAGAGGTAAAGGAACCTAGTTAAGTTTAATACTATATCTGTAATCAGGACATGTAGTTAATGTATTTTTGTTGTGAATGACAGTATTCAGGGATGACTTGTTTTGAGTGGGCATTTGGTTCTTTTTACAGGCTGGTTAGCTAGCTGCAGAATTGTTTTCTAGTCTGTATATCAGATAGGTAGGGGGGATGGAGATATTCACAGTCTGAATGAGCAGACAGTTAGTGTCAGTGGAGGTTGGACAGCAGGTGGTTGTCATGGTATGCAGGTCTGGGCAATGCCAAGAACAGGTTTTGTCAAGCAAAAAATTCATCCATATACCCACAACTCATTTGCAGTGGTGCTGCACTTGGTGTTGGGGTGTCACCTCAACAGTGATAATCAACTAGAGACAAGGTTCACACTGCTTGGTGGCTAGCCATACCCCAGCTGTTCTTCCATACCACACACCGACACACACAAACCTATGGCCAATTTAAAGTGTACAATCCACCAAACCAAAAACATATACATATATATCTATATATATATATATATATATATATATATATATATATATATATATATATATATATATATATATATAAATAATAATAAAATAGTGAAGAAGCAGTTGAGGCACTCACAGGTGTAAAACGGGTTTTTGTTTTTGTAGTTAGTTCGTAGTGTCACGGCATCATGCTGGGTGTGCTACTTATTTGGTATAGGTTGCATGAATATCAAGGTGCTCAGCTCAGGTGGTATTGTAGGGCAAGTTGGCATACAGCTCAACTGTCCATATTTTCACAGAATGGCCAGAGATTTGCCTCATAGTGCACTATCTTTTAATAGTTATCATAATTCTCCATTGGGCTTAGTGCCTACGATAAAGGCAGGTGCATTTACATGAATTCATCATTTATCCTACCTCAAAAGAGGATTTGTTAAGTGATTTAATTGCTACGTCAGATGTATCATATAACATTTGTGGTTCTCATCAATTCATTGATGATTGAAGTCATCAAATAGTGCAAGTGCCCACTCTTCAGTCTTCTTATCCTTCAAAGGTCATGTGAATCCACATATATTATTTTTAGCAACATTCTGAGTTTGTAAGAGCAACAGTGGAATCCGTTCTGTTTCTGGGTTGCTCACCCCCGTATTGTGGTTGGTCCAGATTTCTTGTGGTAGGAAAACAAAATATTATATATATATATATATATATATATATATATATATATATATATATATATTTATTTATTTATTTATATATGGGGATACACAAGCCAGTGCATTTCTTTGTGCCGGTCCCAAGCCCGGATAAATGGGGAGGGTTGCGTCAGGAAGGGCATCTGGCATAAAATTTTGCCACATCATATATGCAGAAAACTGTACAGAAATTCATACCGGATCAGTCGAGGCCCGGGTTAACAACGACCGCCACCAGTACTGTTGGCCAACAGGGTGCTGGCTGAAATTGGGCTACTGTTGGCCAAAGGAGGAGAAGAGACGGAAGGCATGCCCGAAGGCAAGTAGAGGCTAGGACTGTGATAGTGAGGGTCGGAACTTTGAATGTTGGCAGTATGACTGGTATAGGGAGAGAGCTAGCTGATATGATGAACCGAAGGATGGTTGGTATATTGTGTGTGCAAGAGACCAGATGGAAGGGGAGCAAGGCCAGGTGTATTGGAGGCGGTTTCAAATTGTTTTATCATGGTGTGGATTGGAGGAGAAATGGCGTAGGCATTATCCTGAAGGAACAGTATGTTAAGAGTGTTTTGGAGGTGAAAAGAGTGTCGGATAGAGTGATGTTTATGAAGCTGGAAATTGATGGTGTAATGATGAATGTTGTTAGTGCATATTCTCCACAAGTTGGGTGTACGATGGATGAGAAAGAAAAATTTTGGAGTGAGTTGGATGAAGTGGTGATGACTGTACCCAAGGGTGAGAGACTGGTGATTGGAGCAGATTTCAATGGGCATGTTGGTGAAGGGAACAGAGAGGATGAGGAAGTGATGGGTAGGTATGGTGTTAAGCAAAGGAATGCAGAAGGTCAGATGGTAGTGGATTTTGCGAATAGGATGGACATGGCTGTGATGAATATGTATTTTAACAAGAGGGAGGAGCATAGGATGACATACAAGAGTGGAGGAAGATGCACACAGGTGGATTATATCTTATGTAGAAGGGCCAATCTGAAGGAGATTGGAGACTTTAAAGTGGTGGCAGGGGAAAGTGTAGTTAGGCAGCATAGGATGGTGGTTTGTAGGATGACACTGGTGATCAAGAATAGGAGGATATGTGTGAGGGCAGCACCAAGGATCAAATGGTGGAAACTGAAAAAGGGTAATTGTGAGGTGATGTTCAGGGAAGAGTTAAGACAGGCACTGGGTGGCAGTGAAGAGTTACTGAATAGCTGGGTAACTACAGCAGAGCTAGTAAGAGAGATGGCTAGAAGGGTGCTTGGTGTGACATCTGGAAAGAGGAAGGAGGACAAGGAGACCTGGTGGTGGAAGGAAGAAGTACAGGAGAGTATACAGAGAAAGAGGTTGGCGAAGAAGAAGTGGGATTGTCAAAGAGATGAAGAAAGTAGACAAGAGTATAAGGAGATGAGGTGCATGGCAAAGAGAGAGGTGGTAAAGGATAAGGCGTATGAAGAGTTGTATAAACGGTTGGGCACTAAGGAGGGAGAAAAGGACCTGTACCAATTGGCTAGACAGAGGGACTGAGCTTGTAAATATGTGCAGCAGGTAAGGGTGATAAAGGATAATGAGGGAAATGTACTCACAAGCGAGGAGAGTGTCTTGAGCAGATGGAAAGAGTACTTTGAGGGGTTGATGAATGAAGAGAATGAGAGGGAGAGAAGGTTGGATGATGTGCAGATAGTGAATCATGAAGTGCAATGGATTAGCAAGGAGGAAGTAAGGATAGCTATGAAGAGGATGAAGAACGGAAAGGCTGTTGGTCCAGATGACATACTTGTGGAAGCATGGAGGTGTTTAGGGGAATTGGCAGTGGAGTTTTTAAGTAGATTGTTTAATGAAATCTTGGAAAGTGAGAGGATGCCTGAGGAATAGAGAAAAAGTGTTTTGGTACCGATTCTTAAGAATAAGGGTGATGTGCAGAGCTGTAGTAACTACAAAGGGATTAAACTGATCAGTCACAGCATGAAGTTATGGAAAAGAGTAGTGGAAGCTAGGTTAAGAAGGGAGGTGATGATTAGTGATCAGCAGTATGGTTTCATACCAGGAAAGAGCACTACAGATGTTTGCTTGAGAGTGTTGATGGAGAAGTACAGAGAAGGTCAGAAGGAGTTGCATTGTGTCTTTGTGGATTTAGAGAAAGCATATGACAGGGTGCCTAGACAGGAGTTGTGGTATTGTATGAGGAAGTCGGGAGTGTCAGAGAAGTATGTAAGAGTGGTACAGGATATGTACGAGGGTAGTGTGACAGCGGTGAGGTCTGCGGTGGGAGTGACGGATGCGTTTAAGGTGGAGGTGGGATTACATCAAGGATCAGCTCTGAGCCCTTTCTTATTTGCTGTGATGATGGACAGGTTGACAGATGAGATCAGACAGGAGTCCTCATGGACTAAGATGTTTGCAGATGACATTGTGATCTGTAGTGAGAGTAGGGAAGAGGTGGAGGAGACCCTGGAGAGGTGGAGATATGCTCTAGAGAGAAGAGGAATGAAGGTCAGCAGGACTAAGAATATATGTGTGTGAATGAGAGGGAGGATAGAGGAATGGTGAGGATGCAGGGAATAGAGGTGGAGAAGGTGAATGAGTTTAAGTACTTGGGATCAACAGTTCAGAGTAATGGTGAGTGTGGAAGAGATGTTAAGAAGAGAGTACAGGCAGGATGGAGTGGGTGGAGAAGAGTGTCAGGTGTGGTTTATGACAGACGAGTACCAGTAAGAGTGAAAGGGAAGGTCTACAAGAGGGTAGTGAGACCAGCTATGTTATATGGTTTGGAGACAGTGGCAGTGACAAAAAGGCAGGAGTCAGAGCTTGACGTGGCAGAGTTGAAGATGTTAAGATTTGCACTGGGTGTGACAAGGATGGACAGGATTAGGAATAAGTATATTAGAGGGTCAGCCCAGGTTGGAAGGTTTGGAGACAAAGCCAGAGAGGCAAGATTACGCTGGTATGGACATGAGCTGAGGAGGGATGCAGAGTATATTGGGAAAAAGATGCTAAGGATGAAGCTGCCAGGTAACAGAAAAAGAGGAAGGCCTAAGATAAGGTTTATGGATGTGGTGAGAGAGGACATGCTGGTGGTTGGTGTGACAGAGCAAGATGCAGAGGACAGGAAGAAATGGAAACCGTTGATCTGCTGTGGCGACCCCTAACGGGAGCAGCCGAAAGAAGAAGAAGAAGATATATATATATATATATATATATATATATATATATATATATATATATATATATATATATGGGTCTACTTCATATGGTCGACAGTTCATATGGTCTAAACTCATATGGTCGACAGTTCATATGGTCGAAACTCATTTGTTCGGCGGCTCATTTGGTCGACAACCAGTACTCAAGGCACTTAACAGGGATTTGTCCCCCTCCCCAAAGTTGTGCGACCCTGGAGTTGATATATATAGTTAGGGGGGTGTGGGGGGCACAGCCCCCCCCACCTATATCTGTTGAAAATGTTGAGTTTTTGTTGTACTTTCATGTTTTAAAAAACTTTTAAACAAATATTACTAGGAAAGTGGATGTAAGGTTGAGAGTTATGCAAGTGTATAGGCAAGGAGAAATTGAGTTTTTGCATGGGGGTTTGGGATGGGGAGAATTATATTGTAATAGTGATACATATTTATGTTAGGTAGAGGGAGCAAGCTGGGTTTGTACATGGGTGAGTAGCAGGGAAAGTATATAGATACACAGAGTCAGGTGCAGATATACGTAGACAGCTATAGCTATAGATAGCATGATGAAATAGCTATAGATAGCATGATGAAAGGTTTGGATGTAAGTGCTAGCACAGGCTTTTGCAATAGCAGAGATTTTGGAGGATAGTCTTCATGTTATTTTTATCTTTTCCCAAAAATGCAGACTGGGAAGAGTGGTTGAGAGATCCATGTTTAGATAGTGTTACTATTTGCTTTATCAGAACAGGTTAGAAGAGGGGAGGTAGGAACATATTGAAGTGAGGGATTTTGGAGGGTATTATGAATGTCTTTGGGGTAGCTGATTATTTTGTTTGCTGATTAATTTTATTGTTTTGCAGATGACTGAGGTGCAAGTTTTGAAGGTGCATTGGGCCTGGATAGTTTCACAGATGGATGAGTTTTCCATATATTCTCAGTTGCAGGGGGAGTCTTTCACAGATCAGCAGATGAGGGATAGGAGAACTGCAAGGAGCTGGAAGAGCAGAGCAGCAACACCACTAGGAAGAGATTGAGAAAAACAGCAGGACTGGCCAAGAGAGGGGCCAGCAGAGCTTTGATGGTGGGGACCCAACTATCTACAGGTAATGGCTAGAGTGGTAAGGTTGCTGTTGATTTAGTAGAAGAAAGATCATGGATCGATAGGGTGGAAGAGTTGCTGTGAGTGTTAAGAGATAAAGCAGGCTAGGTTGAAGGAGTTATTGAGTTTCAAGAACAGGCAAAGGAACCGTGGGGTCAGTTGGGTACTGCAGATATAAGTATAGTAGAGCAGGAGTTGGTAGTTTAGAAAAAGCCACTGGACAGCTGGCTCATGAATTAGGGCAGGTTGCTAAAATGGGTGCTTTGAACATTGTAATGCAGCCAGAACCTATTGAGAAGGAGAGTATGGGGTGTTTATTACACCTCTCATTACTGCATCTATGAAGGAAAAGATATGGTAGGAAGTGTATGTTTATGTATTTGATCTGATTGATGCAGATGGCGTGCAGGGTCTGGTTGAAAAGAAAGGTCCAGGAACTCAGGATTTGGTATCTGCTTTGGTTACCCTGGGTAGGAAGAGGCCAGGTAATTTCATGGCATGAACATGGAGAAATTCAGTCCTCAGTTTTGTTTATTATATGGCAGTGTTTTGGAAAAAGTCAAGTCACAGGCCTTGCCCCGTTGGCATTTTTTCCTATGATTCAAGAAGCACAGAGGCTGCTAACTGGTAATACCCGGCTGTGTTATGACCAGCATTCATAAATGAAAGGCAGTAAACAAAACCTTACACTGGGAAGTAGAGCAAGCCAAAGTTTGGTTGGCAATGATGCTGGGCAGTACAGGGGAAAAGTAGGCAACTGAGAGAATTTAGGGATTGATTACGGACTTTTTGGTCTATTAATGCTGGTAGATGTTCACAGCCAGTCTCCAGATTTAATCATGTATGCTCTACTTGTGGAAGTAATAATGCAGCAAGGAAGAGTGGGTTGGGTAGATGTCATTGACATTACATTTTAATATGGCACAGTCCATTCTCAGAGACAAGAGTTAATTTTCATGAGCAGATGGAAAGGTAAGTTTTCTCATTCACCCACTGCCCAGTTATGTGGCTTTCCTAATGCTGAAGTAGCTAAGGAATTGATTGAAAGTTTTGCAGTTTCTTTTACTATTAAGTCAGAGGAGTGGGGAGGGGAAGAGGGGTGGCATACTGAAATTCAAAATCAGACGAAAGGAAGGAAGGGACTGCTCAGAACTGATGGCTAAGAAGTTGAGGCTGGTAGACTGTTAAGCACCTTTCACGTACCATCTTTTAAAAGTTATCGTAATTCTCCATTGGTCTTAGTGCCTAAGAAAAAGGCAGGTGAGTTTACATGAATTCATCATTTATTCTACCTCAAAAGATGATTTGGTAATTAGTTTAATTGCTACATCAGATGACCAAGTGTAGTATGATTCCATGAATGATGCTATGCATTTTATCAGGTAATTTTAAGACCCCTGGCTGGTAAAATTGGACTCTAAGGTGGCCTTACAGATTTTACCGATCAGGGAGGAGGACTGGCCATTGCTTGACAAGTGTGCAGGTGGAATGTATTAATTTGACAAGGCATTGCTGATGGCCCATGCAGCTGCTTGTGCTACATTTGAAAAATTTAATTTGGCATCGCACAGGAGAATCTCTAGTGAGAAGGTGGCCCATTATTTGGAAGACTTTATTAATTTGGGAAGGAGCTGAATCATAATAGTGGCATTTAAGGAGATGTGTAGAGACAAGGGTGTGTCACTAGCAAAAAACAAGCTTGAAGGTCCAAGTCAGTTGTTGAATTTTCTGGGTTTGACAGTGGACATATAGAGGTGGAGGAGAAGATTGTGTAGGTCAAACGGAAACAGAAGATGACAGTGAGGGATGTGATAAGAGTTACTTGGTCTGATGAATTTTGCATTCATGGTGATAGGTCCAGGTAGTACCTTTTGCAGGTCAGTTGCAATGATGTCCCTTTTTGGCAGTAGGCCTGGCTGTTTGATATGATGTTACATTTGTTTACAGGTGCATTAGGAACTCATTGTATGAGAGCTTAGTTTGATGACAAATGGTTTGGGATGAATTGGCCCACAGAGTGGCCAGATGAATGAAAGAGGGATGTGGCATTTTTAGAGCTCATGCCAACTTGGATGATAGTGGTCTAGAAGGACAGGTTACAACGTAGGAGATAGATATTTTTTTCCTGATGAAGCAGTGGTACAAGTTTTGCCAAAAAAATGGCAGAGTTGGTTTTGGTTTTGTTGGTTTTGCAGTAGTTAGTTTTACAGAGTATGTTAATTAATTTGATTTGTTTAGCTAGGTATGTGCATGGTCACTTTAATGAGATACCCGATAGTCGTTCTTGCTTTCTGGTTCACAAGTTTTGATCTCTAGCACTGGATGCAAGGTAAAAATGAGTAGTGTGGCCAGAGGTGGTGCAGGGCCTTGAAAAGCTGTAGTGGGATGATTTATTCGGGAATCCTGGCATAATTCTGCATGGAAAACATATAATGCAGTGGTAGCTGCATTTTCTTCTTTTTCCCTGTGGGGAGAGGAAGTGGTCAGTTCATTCATTGATGAGGTATGCTGCTCACTGGTGGTTTCTTGGTGAATCAGTTATTTTAATTAAGGTGCATTTGTCGACTCTCAGTGCAGCTGCTAGGTTGTCAGGATTAAGGTATTTATGAGAGCATAGTAGGTGTTGTAGAATGATAAAGGGATGGGAGAGAGAGTAAATGGTCTGACTGTGGACAGTTGCTTTCCACTGAATAAACAGTTACTCCAGTTGTTGTTGAAAGGTTTTCATAGCTTGGAAACTAGCATGGTGGATTACACTGTGTGGGTGAAGTTGGCAGCATATGGGAAATGTTAAGGTTAGGAAAGTATTGGGAACATTACAATGGAGGGATATTTGTATTCCTGACCCATCAGTAGTGATATGGTTACTCCACTCAGGAAACATATCTGGTAGGGAGTGTCAATGGGTTGTGTTGCATTGCAATGCTGAACAGTTATATCTGGTAGCATGAGTTAGATTGTAGCAGAGGATGTGTAGTGGTGCAGAAAGGTCAGAGTTCCAGTGCAGTTTGGGTTTATGATCATGACAGCTTTGGAGAGTCAGGGCATTGCTAGGACAGATTTTTCAGCACATTCATTTAGGATAGGAAGAGCATCTCTTATGGCTGGATAAGGGAAATCAATGGAGGTGACATGTATGGTGGAGAAGTAGTCATCTAAAGTTTTTTTTTATCTTACATAAGATAGTGGTATTTGTCAATTGTTAATTGTTCTTATTTTACAGTGGAGACATTATCTTGGTGAGTCATTCTTTTGTTTTCTGGGTGGTAAAGAGAGCTTTAATTCAACCTGATGGATGTACATTTAATTTGGATCTGGAGAGATGGAAGGCATCTTAGCATGCCTTTTGAGGTCTCAGGTGGCAGCATTTTTATTGGGAAGTTTGGATATTCATTTAGGGGGTAATGATTTGAGTTGATCGCCTAAAAAGTATTGTTAGGTAGGATTGTTACTGATTTACTAGAGTTGAAGCAGAGATTTCTGTACATGGTAATAGTCTGGTCCAAGATTACATCTAGGTGGTGTGGAGTCATGCAGATAATTTTATGGTTTTGGAAAAAGTTAGATAGTGTGTTAATCATGCGGCATTAGAACGTTTAAGGCTTTTATGTCACTGACAGCAGGGATTTCAATGATAGGGATGCTTCATGGTACAGAATGGATGGAACTCACTTATGTAATACAGGCTTAGACTTGCTCAATGTGCATTTTTCATTATTCTTGAGAAATTTGGATAAGGACTGGTGAAGGAAGGGGGAGCAGCCTGTGGGGGGGGGCTGAGTAGCGTGGGCTCAGTTTTTAACCCCTCTTCTGTCCCCCCTTTTCCATGATTGGCCATTCAGAAGTGAGCACTGATGTGCTGCTTCACAGTTCTGTGGTGTGTTTAAAGTGAGTAGTGGAATTCACACTGTCTGCATTGAGGATGGAAGGTGGGTGTTTTTCATATTGCCAGCATAAATGTTATTCAGTTATTTTGTAACTCAGATGAATACTTATGTTCATGTTATTTTTCTATTGTAATGTATAACTGGTTTTAATAAATAAAACAGTTGTAATGGCAAAATGTGGTGTGATTTGTTTGGCATGTATCTTTGGAAAAATATAGTTTGCTTACAGATAAATTTGTCTAGAGACACCTGGGGTGAAATTGCAGGAAGGTGAGTGTTGGGAAACTGAATAATTAGTCCAAGTGGCAGGGTCTGAGCTGCTTTGGGAAGGGATAAATTTAAGAATAAATGGAGGAATGGTTAGGACAAGAAGTGAGGTAAATGTTTAGGGTGCAGGTTTTATAACACTAGGCTGGGCATTGGCAAGCCTCTTTTGGTGTGCTTTGATGCAAACCCTCCCTCCCTTCCCTTGTTTATGGGAGTTGAAGGAGTCTATAGTTTAGGTGGTACAAAATTAGTTATTAATAGGGAGGAGTAAGAGGAGCTCAAATCTGAACCTCTCTTCTGACCCCCCCCCCTTTTGAAGGTTGCTCATTCAGAAGTAAGCAGGAGTATGTTGCTTCTGAGGTTTGTGGTGTATTTAGAGAGAGCAATGGGATCTAATGCACTCAGAAGTAAACAGTGGTGTTGCTGCCTCCAAAGTCCATGGTGTGTTTACAGAGAGCAGTGAAATTTAATGCTGTTTATATAGGGTATGGAAGGTGAGTGTTTTCCATGCCGCCAGCATACATATTATTCTATTAATGGTTGTAACGATGATGAATAATTATGTTCCTGTTTATTCTATTGCAAAGTATTAACTGGTTTTGATTGGTAGGTCAGTAGCTATATTAAATAGGATTTATGTTTTAAGGCAAGCTCCTCTTTTTCATGAATGAGTGGATATATGTTTTTAGATAGAAATTTCTTAACTATTTTGACTGTATATGTTTAGCTATATATTTCTATATTTCCAGGACTACTGTTTCTTGATACATGACTTTCTATTTTTCACATATTAGTTTTTATGTTAAGCTTCCCAATGTAATGAAATGCATTTTTTATTACTGTGCATTTTTTATTGTACTTTTTTATTATTGTTGATTTTATGATACTGTTTATAGGTATATGAACCTATTTTTTGGTCATATATACATATAAATTTATATTTTTATAGTTAGCCAACTGAAACTATCCTTAGCATGACTGTTGCTTTAAGATCTTTGGAGACTACCTAATTTAAATATTTAATATGAGCTAATTAAGTGCTTTATGAGGGTATAAAATGATGATCAGCAGTGGTGCAATGGTAGCATTGCTGCCTCACAGCAAGAGGTTATCCTGTTCGATTCTCGGCTGGAGTGCGGGGAGTGCCTTCTGTGTGGAGTCTGCATGTCCTCCCCATGGTTGGGTGGGCATTCGAAAGACATGCGTAAATGGGCATGCCGTCATTGAAGGATGAACATCGAGCTGTCAGCTCGGCGTTTGTGAAAATTTATTGCCAATCATTAGTGGACCAGAGTTCTGCTGTGGCGACCCCTAACCGGGAAAAGCCAAAAAACAAACAACAACAACAACAACAACATGAGGATATAAAATGCATTCTTCATTACCATGTTTCATTGAAAGTCTGAGGAAGTGTCGTTGGAGATGTTAAAGTGCTTACTTCATTAAACCTCTGTTCTGTTGTTTTTACCATTGGCCGTGTTTGCTGCCTCTTTAATCTACTTTCAGTCAGTTTTACTTATTAAGAGGAACTTAATTCACCAACTCTTCATTTTTATTCGTACATTAATTGGTTTTAATTGATAAAATGGTTGCAATTGCAATTTTTGGTGATATGAGTCTTTGGCTTTGGACAAATAAAAAGGTGATATATACATTTTGTGATATCCCACATAATCCAATTTACAGTTGAGGAAGATGTAATATGTCCAAATACTCAGTAGGCATACATATATTAAACAAATCCTGACTAGGGTCCCATCCCTTTGCAACACACACACACACACACACACACACACACACACACACACACACACACACACACACACACACACATTCAAGAAGTACAGATTATCGCCAATTCATCTATGGCATATCTATGTAATATATGATAAAACTGGATGGCTTCTGAAAACCCATATAATCCTTACCTCTAAAACCCTCGGTGTAAGAAATCTGGACAAAACCAAACATAAGGAGGAGAAAAAGTCCCTAAAGTAAAGACAATTTTTAAATGTTGCTCTTATGAGCATGCATTTCCTGAAGGATATAATGTCCGAAAGTTAAATGTCTGTCTTTATTTATTGACTTCAGTCTTCAATGATTTGCCAGAAAAACAAAAATTGTATGAGGAACTGACTTAAAATTTGAGGTGAAAATCTGGACATTCTGAAAATAATCTGGTCAGTTGACTGGTAAGATGTGGACACAGGTAATAAACACAGACTCTGCTCAGAATGCACACCAGTCAAGAACTGAATTAGAGAATTCATGTGAAGCAGAAATGCTAAATAGTGCATGTCTTAGTCACTGAAAGAGGCAGTAAAAATGATGCAAATATAACAGATTACCAGCAATATGAAATACACTATGTTTAAATACTTATATTGAGAAAATGAAGCTTAAGCAGTACATGCAAAACAAATAAGCCTGCTAAGAACTATCATAGTACAAGATATTCAATAAAAGTTATTACAGTTCTAAGGTCTAAGATGCAGATATTACTATTCAAACACAAAACAAGTCACAGCTAGTATAAAAGGGCTGCTGGATATAAGTAAAAAGAACAATTTCCACAAGAGCATCCAACAGATCCCCCAATGGCGAAGTAACAGTATAAAATCACAATTGTTTATTAGGTTAGCGCTATTGTAGTGTAGAAACACGACTTCATCAGACCTAGAATACATATCTAAACTTCTTCAATAAATAGCAATACTGAATAATCAGCAGCATCAATTAAAAATCAGGCATCATTAAGCATAGTTCCTAAAAGGTATAGTGAACTTAAAAAGCACATTTAAAAAACAATGCATCATAACAAACGGTTACATAAGTAAATCACTATACATCAACCAAGCATACACAGAAAAATATGTATGTGTCCAAACAATATACTTCAAAGAATAAAGTAGATAATACATAAAAATCTACTTAATTTGACTATCTAAATAATGGTCTACACTTTAAAAAGGGTTTGAGGGGTACCCTGTCATTCAACCCTTGTCCCTTGTCTCTAATAATCAGCCTATTTTCAGATGTTTCTGTGGAATTCACAATGTTACCCCCTCTTTCATTTTCATAAACTCCCTCAATAATAAGAAACCTAAATGAATGTGACATGTTAGTATTACAGATATGTTTCGCCAAAGCATTAGTACAGTCACCCCTCTTAATTTTTAACAAATTCTCCCTAATCCTTAATCTAAGTTCCCTGTTAGTTTTTCCAATATAGAAAGGTGAACAGGAACTGCAAATGGTCAAATAAACCACATTGGAGCTATTGCAATCAGCTCTAATATTGAAGGTAAATTCAGAACTAGAATCTGGATGTATAAACTTATTGCTGGTGTCAATAAACCTACAATGATTGCAATTGTAACAAGGAAAAGTGCCTTTTCTACCATTAAGGGTATTTATCATCCTCTCACTACTAGGATAACATAGAAATATCTTGTTTTTAAACTGAAAATTGGGTTTGTCTCCCACAATATCCTGAGTTTCAGGATTCTGAGTCAGGACAGGCCAATACTCCCTAATTATATCTGTAACTAGATGCACATCACTTGAAAACTGAGTTGGTACATGTATATAATTATTCACCTCCAATCTCTTCCCAACAGGTCTGGCCATATGTGATGCTCCCTGTTCAGACAAATAGGGTCTACCCACATCTACCCTCAGATCAGCAGTACTAGACAATATCTCATGAGTCATCTGATCTATATAACCCCTCACAGAAAATCTTTTTCCTAAATCTACCAATTCATTCTTAAACACCTCATCTTCAGCTGTTAACCTAGAGGCTCTCCAGGTTTGACCTTTCACCACATTTCTAAAAATATGTTTGAAGTGCTTGCTACTCCTATGTAAGAGGTGATTCCTATGGCAATCTTTCCTGTACATTCTAGTGGACAGATTGCCTTCATTATTCCAATAAATACATATGTCAAGGAAATTCATCTTGAAATATGAATGGTTTGCTTTAAATCTAAGAAAGGAAGTAGTGTTGATCTCTTTACAAAAAACTTCTAAATCATTAATGCTTGACATATGGAACCCCTGTCAAAGTATATAGATGGAAAATTAAAAACTTGAAACAAACAAACATATCTTGATACATTCTTGGGACTTTTTTATGTATATTACATACGTTCAGTTTCTCTAGGAAAGAATGTCTGTTACTACACATATTAAGACTTTATTTTTGTTTATACCATACACAACAGGAATGGATTTATTTCTTGAGGTCATTATATGTCATAAAGAGCTTTCAAATATTGAACTGAAAATTATTCATTAGTTGGAATTGATAATTACATTTTCTGAGGGTGAATGCATTAAGCAACAAAAGATAGTGGCTAAGGTGAAAATTTATGCTCCTACTTATGACAAAATTATATTAAGATCACGGGAAATACAGTGCATGTTTAAAAGTGTATTTGCTGATTTATGGACACTAAGTTTTTGGCTAATATTTTCACTTTATCAACTAGGTATATAAAGCAGTGGAATGAATTCATTAAATATTTGAATCCTAGAACTGAATTTTTGAGATTTACTTTTGTTTTTTCTGTTTGAAGGTATTAACTACAAGGACATGTTAAAAGGATGAGCAGTAGAACAGGTATGGCTCAATGTTTTAGAGAAAACTGCTTTGTTCCAACAGATTTTTACATTTCAGTAGTATTCATCTCTTCCACCAAAAAAAAAAAAAAAATCGGATAAAGAAGCAAATGTTTAGGGCATTGAGGATTATCTCAGGAGACAATGACTTTGTTTTGAAGTTAGAGGTTTTTAAAAGAAATGTTTGGGACAGAGGATACCCAGACCATTTATTTGAATCTATATCACACAAGATTTTTACCTATTTTGAGGCAGAATGTTAATAAACAAGAGAAACTGGGGAAACAGCTGACTTTGAAAAAAAACATGGTTTTAAGCTACATGAAAAAAAATGGTTTTAAGCTGACTTTGGAAAAAAAATGTTTTTAAGCTTCATGATAGACAATTGTGAGGTTAAAGAGACCACCTGTAAACATTGTAGTATTTTCAAAACATTAGGTACCGATGAAGGCATTATTGGTGGGAACTCACATTTTGTTTACAAGAGGACTTCCAACTTTCGATATACATTTGAAACTATGGCAACATCAACTCAAAATTTTGAGACATAAGCAGATACATTTAAATGTGGCATATGAAAACAGGAGGGAGAAAATATTTGATCAGTTTAGACCAGAAAGGAAAGGAAGGGTAGGGTGTTACTCAACTTGCTGGCATACATGCTACGCATACTGCATTGGCAAAACTGTGAATTGTTTTAGAAAAAGAATTTGCCAGCATGTTTACAGCACTGGTAGGAAAGATCATATCAGTTCTTTAAGCAGACATGCTGAAAAATGTAGGAGTTTTAAAGCATTCATTTTTACAGTACTTGAGAAAGTTCCAATGAACTTGGTCGGGAGTGGGGAAGCGGCGACAAGGGAAAGCAAGGTGGAATACTGTGGATTGAAGTTGGAATTAAAATTGGAGGTAAGTAAACATCAAGGGTTGAATAATACACTAAACATTAATAATGTTTTTAAAATGACAGGTGCTAAATTGTTAATGTAATATACTTTTAATTTTTTACAAAGAAGCAAAGATTAACAGGATTGTTATAATTGTGTTTTTTAGTTGTTGACGTTTTTTTCAGTCGTTGACAATATCTTTTTAAATGTTGTAAATTATTTGAATAATGAAGGTCATGTGATTTACTAAGAGTAAATATGTGCATAGCACTCATCAATTCTGATGAAGCCTTTTTGATTAAAGGATGAAAGCGTTCAACTATTACATAACTGTTTACTTTGAGAGTTAGTCCTGCTGTAGTTCCAAGTGGCATTTTAGAATTTTTTTGAGATTACTTAGCATTTAGTATTAATTCATATTAAATGCAGAATAATAATGAATATCATGTACCTGATTATAAATTATTAGTAAACAAATAATGAACAGCAATAATCTTGGATTATATCAAGGTTAGGTCTATGGATGTCAAGGAGTGGGGTCCATCATTACATAATGCAGAATATTTTTATTCTCTGCATGGAGAAGCCTGGATCACTTTTCTGACAAAGAAGGTTCATGAAAATTTCACAGGGAAAGTATCTGTGACAAATTCAAGAATTAAGTCAATGTATATATGAATTGGTAGAATTAGCATTTGTCTAATACTGTGAATTATTTTGCCTTTTAACTAGTAGCTGCAAAACTATCTGATGTAGGCCTTTTCAAGGGAAGAGCTCAGCATTCCTGCTTTTATTTCATTAGGAAAATGCTGGATTCTTATTGATACAAGCTCATGTATTACTGCAACAGTGGCAACAACTCTAAAAACAGGTGTTGGCAGCAATGTATAGTTGGCCATCAGTGTTAAACATAGGCAGTTAACTATAAAGCTCCTCATAAGCATAGCTCTCAACCTTCCATCTTCAAAATGAGGAACACTCGCCTTCATAATGTGGAACAAATGGGCAAAATGTGCAACACATAATGGCTTACTAACAGCTTCAACTAGGAAGGTAATAGGATGGTTAAAATATGTTGGTTTTGCTTATAAAGAAGACAATTTAATGCATTAATATGATTAATTTCTATTTACCATGGATTTCACTTAAAAAAATTCCTAACACTGAATGTGTGATAGACTCTTTCAATGTGGAACTTTGAGGAACTTCGAGGAACATGAACTTTTTACGACCCTAGATGAGGTACACCTGAAAGATATGCTCATAAGGTTTACCCCTAGAAGCATTATTTGCAAGGTATGTATCTAACATTTAAAGCTAAAATTCGCTCTATAAGCTTTAAACTGCAGACCACCTCAGACATGCCTTAGAAATGAAATCAGAAGAAAATAATTCTACACCTGTGTACTTGTTTCTTGTCTTTACCACAAGCTCATTTTCTTTTATTTTTACCCAGTCATCTAAAATAAAACTAAGTTGTTTCAAGCAATGCATGTTACTTTATCCCATTTGGAGAAAGTAATCTATTGTAATGGAATCTGGCATCTGGCAGTGACAGATGATAACTAGATTAAATAATAATATTTTATGTCTGTTTAAAGAAACAGAAAACGTGTTGGTACACTAGGATTATTTATCATGTAAGGAGTAGTTCCTGCATTCATGAAGAAGTTGTATACAGTCTGCACTGTATTCATACAGAAAGGATGTTACTAGCTCTATAAAAGAAAAACAAGACAGAGCATTCATGGGTCAAGCTTACCCCAGAAAATAGTGAATGATAATAAAGTACTCAGAAATGTTGCACATAATTATACAAGTAGTAAATCTACCTCTGCTTCTCTCGCAGTATCTATGAGCTCAAAATACAGACAAATGCATCACAGAGTGTACTTAACAAGTAAACTCAATAGTACAAGGGTCATAATTTTCAACCTCTTAGTGCAAGAAGTGTGGACAGACCAAAAGTAATGGGGGGGGGGGGCAAAGCCTCCAAAATAGGGACAATTTTTAAATACTTAAAAACTTGATAGAATAACAGGTTTTGAATTAGCATGCATTGTTGAAGGGTATGACGTCTGAATCTTATTTCTGTCATTATCTAATGACTTCAGTCCTCAATGATTTATATGAAAACCACAAATTTTATGAGGAACAGACCAAAAATATGAGACAGACATCTGTACATTCTGTAAAAATCTGGGTAGCTGAGAGCTATGACGGGGTAGTTTGCTGATTACTTGTTACTGTACTCCTGTATTTATTAAACAATGTACTGATAGTAAATGGCTGGGCCATTACAGATAATAACAGGCAAGCGACAGTGTTTTTGATGTTTTACTTGCAAACTGAGAATTACAAGGCAAAAATCACTGTCATATATAGTGACACAGAAATATACCACAGTGAAACTGCCCAGTCAAGCTGTCTTGACAGATTCATGCCTCAGGGAGAAACAGGCATGCGGTCTTGATGTGAGTTTGATTTCTGTAATACAGATGGCACCAAAATGTTACTAGAAATGAGGACATTCATTTGAAGAGTTTACCTATATTACTGAATTTGTAAATCCAGGATAATGAGATGAAGTTTCCATAGCTTAATGGAGGTGCTGTCAAAACGTGTCATATGTTATTGATGGATAGCAACATAGGCCACCTTAAAGCATTTGTGCTAATAGAATAATCTTACTTTCATAGTTGCTCACATTTACTGCATGCAGTTTAAGCACTATTGTGACATATGCAATGAATACATTTAGTATAACAGCTTATTCAGGGCACTGCTTACCATATAAACAAACTTTCTTTTGCGTTACTGTGTACAATATCCGATATCTAAGGTCTGTATACTGCATAGCCAACCAGCAAAGCAAAGCAGTCAACTTTATCATAGAATATCTATGAGCCACAATCAACTCTCCTTTCAAAACTACCTTTTACTATGTCCCTGGGCTTGTAATTATACCTGCATCTTCAAACATTCATGACTTTTTAGATGTACTTTAAGTGGGCTCATTAGGTGGGGAGCATCTCATCAAGAACTCACAATCTAACATAGTGATGATCATACTTGGTTGTTATGCTGCAGACAGATACAAGGTACCAAGCGCACAGAGAAGGCAGATGTCCACTGAAAATGCACTTTCAAGATAAGCAGTCTTCAAAAAAAAAAAAAGGAAACCAATCTGGTGGTCCTCTGCTATTAACAAACTTTACAACAGAAGGAAGAAACTGTTGCAAAAGAGAATAAAATCCCACGAATGAAGGCGCTACCTGGTCAGCCTCAGCAAGAATCTGAGATCTCTCATAAAATCCTCCAAAGTGAACTATGAAAATAAGATTGCCACTGACTCTAAGGACAACAACAAAGGATTTTACAGCTATGTCAAGAATCTCAATGGCAACACCCAGATCTGCTCTGAGCTACAGCACAATGGCACAAAACTTGTGGAACAAACTGATATCACCAACATCCTGGCTGATAGGTTCAGTGCCAACATTACCACCCCACCTCCTAAAGGGCCCATATCCATACTGGATGAATGCAGCGTCCCTGCACTCACAAATGAACAGGTGAAAACTGTGCTATCAAAAGGCAAGATCACAGCATCAGTGGGACAGGACAATATCCTTGGCTGCATTCTACATGAGTTTCAGAATGAACTAGCCCCCCACCTAAGCACCATGTTCAATCATAGCCTCTCAACAGGCTTTGTATCCACTAAATGGTGCACAGCAACAGTTGTACCACTCCACAAAGGGGGAGCCACCATGGACCCCGGGAACTATCACTCTATTAGCCTTATGAGCCTAGTCTGCAAGGCCATGGAGCATATTATCATGGAACTCATAAACAAGGATATTGGTAACCTCCAAACTCTGGACCCCACTCAGTTTGGATTTGCAAAAGGCAGATCATGTCTCCTGAACCTGGTTGACTTCTTTGAAACAGTCACCAAAGCCATAGATGAGGGTAAGACAGTCCACACAGCCTATCTTGACCTCACCTAGGCTTTCAAAACCATCCCGCAATCTGGTATTATACATAAACTCACCAAGCTGGGTAGAAATCCATATGTCACAAGATGAGTCACCAACTGGCTCAGAGACAAAATCCACACTGTAAAAATTGCAGACTTCAAATCTGACTCCAAACCTGTGACAAGTGGAGTACCACAGGGTTCAGTCTTGGGTCACCTCCTGTTTGTGATCTACTTCTCTGAAGTACAGGGCAACACAGAAAACCTCTGGCTGACAAAGTTCGCAGATAATGCAAATTGGGTGCCATAGTTGAGTCCACAAATGACGTGGACATCCTGCAAAAGGACATCACCAAGACTGATGCCTGGTGTCAGAGCCATGTCCTCAAGCTCAAAACCAAACAATGCATTGTCACCCCCTTTGGTAAATCCCTGTATCCATGGACTACCACATAGATGGTAGCCCACTTAACACCGAAGGTGTGATAAGAGACCTCGGGACTCTAGTGGACACTAGCCTCTCCTTTGATAATCACATCACCACAGTAGTCAGAAAATCCTTCTGTGTAGCACACCTCATCATGAAAGGGTTCTCATCGAGAAAAAAAATAAGTCACTGTCCCCCTCTACTCGGCTCTCATCAGACCCATTATAGAGTAAAACCACCCATTTGGAATGTACCTTACAAGACATCTGCAGCAGCAAGAAAGGCCACAAAAATTCCTCACAAAGAGGATTTTGGGACTCAAACAGTTACATTACGCTGACTGCCTCAAAAAAACTCAGGATTTACTCTGTAGCATATTGCCTACTCCGAGGTGATCTCTGCCTAACATACAAAGCTATGTCAAACCCTGAGCTGCTGGACATGCTACACCTAAAGAAATCCCAATCCCTCAGAGCCACACGCTATAGAGACCTAAGTCTCATCACCACAATCAACAGAACATGCTGGAGGGATATTTTCCTGTCCCAGAGACTTTCCATACTCTGGAACAAACCACCTATCTATGTCAAGCAGAGTTCGTCGCTAGCACTCTTCAAGAAAAATCTTGATGAGTGGATGGGCAATAGGAAATTCACCCCGGGCATCACATCGGTGGCCCTGGTAGACAGGGGGGCAGGTAAATAGCATCCATGGGTGGTGAAAGCCAGGGAACCTTGTTGGTTAGGCTTACATAGGCCCTAAGGCTGATAGCCTAGTACCTACCTATGAACCTATGAACTAGAACCTCAAATGTGACTAAGGTAGTACTGAGGGCATCGCAAATCATATGAGGCTTACTGACAGGTTTTGGCACTGGCATTACACAAGTGAAGTTACCAAATATGATTCCAGAATTTGTAACTATGGCTGTTAATCAGGAAAGGACAAACCTGTAAAAGGTAGCTGCTGTCAACACACAAACATGTTCACAGTCACTGATAAGCAAATCTAGGGTACACAAGTTCAAAACTGTACCTTCGATAGATAATTAAAAATAACTAGATTTCATACCAAACAAAAGGATACTGGGTGATGTAAGTAGCAGGGGCAGCTTTTGAAAGGAACAGAGAAGGTCAGTCTGAAAGAAGTGATAAACCTACCATTCTCTGTATTGTGCCACTCTGTTTTGGAAGAGTTGCAGAGCACAGTGTCTATGATGTGCAATATCTGATATATTTTGTACTGTACGTTTACAGAATGAATATGACAAGTGATGAAACCCAGTGTACTCCAAAGCCACAGTGGAAGAAAATCCATGTCAGAGAAATCAAAACTTCATATATTCCATTTACCTACTTTTTGCACGTGTTTATGTTGCAGTAATATTTCCTTTTAACTTCAAGGGGCAATGCCAACTGTATGAGTTTTTACTGGAAAGGAATTTTAGTAATATGTGTGGATGTTTATGAATGTCTTACTGACATGCTTTTTTGTATTGCTGTGTTAAGTTTGTTTTTCATTTAACAATGAAAGATATGCCATGAAATCTTATGTTATACTTGATCGTACCTCAGCTAATCTTGACAATTAAAATGGGATCCATTTTGAGATTAATCCCATGTTCTGCTTGCCAAGTTCCTGTCAGTATTTCTATATTTTATTCCCTTATTTTATTATTCCCAAAGATAGCAAAATTCATTACTAGGAAGTTAATTTAGAATGGTAGTCTGTCTGTGTGCATATGTGAACGTGTGTGCCTGTGTGTGTGTGCCCGCACGCACATGCACATGTGTGTCAACCCACGTGTTCATCTGCCAACACGAGGAGTGGGTGAAGTTCGATTTTCTACATGGCAGTATATGGGAAAGGTTGTCCATGGTTTACTTTTTATTTTATTTCAGTGACATACACATTTTTGACTAGACGGTTTTTAGTTTGTAAATTGCGTTTTGATGTGCATGTGTGTCAGAATATTTGCTTTGTATAGGAAACGTGTGAATTTCACTTTAGATTTTAACTTTGATGCCAAACTAAAGAGGATAATGAATTTTTAATGATACCCTCTAAGATCATAGATAAACTTTTAACAATAAATAAAGACTGCCAGGAGTGCAGATAACAACAAAAATGTCTACAAAATCTACATGTTTTTATCATAGTCCGTGGATCCAGGACAAAGCTTCCTAGAGAGTTGATAAGGGGTCAGTCCCAGTTAATACTATCATAATATGAACCATGTTCTTTGAGTAGGTAACTGCAACTGACAAACATGATAGAAAAGCAAAATAGGTCATTCATACATATTATGGGGTTTGACCTTAAAAGTTTCCATGACCCTCCTTCAAGCAAGCAATAATGCCCAACAGGAGGGTATCTAGACCCCTGGAAGGGTGTTACTTACAAAGTAACACACAACCTGGGGAACATTATTGCACTTAGAGAATGGGCTGTCTGTAAAATCGATGTGTTTTACTTGCTTATTATTTTTATTACTGTATCATTCTATATTAATATATATATATATATATATATATATATATATATATACACACACACACACACACACACACACACACACACACACACACACACACACAGGGATCTACTCTGAAAGCTCGAAAGGCCAGATTACTGAATGTGATTTTCAGGAGACAACATCAAAACCTTGATATCCTGAATGCAATACTTTTACCAGGGTAAGTTCCTGATAACTAATATAAGGAGGCATAAAAATAAATTCACTAGTCTTATTGTACAAGACATGTCTTGCTTCATAAGAATTAAACCCTGCATATTCTATTTATCTGATTTTCTTATCCTTTTTTAGACTTTTTTTTTTGCTTTCATAAATTATGTATTGAATAGGGTTTTCCATATGGTCTAGATGCTTTTGTAAATGTGCAATTAAGTAGACAGTTTCCTCCTTTGGCTGAGGTGATTTTAATATTTTTTAATTTTAGTAGTATGGTGAGCGCTATTGGATTAAGTTAGTTTGTAGTTTAACCTTGTTTTACATAATTTAACAGCATTATTTTTGTTATTTGGGATTAGTAATCCAAATTTGATAGGTAGCTCATTGTAGCTCTAATTTTATTTTAATTAGATCCAATTAATATTTTTTTTTTAATCAAAGGTCTTTTTAGATTTTTTTCTAGAGGTTAGGTTTAGGTGATGGTAATGGTTCAGAAAGAGTTGGTCTTTATTTTCATTGCATGTAATGCTACAGTTCCATTGTTTTTGTTTGGGTAAATAGGACTGCTTAAATAAATGCATATATACCCAAATATATATATCTGACATATATATGAACCTTACTTCAGATCTGCAACACAAATTGTTAATCCAAACTTCTCTGAAACCAAACACTGAAAACAAAATACAATTGATGCATAAAGGATTGAAAAACACATGAAAGAGATGTTTTTGTAGGGGTGCAAGGACACTGTACGCCCATGTGGGGCCTGTGCCCCCCACACCCACTGCTAATTATACTTAACTCTGAGATCACACTACAGTGGGGGAAAGAGCATACTTCCCTGATCCTGAATGTACCACAATCACCTAGTTAAAATCACCAAAACTTTTTAAACGGCTAATTTCCCATCATCTGTGTAGGCTTTCCCGATTGTCAATAAAAACACTCATTAATAAAAGACTCCATATTCTATATATATATATATATATATATATATATATATATATATATATATATATATATATATATATATATATATATATATATATATATATATATATATATATATACACACACACACACGGATCTACCTGACAACATCGACACTTCAGAACACCGACAACGACTTCACCGGCGCCAGAAGATCGACAAGTCAGAAGACCGACGGAGGAAAACACCGACGCTGTGAACACTGAGATTGGGAAAGGATGTGTAAGTATGCGGTAGTGACGGACGTTAGGGTGCGAGTAAGGTAAGTGTGCGATGTTGACGGTCTGTAGGGATAGGGGTGGGATAAGTGAGTTAGGGTTAGGGCACGGGTTAGGTAAGGGTGCGAGTAAGGTAAGTGTGCGATGTTGACGGTCTGTAGGGATAGGGGTGGGATAAGTGAGTTAGGGTTAGGGCGGGTTAGGTAAGGGTGCAGTAGTGATATTTTTTGGGTTAGGGGTGGGTTAAGTGAGTTAGAGTTAGGGCGCGGGTTAGGTGAGTGTGCGATAGTGACGGACCTTAGGGTTAGGGTTTCGGTTAGGGTTGCAGATGGTTGTGTATGTAAGGGTTAGTGTTGGTTTGTAAGGATTTTGGTGTGCTTGTGTTGTGTGTGTGGGTTTTGGACAGGGGATTTGGTTTGTTTGTTGTTATGATGTATGAGGTGTCGTGTTTGTGAACTGTCAATTATGTGGTGTCAGTGAAGTCGTTGTCGGTGTTATGAAGTGTCGATGTTGTCAGGTAGATCCATACACACACACACACACACATATATATATATATATATATATATATATATATATGGGTTGACCTTGTATGAACGAAATTATATTTCATCTAATTTTATTTACTCAACTCCACTTCTCCGAAACTGCATTAAACCGAAAGCACAGACTGCCAAAATCCTTTCTCTGTGAAAGAAACCACTTGGCCACCATGGGAAAAAAACTAAACAGACCAAAAGTAAACCCACCAAAGTGGGAGACTTTACCTCCCATTCACCCCTCCCCCCCCACACACACTTAAATATACCAACTCAAGATTGTACTACACTGAAGAAAGAGCAAAGTTCACCATGTGTGCCCAAGGGGTAATTTCACAAGGAAAATATTTCGGCAGTCCATGCTTTCAGTTTAATCCAGTTTTGTAGAAGTGGAGTTGGGTAAGAAAAATTTGATGAAATGTAATTTTGTTTAGAGAAGTTTTATATATATATATATATATATATATATATATATATATATATATATATATATATCTACTTTAGTAGATCGAATTGACAGAAACATGAAATGAAAATCAACATTTACTATTTCAAAACTAGTAAGAATGAAACAGCATGTTACGCACAACTCAGAGCTTCTGAATGGAGATTGTGGTGTTCTGAGGAAAACAGCTGCTCTATTTAATCACATGATTTAACACAAAAATGTACCTTTTTCAAGGTTTCTGATTGGAGGTTGTGGTAAAGTGAGGATCAGGAAATTTCCCCTTTTCCCCACTGTAGTGCGATTTGTGAGTTGATATATATAATTTGCAGGGGGTGTGGGGGGTGCAGGTGGGCTTGACCCCTTCAAAAACACTGACAAGTGTACAATTTTATATTAAATCAAGTGTTCAAATGGAGAAGTTGTTTCCTATTTCATCAAGATCACCACTCAGAAGCTCCAAGTGGTGTATGACATGAGAAGTTGGTGCTTCATTCTTACTAATTTCAAAATGGTAAACGTTCATTCTTGTGGGATTATGAGGTTTTCAACTTGATTTTCATTTTGGTTTTCTGTCAATTCGATCTACTGAAGTAGATCCATATACACACACAGCTATATATATATATATATATATATATATATATATATATATATATATATATATATATATATATATATATATAAAGATAGAGGCAGAGAGTGAGGGAGGGAGAGAGAGAGACTGTGTGGTGGAGAGAAAAAAAGTGAAAGTAATGCAGAATGTTGACATGTCATTTGAATGACTGGGTTTGTGCATGCTCATAAATATTGACTATACAGAATGTAAACTATTAGATTTATTTACTAGAAAATGTGTGATACTGTCTTCTGAGTGGCTGGTGTGGACAGGTTTATTCAGAGAATAAAGGTGTTAGATGTAATGGGTAAGCATACATAGGTGTACTGTAGTCATAGTATGTTTCATCTTTGAGTAGGTGAGGAAGACCTGCAGCATTTTATTTGTTTTTTATCAGATATCACTACAAGTGAAGATTTTCATTGTGGAATGGAAGTGATTTCTCTCTCTTTAGAATAATTTGGCCCTTCTTCAAGTTTATGCAACAATGACGTTAGTGTGTGTGCATGTGTATGTGTGTGTGTGTGTGTATAGATATATATATATATATATATATATATATATATATATATATATGTGTGTGTGTGTGTATATATATATATATATATATATATAGACATATATCTATATATATATATATATATATATATATATATATATATATATATATATATATATATATATATATATATATATAAAATGTATATATATGTGTGTGTATTATAAATACACGTAAATTAGGCACTTGCCCTTGAAAAAATTATTTTTTTTTTTTTAGTAGGGAGAGGTATTTATGATGTTTTTGGTATTTTGTTTTTCAGTATGCTGTGTAGTCAGTATTTTGTGCATTTAGAATTATTTACCCTCCCCAACCAACCCCACAAACATGTTGCTTGGCAAATTATGTGGTCAACTGATGTTGGATTACATCTTACTTTTTTTGTGCACCTGCTTTGATACAGATTTTGATGTTACTATTATTTATTTGTTGCTTTAGATGTCAGGATGTTTTGTTCTCAACATTTGCCTATATATATATATATGAACATACAAATATACCCAACAACTCTGAAAATGAAATGTGCACGGACCAAACCAATACATTCTTCACAACAAGATCCAGCCTGTGATTCACCTTAAAACAAATGTAGTTGAATATAAATAAGTAATATGACTTTTTAAACTTTTTTAATAAGAAAATAAAGGCAGATGATGTAAACAGAGGTTTCCTCACAATGCTACAGGAACATGTAATCCAAACACATACCGGTTTCGCCCCCTGGTGTCATCAATGTGATAATACAACCTTATCTTATTTATATTCCCTGCAATTTTGAAGTCACACTCCCAGTAAATTAGCCATTATCAAGCAAAAATACATAAAGTGACATACAATAATCAGAGACCATATGCATATACATCCATAAAGGAATATATATATATATATATATATATATATATATATATATATATATATATATATATATATATTATTTTCAAAGAGATACACATACATATTTGCAGATCATAAAATTGCATCTACATATATATATATAGCACATTATCATGATGATGCATCGGTATATAAGTAAACCCTATGTGGAACACCAAGACCCATGCAAACATCCAACACATTTCTTAAACATACTCATTTAAACCTGGCTTATAGGTAGCCCCTAAACTGACCATCCATAATTTCTCTTTCTTATCTAGTATTTTGAGTTTTTCAATCTTAGGCAAATCTCTACCCCAGACCACATCTATCCCAATGAAAACAAAATGAGCTGAAGCATGTTCCAATTTGTAATGGAAAAAACTTTAGTGTTAGGGCTAAATATACATGTAGAAGTAAGGGATTGATTTATGCTATTTTTTGCACATGTAAGAAATTTTATATTGGTGAAACGAAGAGAATGTTGGCAGACAGACTGAAAGAACATGTTAGAGATGTAAAAAATAAAAAACTAAATAGTCCCATTGCAGAACATTTTAATTTGTGTCATGGTGGAGATATGAGTTGTATGAAAGCAACAGTTTTGGAACATGTACCATTACATTTTAATAATGTTGATTTTCAGAAAAGTGTATTGAGACAAAAGGAGTCTGTCTTAATTATGAAATATGGTACTTTGGCTCCATATGGTTTAAATAAGGAATGTAATTGGCAAAGCCTTGTTTAAGGCTATATCTTTAAATTTTTGAATTTTTTTGTTTTAATTGAATAATGATTTAATTGAATGCAATTGAATATTTTATGGATGTATATAAATGGTCTTTTTGTGACTGTTATTTTTTTACTCTGAAAAGGCTGTTGGAGATTGAAAATCAATTTTGTACACACAGTGAAGTTTTTCGAATAAATACTTCCAGACTTTGAAAGTAGAGCTGGGACTCACTTTTTGTTCTGTTGTTGAGAATATTAGCTGGTTCCTGTTTTTTGCTTTTGTTGTTTATCCTTCAATATGACTAGTGAGTCCATGTGCTCCTTTCCGCGTATATTTAGAGAGTCTGGTTTGGACATGTTTCAACGCAATGGTGAGAATTCTGGTCGTGTCAATGTTCCTATGAATAATGAAGTTGAATCTGCTCTAACTAAAATAATACCTGAAGGTCCAGGTGGTTCTGGTCTGGGTATTATGAAAAAATGGGAAAATTCAAGAATGAGGTCTGCTATCAATCCTTTTGCTACAGTAGGCAAAAAAGTTACTATACCGGATAATCCTGATGCTCAGGATTTATGTGAGAAGTTGATATTTAAAGAGACAGCAGTATTTTATAATATTGGTAGTCTTGAAAGATATGCTGAATTAGAAATTACACCTCGAGGTTTAAGATCAGTTAAGAACCCTTCTACACCGTTTGATCTCAATGATGAAATAGATCGAAAATTTCATGAACGCTGGATAGCGGCTGCACATCGGTGCAGTGTTGAATGGGTTTCTATTTTAACTGAAAGAGATAATATCAAAAAAGAAAAAATTGTGAGTGAAATGAAACAAGTTTGTGATCAATTAGTGAGCCTGACTTCTAATACCACTTTAGAAAATTTCTTGATGGGTATAAATATGAAATTAACCAACTATGAAAAAGATCTTATTGATCGTAAGAAGTACAAGTTAAATAGAGACATAAAAGATTATGAACACAAGATGTGTTCTCTAACAATCAGAGAACTAGGAAGAAGGCTGTTACGTTCGTGTCTGAAGCATATAAAAGCAAAGGCTTCCTGTCAGGTGAAAGCGGTGCATCATCGTGGGAAGAAGATGATAGAGAGAACTTTCCTGAGTTACCAGGAGAGGTTTCAGAAGGCGTTTGAACTCAAATGGACAATAAATACCAGGAAAAGGGGTTGGAATTATTCAGAACGCCAAAGAGACTATGGACATTTTAAAAGAGGTAGATGGACTTGATTCTGTTAGTGAAACTGTAAGTAGTGATTATGTGGTCAATTTATCGAATTACATGTTGGATAATGTGGAAAGGGGTGTTTTGCAAAGGGGTTGAGATATGTTCCCACCTGCTTTCCAAAATATGAGTTAAAAACAGAAGTGTTTCAACTGTTTCGTAAAATCAATCTTAAAGAGTATTTTTCTAGACATAATTTTAGTTCTGTCGAGAATAATAATAGCTCGAAATGTTGAACAGTGATAGTGAGAATGATGAGAGCTTTTATTAGATAATGACGACATGGTTAATGCATATAGTACATTTAATGCTAATAAGTTAAAATGAAATAGTTCATTTATAAAAACACATTAATACAAAAGTTTGAATGTGTATTAAATTTGTTAATGGAAAAAGAGTTAGAATGTTTTTTGAAACAAAAACATGATTATCATTTGACAAGAATAGAGTGGAATAAACTACAGGGACTTAGTAAGAATAAGAATATAGTGTTTAAGCCCTCGGATAAAGGGGGTAAATTGGTTATATTAAATGTGTATGAAGCATTTGGGTAACAAAAATGTTTATCTGGAGATTGATTTAAAATACATAGAGGAAGCAGAAGCTGACTTTATGAATTTGTTACAGAAAGGTATTAGGTTACATTATTTTACAAAATCTGATGTTGACCACAGAATAATTATTAAGAATACTCAAATGGCAAGATTTTTTTGTCTGCCGAAAATACACAAGAATTTCAATAGCCCCCCGGGTCGTCCAATTGTGTCAGCTCATGGCTTCTTTACTTATAATATGTGTAGCTTGTTACATGATATATTAATTGATAAAGTTATGACTTTACCTTCCTATATCAAAGATTCTTATGATTTTTTACAAAATATCAAAGGTATAGTTTGGGAGGAAGGAATGTATTTTATTACTGCAGATGTAGAGAGTCTATATACAAACATCTCCCATTTTTGGGGATTAGAAGCCATTAAATTTTTTTTGAGCGATTGTCCTAGAACACACTATATATTAGAAATGACAGAATTTTGTTTAAAAAATAATGCTTTTGAATTTAATGGTAAACTATATAAGCAATTAAGTGGAACAGCGATGGGAGCAGCATTTGCTCCAGCTTATGCTAATTTATTTATGGGGATGTTTGAGAATGAATTTCTATATAAATTACTTTTTTTCAATACATATGTCATAAAATATTATAGATTTATTGATGATCTTATTTTTATTTGTAAAGATGGTTATGAATTTTGTGATGAATTTATACAGAATTTAAATATTAATAAATATGGTATTAAATTTGGGGATGTGCAGATAGGTTCTGAAATTAATTTTTTGGACATTTCTCTTAAAGGTATTAATAATCAGTTCATTCATACTAGTATATACAGAAAATTTGATGAAGCTAGTTGGAAAATGTGTGGAAGTAGTTGTCATCCTACACATAAAAGTATACCCTATGGAGAGTTTATGAGAATAAAAAGGCTTAACTCAGATGTTAATT
This sequence comes from Protopterus annectens, assembly GCF_019279795.1. Classification (NCBI taxonomy): domain Eukaryota; kingdom Metazoa; phylum Chordata; order Ceratodontiformes; family Protopteridae; genus Protopterus; species Protopterus annectens. The sequence goes on from NC_056749.1 coordinate 518,858,706, forward strand.
TAGCTTTTGAGGAATCTTTAAGAATGGCTAAAGTATTTATTAGTAGGGGTTATAATATTAATGCAGTTAAAAATAATATTATAAAGGTGTTCAAAAGTAGTTTTGGTATAAAAACAACTGATGGAAAATTTAATAAACACAGATACAATGAATATTCAACTAGTGAAGAAAAAATATTTTTTGTGACAAAATATACGAATTTTTCTTATATTATGAATGAATTGATTAAGCAATATTGGTACATTATTAAAAATGAAGTTGATTCTTTAAATAATATTAGATTAATTATATCATATAAAAAAGCCAAAAGCATTAGAGATTTTATAGTCCATAGTATATTTAAACAATCTACAATTCAGATAGCAAGTAGTGTAAAACAGCTGGGCACCTTCCCATGTGGGAGTTGTTCAGTGTGTAAATATATAGTAACTGAAGTAGAAAAAATTAATGGAAAAAACTTTAGTGTTAGGGCTAAATATACATGTAGAAGTAAGGGATTGATTTATGCTATTTTTTGCACATGTAAGAAATTTTATATTGGTGAAACGAAGAGAATGTTGGCAGACAGACTGAAAGAACATGTTAGAGATGTAAAAAATAAAAAACTAAATAGTCCCATTGCAGAACATTTTAATTTGTGTCATGGTGGAGATATGAGTTGTATGAAAGCAACAGTTTTGGAACATGTACCATTACATTTTAATAATGTTGATTTTCAGAAAAGTGTATTGAGACAAAAGGAGTCTGTCTTAATTATGAAATATGGTACTTTGGCTCCATATGGTTTAAATAAGGAATGTAATTGGCAAAGCCTTGTTTAAGGCTATATCTTTAAATTTTTGAATTTTTTTGTTTTAATTGAATAATGATTTAATTGAATGCAATTGAATATTTTATGGATGTATATAAATGGTCTTTTGTGACTGTTATTTTTACTCTGAAAAGGCTGTTGGTAGATTGAAAATCAATTTTGTACACACAGTGAAGTTTTAATACTTCCAGACTTTGAAAGTAGATTTTGTTAATATTAGCTGGTTCCTGTTTTTTGCTTTTGTTGTTTATCCTTCAATATGTTCCAATTTGTGTTTATATAGTGCACTTCTTGATCTCTTACAATTTATATCACTAAGGTGCACCGCTATGTGGCTCTTAAAGGCTCTAGAGGTTTGGCCTATATATAAAGCCCACATTGGCAGACAATCATATACACTACCCACTCTGTCCGTCAGGTAATAAGAAACCTAATGTCATAAACCTTGGAGGTATTGACAAAAGTAAAAGATCTAGATTTAAATATAACCTTGCAGTAAACACAATTACCGCAACAGTTACAACCTTTCAAGCCACTACCCATTTCTTTACCCTTGTTAATATCCATTTTCTTGTACCAAGAAAGAAATTCACCTACATTTCTACCCCATCTGTAACAATAATCAACTAAACATTGATAAAAAAAAATCATCAGATTTCAAAATATACCAGTGCCTATCTATGATTTGTTTAAACTTAAAACTGTTCGTTCCCTAGGTAGTAACTAGTCTAGCACTGGATTACTCAGACCTACCAGGTTTAGGTTTAACCTCCCAGGTATCAAATAGCAAAGAGTGTCTCTTCAAATTGAGAGCCACATTTTTCTCCCGTGCTATATGGGATCTATCATAACCCCTTCTAATGAACCTCATTCCCATATTTTCAGCCTCACTTGCATAATTCGCTTCCAGGCTACAAATACGTCTTAGCCTTTAGAATTGAGAATTAGGAATATTAGTCACCATGTGTTTAGAATGGCAACAACCAGCTTCTAATAAGTCATTCTTAGTGAAAGGTTTCCTATATAACCAAGTGATCATGGTTCCATCCATGGCCTTGGTAACATGAATGTCTAAAAAATCAATAGTAAACTGTTCTATTTTATCAACAAATAATTTCAAACCAAACTCATTTCAGTTAAGATAATCAAAAAACAAATGCCAGTCTCCCAAAATACCAGACCAAATGCCCCAACAATCATCTAGGTAATGTTGCCACATTAACAGATCATTTTAAAACTATTACTTACATGATATATCAATTTTTTCTCCAAGTACTCTATAAAGAGGTCCACATATATTGGGGCAAAGGCTGTACCATAGCTGTACCTTTGAGTTGCAGGTAGCATTGTTTGCCAAAATAAAATACATTATGCTCCAAGACCAGTTTCACCACCATTAGTAACAATTCACAATGTTCAGGTGAATATATCCCAGATTCAGTCAACCGAAATTGGACTAATAAGACCACTTGGTGTGGAATGCTTGTATAAAGCAATTGTACATCCAAAGTACAGAGATAGGAATCATAGGCCACCTGTATATCATTCATGAGTCGTAAAAATTCACTTGAATCTTTAATCCTGGCCCTAACTAAAGGTAATAGTGGCTTAAGCTGATATTCTAGATATATAGAAATGGATTCTGTCAAAGAATCTCTACCTGACACTGTAGGTCTACCTGATGGTGGTAAGACATTTTTATGAATCTTGGGAAGTATATAAAACAACTGCGGTTTAGGATCTTCTACTATAAGTTCTTTATAAGTAGCTTCTATAATGTAACCCACAGTCTTGTATTGCAAAAGTATTGCATCAGTCTTACTTTTAAAATCTAATGTGGGGTCAATAGCCAATTGACAATAGTACCTAGTATCTTCCAGGTGTCTCAAAACTTCCCGAGTATATTCATTAGTGTTCCAAACCACAGTGGTACCCCCCTTATCTGCCTTAAGAACCACCAAGTTCTTGTTACCCCTAAGTTGCATCAGGCTTTGCCATTCCACTTTTGACAAATTATTGCTATGTTGTTTAAATACTGCTCCCTAGTTAACATGCAAATCCTTGAATACTGCTTCTTCAAAAAGTTTCACCCTAGGGTGATGGGGGGTGGGTTAAATGAAGATTTCTTTAGGTTAAAACCCAAAGGTTCAGTATGCACAGCTTCACATTTATTATTAAAAAAAATACTTTAAACTTAAAGTTCTACTAAAGTTTTTAACATCCATAGAAGCATCATACTGTGACACAAAATGTGATGGAACATAATTTAACCCTTTATTCAATACATTTTGTTTCACCATTTGCCAAGGTAACAGTAGGTAAATTCACTATTAATTCATCTCCATTATCAAACGCATTTGTGTTGTTGTTAACCAAATTTACATCAAAAACACGCTGGCAAAAATCAACATCAGGGGATGGTACACCACAACAAACTTTCATACTTTCTACATCTTTTACATTTATGTCATGTCCCTGAAGGTTTTTTTGATGGCATCCATTTTTATGTTTTCGGTGCTTTCGTCCGCCCCTTCTAAAGGGCCTGTTCTCCCTTTTGCCTTTTTATGTACTGGAGAGACAAGTTCTAAAGTGTCCCAAAAATCATTGTCTGTGTCTGTACTAAGTGTACTTGAGGAGAAATCAGACGCACTAGAATCAGTTACTAAATTGGAACTATTGTTCATAGGTTCATAGGCTGGTACTAGGCTATCGACCCTAGGCCCTATACAAGCCTAGCCAATTCCCCGGATACTTCTTCCCACAATATTTACTTCCCTGGACCACTGTTTAGCAGGGTGACTGATGTGATCCCTGGAGCCAAGGAGGCACTCTGCTTGACATGTATGGGCAGTCTATTCCAGAGTATGGGGAGTTTCTGGGTCAAGAACCTATCCCTCCAGCATGTTTTGTTCATTGTGATAATGTGGTTTAGATCCCTGGAGCATGTGGCTCTGAGGGATTGGGATTTCTTTATGTGGAACATGTCCAACAGCTCAGGGTTTGACATGTCCTTGTATGTTAAGCAGAGATCGCCTCTGAGTAGATGATATGCCACAGGGTATAGCTGGAGTTTTTTTAGACGGTCAGCATAGGGCATCTGCTTAGGCCTGTGATTCATTTGGTGAGGTATTTCTGTGGCCTTTCCAGCTGTTGCAGATGTCTTGTGAGGTACATACCAAATGGGGTGTTGTACTCTATAATGGGTCTAATGAGGGATGAGTACAGTGAGACAATGACCTCCTTTTTTCTGGATGAAAAGCCCTTAGTGATGAGGTGCGCCACATAGAAGGATTTCTTGACTGTTGTGGTGATGTGGTTATCGAAGGTGAGACCACTGTCCACCAGTGTTCCTAAGTCTCTCATCACACTTTCAGTGTTTAGTGTACTGCCACCTATGTGGTAATTCATGGTTACATGTTTTTTCCCAAAGGGGATAACTATACATTTCTTAGCATTGAGCTTGAGCCCATGGCTCTGGCACCAAGCATCTGTTTCTGTAAGGCACTTTTGTAAAATATCCACATCATTTGGGGATTCAATAATGGCTCCCAGTTTGCAGTCACCTGCGAACTTTGTTAGCCAGAGTTCCTTAGTGCTGGCCTGTACTTCAGAGAAGTAGTTGCCAAACAATAGCGGTCCCAGGACTGAATCCTGAGGTACTCCACTTTTCACTTGTCTGGAGCTGGCTACATTTACTATCTAGGTTCTGTCAGTAAGCCAGTTGGCAACCCACTGAGTGACATAGGGATTTATGCCCAGCTTAGTAAGTTTATCTATGATTCCAGAGTGGGGGATGGTGTCGAAGGCCTTGGGTGGATTTCAAAATGGGTCTCCCTCTCTTTCTCTTCTCTCTATTTGGTTTGTTCACAGTCCACAAAAATCTAACTGCTCATTTATTCAGCTTCCAAGAGAAAGCCATATTATTTTTAAAGTCATTAACATCTCGATTAAATTTCTTAAGTTTCCTATTTTTAACATCTTTTTCAAAGGCACCCATTTCTTCAACGTAATTATCGTACAGTTTTTGATACTCACTTTTCTGCTTATATTGTTAAATAATCTCTAAACTGGAGACCAATTTGCCCCTAATATCCACCAAGGATTTCTCATAAAAAGAAATCAGCAATTATAGGTTCATAGGTAGGTACTAGGCTATCTGCCCAAAGGCATTTATAAGCCTAGCCAGAATGTGTTGCCTTTCACCACTCAGAGTAGTTCCCTGTGCCTCTGTCCAGCAGAGCTACTGAAGTGATCCCTGGGGTAAACTTTCTGTTTCCCATCCACTCATCAAGGTTTCCATTGAAGAGTGTTAGCAAGGAGCTCTGCCTAATGTAGATTGAATCTTGTTCCAAAGTATGGAAAGTCTCTGGGACAGGAATCTATCCCTCCAGCACGTCCTATTTATTGTTGTGGTGAGGTTTAGATCCCTAGAGCATGTGGCTTGAGGGATAAGGTTTTCTTTAGATGGAGTATGTCCGTCAGTTCCGGGTTGGACATGGCCTTGTATGTTAGGCAGAGATCACCTCTGAGTAGGCGTTATGGAACCAAGTACAGCTGGAGTTTCTTCAGTCGAGCTGCATAGGGCATCTGTTTGAGGCCAGTGATCCTCTTGGTGAGGTACTTCTCTGGTCTTTCCAGATGTTGCAGGTGTCTTGCAAGGTACATCCCAAATGGGGCGTTTACTCTATGATGGCTCTGATGAGTGATGAGTAGAGGGGCACAATGACCTCTTTTGATTTGGATGCGAACCCTCTTGTGATTAGGTGGGCCACGTAGAAGGATTTTCTAACCACTTTGGCAATGTGATCAAAGGTGAGATTACTATCTACTGGGGTCCCCAGATCCCTTATTACATATTCTGTATTTAGGGGATGACCATCTATGTGGTAGTTTGTGGGTACTTTGTTTTTTCCAAAGGGGATGACTATGCACTTTTTGGCATTTAGCTTGAGGCCATGATTTTGACACCAGGTATCCGTCTCAGTAAGACCCTTTTGGAGGATGTCTGTTTCAGCCGGAGAGTCAATTATAGCCCCTAGTTTTCAGTTGTCTGTGAACTTGGTCAGCCATAGTCTTCCTGTGCTTGCCTGTACCTCTGAGAAGCATATGACAAAAAGGAGGGGTCCTAGGACTAAACCCTGGGGAACACCACTTGTAACCGGTATAGAGTCGGAACTAGCTCCCACAACTCTCACCATGTGGGTCTGGGTTCTGTCTGTGAGCCAGTTGGCAACCCATCTTGTGACGTAGGAGTTTATTTTCAGGCTGGTGAGCTTGTCTAAATAACAGAATGGGGAATAGTGACGAAGGCCTTAGCGAGGTCTAGGTAGGCTGTGTGTACCACCTTTCCCTCGTCTATAGCCTTGGTAACTGTCTCAAATAAGTCCACCAGGTTTAGGAGGCATAATCTGCCCTTAACAAAGCTGAACTGGGTAGGCGCCAGTGTTTGGAAGTTGCCAATGTCTCTGTTAATGAGTTCTATGATGATGCGCTCCATAGCCTTGCAGACCAAGCTAGTCAGGCTTATAGGGCGATAGTTCTCAGGGTCTGTTTCGATGCTACATTCTGTATACTATATGCACACACAAGTAAAACACAGAAACAGCCTTACATTAACAATGTTACTGATAGTGGGCAAATTAGGATTATTAAAAATAGGTTAGAATATGGCGAAATGTTCTAAACTTATTAAATATAGTACATTGTGGAAACAAGGTATTTATTTTGTAAACAAAATGTGAATCGCAAGACAGTTTAGTTTCCTCAAAGTTTAGAAAGGGCAGTCAGGATATTGCAACTACAATAGTTCAAACATTTTTTACACAAATGTGGACTAAGAAAAATCCTAAATGTCTTAATGTTGTGCTTACTAAGCTGTCTTCTATAGTAAACTGAATCTAGATCTACCTTGGATCCTGGAAACTACCGTCCCATCAGTCTTACAAGCCTTATCTGCAAGGCCATCGAGCGTATTATCATGGAACTTATAAACAAAGACATTGGCAACCTTCAAACACTGGACCCCACCCAGTTTGGGTTCGTGAAGGGCCGATCTTGTCTCCTGAACCTGATTGACTTCTTTGAATCAGTCTCCAGAGCCATGGACAAGGGTAAGGTGGTCCACACAGCCTATCTAGACCTTGCCAAGGCCTTTGACACCATCCCCCACTCTGGAATCATAGATAAACTTACTAAGCTGGGCATTAATCCCTACATCTCCCAATGGGTTGCTAACTGGCTTACTGATAGAACCCACACTGTAAAAGTAGCCTACTCCAAATCCAGCTCCAGACAAGTGGAGTACCTCAGGGTTCAGTCCTGGGACCGCTCTTGTTTGGCATCTACTTCTCTGAAGTACAGGCCAACACTAAGGGACTCTGGCTAACAAAGTTCGCAGGTGACTGCAAACTGGGAGCCATTACTGAATCCCCAAATTATGTGGATACTACAAAAGAGCCTTACAGAAACAGATGCTTGGTGCCAGAGCCATGAGCTCAAGCTCAATGCCAAGAAATGTATAGTTATCCCCTTTGGGAAAAAACATGTACCCATGAATTACCACATAGGTGGCAGTAAACTAAACACCAAAAGTGTGATAAGAGACTTGGGGACACAGGTGGACAGTGGTCTCACCTTCGATAACCACATCGCCTACTACAGTCAGGAAATCCTTCTATGTGGCACACCTCATCACTAAGGGCTTTTCATCCAGAAAAAAGGAGGTCATTGTTCCACTTCTCATCCTTCATTAGACCCATTATAGAATACAATGCCCCATTTGGTATGTACCTCTCAAGACATCTGCAACAACTGGAAAGGCTGCAGAAATAACTCACTAAAAGAATCACAGGCCTAAAGCAGATGCCCTACGCTGACTGCCTTAAAAAACTCCAGCTATACTCTGTCGCATATCGTCTACTCAGAGGTGATCTCTGCTTAACATACAAGGCCATGTCAAACCCAGAGCTGTTGGACATGCTACACTTAAAGAAATCCCAATCCCTCAGAGCCACACACTCCAGGGATCTAAACCTTGTCATCACAATAAACAAAACATGCTGGAGGGATAGGTTCCTGACCCAGAGACTCCCCAGACTCTGGAATAGATTGCCCATACATGACATGCTTGTTATGCCTAGTAAGATACATCCCAAAAGGGGCATCATATTAATAATAGGTCTGATTAACATGGAATACAGAGGGGAAAGAACATTGCTGGATTTACCTTTTGGAATTACCTGGACCATGTAAACCTTCCCTAGAGAATGTATCTGAATATAAATTAAAAGCATTTAGTATTTTAAGGATACTGGTTTCAGGTTATCAGAAATAAATATTGACAACATTCTCTAAACAATCTAAAAGGGTGGCAATACCCAATATTTTGTAAAATAAAATGTGGATATGGAGATTATACAGATAAATAAATAGGTATTCAATTGAAATATTAAATAATTATTGAAATGGCCTCACTCATCTACCATTTTGATGAATACAGATATAGATAAGCATAATTAAATTTGTATTTCAGTAAAAGGGGATAGTATTTAATACTTTATTACATACAGGGAATGACATGGGAAAACCAAATTCATTCAATTACATTGAAAAAATAATCAATCTGGATAAATGTTTTAGAAATATTACCACCCTATCCAAATAAACACACTAACTGAAATTTAAGTGTAAGAAGTGAAACATTCTTACAATCTGATCTGAATTAAAAAAAAGTGTAAGTTCCGATTGAAATGATGATAATATATGTATTTTGCTCTTTTGAAATTATTAACCAAATCAAAAGAACACTGATAAATGCTATAAACCTTTATTCCAAAATGTCTAAAGAGTTTCCTTACGTTTGGGAATAAGAATGAAGAGTATTCTGGAGTGTCATTATGTTGGTCAAAACTGAAGACTTTCTGTGATATTATGCTAACTTTATCTAGTAAGATCTTAAAAATAACATAATACGGCCAAGAGGTTATGTTTTTATGGATTTTATATTCAGGTTGAATTTTCACCGGTTAAAAATTGTTTGATCAGCACAAAAAAAAGAAATTCTGAGAGATCTGAGGAAAGGAAAGCAAATTTAAACAATTATCAATATTTTGCTGGATGGTGATAAAACATGTTGCTATGCATGCTATAGAAGACAGTAAGTAGGTATTTTCAGGAGTAGTTTGGAAAAGTTTGTCAAGTAATGTTTATTTCTAAACATCATGCCTAGTTTTCAATGTTCTTTAACAGAATTTTTAATGTGGAGCTCAAATTTGAGATTACCATCTATGGTTAGTCCCAGTACTTACGCATGATTGACTGTTTCAAATATTGGCAAGAGAAGTATTTCTGAAATTGGCTTTGTCATGGATATGTATTTTGGAGAAAAATAAAAGTAACCTGGTTTTCCTAGGCTTGAGTAAAAGCTGGGTCTCTGAGTCCATTTTCTGCGGAGGTAAAATTTCATGTCTTATACGTTGCAGGTGATTCAGGTTACTAGATGAGCAAATAAGTGCAGAGAAATCAGCATATTGTATCAGTGATGTTTGTTCTGAGGAGTTGGGGAGATTATTAATAAATATATTAAAAAGAATGTGTCTTATAAATGATCCTTGGGTATTCCATTAAGAACAGTTAGAAAAGTAGATGGGCTGTTGAGCGATTTAATTGATTACTGTCTGCCTGTCAGAGAGATAATGAACCACTGGAGGGTTATTTCAGATAATTTACATTTTTTATACGAGTTTGTTGTGTGATACTGTGGCAGCATCTTTACACAAGTCAAAGAATAGAGCAGAGATGAGTTTACCTTCATCCATGGCTTTATTGACTATGCCCATGAAAGAGAGGAAAGCAGTGGCTGTACTGTGAGATGGATGAAAACCATGCTGTGGGATTGAAGAGCTGATGTTTAAGGAGTTATTGGATACATTGTTCATGAATTATTTTTTTCAAGTATCATGGAAAGTGGATAAAGGATAGCTATAGGGCAGAAGATGTTGATGTCAGAATTGCTACCTTTGTGAAAAGGAATAGCATAGGATTGTTTCCATAGATTAGAGATAAGGGATTCAGAGAGACATATCTGTTGATTAGAATAGGCAATAGGTATGCAATTACATCAGTGGCCATTTTTAATTTTATACAGGGTAGATTAGCTGATGAGGAGGAGTATGTCTTACGTTTCTGAAGTAGTTTCATTGCAGTAGAGGTGGATGCTCTTTGAAGAGAAAGGTTGGTAGTGGTAGGGGGATTTATGTAGGCAGAAAAATAAGTTGTTTGGGTGGCAGAGAGGTTGCTGGGATTAGTGCGATGATAAAGTGGTATACGGATGCATCAGAAAGGGGATTTTCTCTTGAGAGCAGCTATACTGTCAATAAAATATTTATTAAATTGTATATCAATTTCTAAATCACAGCTACTGGGTAGTGGATTAGGATTAGGTTTAATACCAGGGTGAAGTAGATCAGTGATTGATCCCCCCCCCCCCCAAAAATGTTTTGGTTACATTTGTATTGCTTTTGTGGATTATTATAATAGTGCTTTTTGCCAAAGTTTTTTTATAAATGTATAATAAGTAATTTTGGTTTAGATTTAAATATTCCATTCAATGTCTAATGTAGGCTGAAAGGAATACAGAATATTTAAGAATTATTTTATCTTTGATGTGTCAAATGTCAAATATACTTAGTTTTAAAAATTCAGTTTCAGTAACTTTTACTAACGTATGTCAAAATTCAATGATAAATAAACATCTGAATGATGAGAAAATCAGTCAGGTTTGCTGATGACAGTTTTTATGTATTTTAATAAACTAATCACAATTAAGTAATCCATCCATGATCAGCATTTGTGAAGTGTTGAAAAGAAAGAAGTAATATATACAAAACAGAAACATAGACTACAAGCCAGTTCATAACAATGCTGTGAGCTGTGTAAAATTTGTATAAAAGATGCTATACTGACAGCAATCTTAATATAACATTATAAAATTACTTTCACAACCCTAGTTTTCCATAGCTGGCCATAATCTGATAACAGTGACATTTCAGTTACAGAAAAAGTTAATTTAAAGACTTTCTGTTACATAGTCAATAAACAATTCCAATTCATCTAAAGTACTTCCACAGAACAAACTGAACTACAATATTTTGTGGTAAGGGAAAAAAAGCTGCAATGGATTGTTGACATTGTAAATGAATAATGGTAAGGGACTATAAGATACAATGAAGTTCAAGAAGATGAAAAATAAACAGTCATGGGGTTTAATTTAGACTTTGTTAACTTGGTGAATTTAAGTTACCAGCATTAGTAGTTAGCATAATTATTACTATATAGGGCTAACGAACAGTCGTTGTGGGTAATTTGTTATGTATATACACTTAGACAGTACATACACTCATGGACACTAATTATTATGTGTATGATTAATTTACTGTTAATTTTATTCCAAAAAATATGTATTTTTACAGTCATTTACTTCTTATTTTATTTTATTATTTTTTTATATAAGTGTATGTATATGAATTATACCATATCCTGTTTGGGTATAATTTCATATATATTTTTACATAACTTGCTTGCATTTTGAATTTTTGTAGAGCTTTGTGGGGTTATGTAACTATAATTATGTTTTGTTTAGTTAAAACTAGTCTTTTTAAATATTTGAACTAACCAATATACGTCATAAATTGGTTAATTGGTGTTTTGCTGATGTCAATGTTGGTATAAAACCACACCATCATTGTTTTAACTTTGTCTGATGAAGTCTGCTTCTTGAGCAGACGAAAAGCGCTTCACGTATATTAAAGTTCTGTTCCTGTGGCGTTTTTGTCTTTTTGGCGAAGTTGTACTGCTCCTGGTTCCACTTCTGTTTTCCTAGTTTGTGTTCAAAAGATTAGTTGTTTATGGCATCTGGTTCCCCGAGCAGTGTCAGCGATTTTTCACCTAACACCACCCCAGCGATTTTGCAGAGCTGTGATAGTGCTGTGGTTACAGCACCAGCAGGGAATGTTAAGCCGACACAGGACTTTTCGTTACTTGATTCTATTCTCCAGCGTATGGATTCGCTATGCGCGAGACTGGATTGTATAGACTCGCAACAGCAGGAGATGAAGAAACTGGTCTCTTCATTGCCAGGATGTACTGGTAAAGATTTAACTAACCCCACAATAGCGAACATTGAACCTAGTACCCGGTTTGCAAACCGAGGACACCAGCCAGCGGAGCTTAGTGAGTGTGACCCACCCGGAAGTGCGAGCGCTAATTCGAATAGCGTAGCATTACCGGTATCTACGAATGTCCAAACGGGAGCACCAGCCATTGAACTTAATAACTTTTTAACGAATCCAGTTGAGGTGCTGAGGAATTCTAATACAGTACCTACAAGAGATCAAAAGCACTTGAACCAACTAAAGTCATTACCGCGTAGTGGAGAAACTAGCGACCTCCCGACCTCCCTGTGCTTGGGAACTGGTTTGCTGAAGGATTTATACTCTCTAGACAAAACATTTCAGCAAACCCTGAATGGATATCTACTAACACTGATGGGTCTGAGGTAATGAATACTTTTGATATTGTCACTAAACTGAAAGTATTTGATAAAACCTTAGTCAAAATTAAAAAACTACAATTGGAAATATCTTATTTTAAGGAATGTCTATTATGTAAAGTTATACCAAAGGGGCTTAGGCATTTTCAGTTTCCCACTGGGCTAGTACCTAACTCTGGATTTCACAAAGAACTAATTGAACTCTTCGACCAACAAGGGTTCGACTTATTGGAACTTATGATTAAGCACTATAGTGTATGGGTGACTGATTTAATCAATGAGGCTACTCGCTTGGACTCTGACATTAAACAACACCATGAATTTGCCAGATACAAGTTTGATTACAGTCGCAGTTTCAACAGTATAGACAATTACTTAAACAAACTTGCATCTAATAAAATTAAAAAGCTGAATCGTGACTGTAAAGCAAATGAGCAGGGTACGGCATACCCTCCCCCAGCTGTTTCCCAAATATGGCAAAACCCTAAACCAACTAGTGGACGGAGTGCTATTAATACAGGTAATACTGGTATACCTAACAACCAACCTAGCATACAACTTAGTACTCCTGTACCAATTGAGTTGGACACATCTGAGGTCGAAACGCAATTAGAACAACCCATTAGAAGAAGTGAGAGACTACAGAATTGTAGAGCACAATATACTAATGGAGGCCACCCTAATACTTCAGGTTACCCTCAGGGTTTTCAGGAAGCCACTTGCTTGGGAGCTATTCCCAAACAACGGAGCAATTACCATCAGAACCAGGGGAACTTGCAGAGGTACCAACAACGGAGGCCATGGCAGTGATACCAGTCAGTATTGTTGGCCACCACAGTACCTGTCAGGAGGCCTATAATGCCGTACCAATGACTGTTGATAATGTTGATATCCTGACTATGCTTACTGATTGTAATTTAAACACTGATGCTGTCACTGATGAAAATAATTTTGAGTATGACAATACTGATTCTGAGATGGTCTTTGACAGAGGTCTTCCAAAACCTTTTATTACAACAAACAGTACTGGTGACTTTCATATTTATAATTTTTCAGATGTCCCAATAAGTAGTGAGTTAGCAGAACTGTTGGCCAAAGGATATACTTATGTACCACAGCATAAATTTAATCTAGTAAATACTATAGTTGATATCAAGCTATTTACACGTAAACTAAATTTTAATCTGATGTTTGGCAATAATTCTAACAACCTAGCAAAGGACACTCTGAGGGTCCCCAGTACATATAATCCCCCACTTCATCCTACGATCCAGTGTTTTGAGAGTATGTGTGAATTGGATTTAAGGCACACATACATACCTCCACATAGTCTTGAACAAGACAAGGTTTTTAAACAAGAACTTGAACTAATCAAGTTTGTTAAATCACATAATTTACGCATTTGCAAACCAGATAAGGATGGAGGTGTGGTGATTTTTGATAAAGTAGATTACTTTGACCGTATGTCAAGACTTCTAGAAGGTGATGCTTATGAATTAAGTTCCAAATCAGAAATTAAGAAAGCTTATAATATTATCAAAAATAGCCTTGAGGATATGCTTAACAATGGTTGTATTGATCAAGACCAATTTGAATACTTGAAGACCGCGTACCCAAGATATCCATGTATATTTGGGATACCGAAGATACACAAGGGGCTAGCCAATCCACCTATGCACCCCTTAGTGGATGGAAGAGGATCCCCTACTTATTCTTGCACCAAGTTAGTGGATCACATTTTACAAAAGTATCTTGTGCAAGAAAATCAAATCTGTAAGGATTCGTGGTCATTTTTGGCTAAATTATCAGAACTTGAATTTGATGATAAATGTAATTTCTTAACCGTTGACGTTAAAGATTTATATACTTGCATACCATTGAATATAGCCACTGATTGGGTAGCAATTCATTTAAAGAAATGTAAAGCGTCAGCGGTTGAAATAGCTTTAGTATTAGAACTGCTGGACATAATTTTGTACAATAATTACTTTATGTTAGGCGATAACTTTTATCTTCAAAAGGTTGGGGTAGCCATGGGCTCCCTGTGTGGAGCCAGCATAGCCAACATGGTGGTGGCGCACTGGGAAAGGGAGCATATCTTTAATAATGAGACACTGATGGGGAAAATTAAGTACTACACACGCTATTTGGATGATATTTTTATCCTGCTAAACGGAGAAGAAATGGATAGTGTAATGGTCTTAGACTACCTGAACACTACTACTGACTTCTTGTCTTTTACATCTTCTTTCAGTAAGACTGCAATAGCGTACTTGGACATTTGGCTAACTAAGAACGACGATTTAAAAGCCTTTGTGGCAAAGATTTATAGGAAGGATACATATTCTAATTCATTCCTACATTACAGTAGCTGCCACCCTAATTACCAGAAAAGATCGGTGATTAAGGGGCAATTAGTAAGGGCAGCCCGTATCATTAGCCTGGATGTCGATTTCTCTAGTGAGTGTGAGTTATTAACCAACATGTTCACACATAGAGGGTACCCATTGCAACTATTGAAAGCTTTAGTTAAAGAAGTCAGTGACAAAAGGTGTAGAGGTATTTACCGACCTATTTTGAGTAATCCAGCTCACGGCGAGTGTCTTACAATGTCTAACCCCACTCCTAATGTGCGCAACAGCGATCATGACCTAGCATTGACCACCAACCCTAGGTTAATCCTTACCTACTATACTAATGTCTATTTCCTAATAGACATCATTAAGAAAAATTGGTGCATTTTCAACAACAACGTTAACATGACTAGTAAGGTAGGTTGTCATCAGGAAATAACTTTTAGGAGAGGTAGGAATATGAAAACACTATTTGAGGGTACTGGTAGCAGCCTTACAAGAACACCAGGCATGTATAAATGCCAAAATTGTAATTATTGCAGATACACTAATGAGTCCAACAGATTCTACATCAAGAATAATTGTTTTGAAATGCGTTGTAGGGCGAATTGTAACACTAGTATGGTTGTATATTTGGCCCAATGCCAGAAATGTTCAGGATTCTATATCGGAAAGACTGAACGCAAGTTACGAGAACGCATTTATGAGCATCAATATGCAATCAGAAAGGGTAAACAAGAAAATGCATTAGCCAAACATACAACTATCTTTAGTGATCACTTTTTCAAATTTATGGTCATCGACCAAGTTTTAGAAAATAAAAGAGGGGCTCCCTCTAAACTGCTACTTGAAGAACTTGAACTTAAATGGCAGATTAGACTGAATGCTTATGCCCATCCAGGATTAAATGATAGTTGCTCTATTAGTTGTTTATTAAAACTGAAGAGCCTCATAAGATAGGTTAGCTAGTATTGAACTTCCATTGTTTAATTTGTTTATTTTGTTTAATTTGCTCAGTATTTTGTGTATCTAGTCACCCATTAGGCTGTTGCTGGTTTCTGACGATTTAACAATGTTTTTACACTTGTATTTTTTAGTACATGAATTTAAGTTACCAGCATTAGTAGTTAGCATAATTATTACTATATAGGGCTAACGAACAGTCGTTGTGGGTAATTTGTTATGTATATACACTTAGACAGTACATACACTCATGGACACTAATTATTATGTGTATGATTAGTTTACTGTTAATTTTATTCCAAAAAATATGTATTTTTACAGTCATTTACTTCTTATTTTATTTTATTATTTTTTATATAAGTGTATGTATATGAATTATACCATATCCTGTTTGGGTATAATTTCATGTATATTTTTACATAACTTGCTTGCATTTTGAATTTTTGTAGAGCTTTGTGGGGTTATGTAACTATAATTATGTTTTGTTTAGTTAAAACTAGTCTTTTTAAATATTTGAACTAACCAATATATGTCATAAATTGGTTAATTGGTGTTTTGCTGATGTCAATGTAGGTATAAAACCACACCATCATTGTTTTAACTTTGTCTGATGAAATCTGCTTCTTGAGCAGACGAAAAGCGCTTTACGTATATTAAAGTTCTGTTCCTGTGGCGTTTTTGTCTTTTTGGCGAAGTTGTACTGCTCCTGGTTCCACTTCTGTTTTCCTAGTTTGTGTTCAAAAGATTAGATATCTGTTGATTAGAATAGGCAATAGGTATGCAATTACATCAGTGGCCATTTTTAATTTTATACAGGGTAGATTAGCTGATGAGGAGGAGCATGTCTTACGTTTCTGAAGTAGTTTCATTGCAGTAGAGGTGGATGCTCTTTGAAGAGAAAGGTTGGTAGTGGTAGGGGGATTTATGTAGGTAGAAAAATAAGTTGTTTGGGTGGCAGAGAGGTTGCTGGGATTAGTGCGATGATAAAGTGGTATACGGATTGCATCAGAAAGGGGATTTTCTCTTGAGAGCAGCTATACTGTCAATAAAATATTTATTAAATTGTATATCAATTTCTAAATCACAGCTACTGGGTAGTGGATTAGGATTAGGTTTAATACCAGGGTGAAGTAGATCAGTGATTGATCCCCCCCCCCCCCAAAATGTTTTGGTTACATTTGTATTGCTTTTGTGGATTATTATAATAGTGCTTTTTGCCAAAGTTTTTTTATAAATGTATAATAAGTAATTTTGGTTTAGATTTAAATATTCCATTCAATGTCTAATGTAGGCTGAAAGGAATACAGAATATTTAAGAATTATTTTATCTTTGATGTGTCAAATGTCAAATATACTTAGTTTTAAAAATTCAGTTTCAGTAACTTTTACTAACGTAGGTCAAAATTCAATGATAAATAAACATCTGAATGATGAGAAAATCAGTCAGGTTTGCTGATGACAGTTTTTATGTATTTTAATAAACTAATCACAATTAAGTAATCCATCCAAGATCAGCATTTGTGAAGTGTTGAAAAGAAAGAAGTAATATATACAAAACAGAAACATAGACTACAAGCCAGTTCATAACAATGCTGTGGGCTGTGTAAAATTTGTATAAAAGATGCTATACTGACAGCAATCTTAATATAACATTATAAAATTACTTTTACAACCCTAGTTTTCCATAGCTGGCCATAATCTGTTAACAGTGACATTTCAGTTACAGAAAAAGTTAATTTAAAGACTTCCTGTTAAATAGTCAATAAACAATTCCAATTCATCTAAAGTACTTCCACAGAACAAACTGAACTACAATATTTTGTGGTAAGGGAAAAAAAGCTGCAATGGATTGTTGACATTGTAAATGAATAATGGTAAGGGACTATAAGATACAATGAAGTTCAAGAAGATGAAAAATAAACAGTCATGGGGTTTAATTTAGACTTTGTTAACTTGGTAAATGAGCTGGTCTCAGTCACCACCCAGGTACAAAGTACAATGTGTCATATTAAAATTGTATATGCATGGAGAAAAAAATCACACATACTTCTAGATAATATCTCAAACAATGATCATACTATTTGCAACATGTTCTTATAGACGAGATGCTTACAATATTTACAATTTTGGTGTTACATTCAAAGATTTTCAAGTTACATTCAATGGATTTTCAAGTTACATTTTAGAATACAGGGTATATGTCTTAGGTTTTGAGTTTACAGTAATTAACCAATGTCAAGAAAGGAAGGGCATTGGACTCGATATGTATTTTAATTGTTCGCAATATGCAGTTGTTGCTTAATATTTTAATTAAATCTTGTAAGCCTAATAAGATATTATTTTATATTAAAACAATATTTTATTACCATCTTAATTACTTTAAAATCCACAGATGTAGCTGATTAATAGATGGCAATTAAAGCAGTGGGGAGATATTTTTTGCCAGTATGATGAAAATATTGTGTGACATTATTAAACATCACACAAAAGGCAAGAGTTTGAGCTGGATGTGGCAGAGTTGAAGATGTTTAGATTTGCACTGGGTGTGACGAGGGTGGACAGGATTAGGAATAAGTATATTAGAGGGTCAGCCCAGGTTGTAAGGTTTGGAGACAAAGCCAGAGAGGCAAGATTACGTTGGTTTGGACATGTTCTGAGGAGGGATGCTGAGTATATTGGGAAAAAGATGCTAAGGATGAAGCTACCAGGTAACTGGAAAAGAGGAAGGCCTAAGATAAGGTTTATGGATGTGTTGAGAGAGGACATGCAGATGGTTGGTGTGACACAGCACGATGCAGAGGACAGGAAGAAATGGAAACAGATGATCCGCTGTGGCGACCCCTAATGGGAACAGCCAAAATAATATGATGATGACTCTAGTAAGCTCTGACATGAAAAAAAACAGATATTTACTACAAGAAATAAAATGTCTAACACAGAAGAAGTTTAATATATTTGTCACATTGAAATAAAGAAATTAACTGCAGTGTTGAAAAAATAAGAAAGCCCTACAGAGAGGAAGACAGCAAGGGCAGATATATAATGCACAATGTACATAATTTGCCCCAAACCTGTTTTTATTTTATTTAAATTTGTTTACTAGGGTAGAGCTCTGATCAAAGAAGTTTTTTTCAGGTTCATTCAGGGAGCATTCAAGAAAAAGATGAACGAAATACAAGGTAATATTAATAATTAAATCATGAGTTATAAGAGAGGAGTTAAAAATGTCTCTATATATGCTGATAAAGTTGTTTATAAACATTACATATAATTTGTACTGATTAAGCAGCACCTATTTTACGCTTAACCTAGATGTGTGATACACAATATAGATGCATATAATATGTAAAAAATACATAAATGAAATCTGTACAGGGTACTTAAAATATAATGAACATAGTATAACTTGAAATAAGCAAAGAATTCATCTTTCATACAGGATCACAGAAAAAGTGAACAGTAAATTGACCTTGATCTGCCTCACCCCCATGGTACCTAATAGTGGTTTTGGCTTTCTCATAATGCATTTGGAAGGATCTCTGAGTTTTTTTCTTTTATACAGAACTGCAGTTTGGTGATAGTGTAATTTGACAAAATGATACACTCCTTTCATGCACTTGGGAAGGTAAGATGGCTGCTGGTGTTTATGCATGCATGTTTGCTGTAGAGATTCTGACTTGCAGTTGTATATTAAATAAGTAGATTAAATGATATGCAGAAGTTTTAGGAATTCAATACAAGCTATTTCTAACAGTTACAAACATGGTTGAGGTGTTGATAATTTTGTCTTATAGAAATAAGCAAAATATCTTTAACTGCTTAAACATATGAGCTGTTTTCTAAAGCAAGTAAATAATTATCTTAAAGATGTATGAAATTATTAGGGATGATAAAGCAACTTTTTGCTTGTTAAGATGTGGAGTGGATTCACCTCATTGAGGGGGGGGGTGTCGAAAATGGAGGTGTTTGGTGGTTACTTATTTTTGGAATATTAAGAGTAACTAGGATGAGGGTTTAAGGGTAAGTGCCATGGTAAGGTAGTTCTTATAAGAGCTCCTCATAAGAATTTAACAGAACTTAATTTTTCTAAATGTTTAAATTATCATGGTGTTTGTAACACAATGGCATTCTACTGTTTCTAGTAAGTGTTTTGCGTTTTGGATTTTGGCAAAGTAGTTACATCTCTAATGGCTGATGGTAATGAATCCCATAGTTTAGGCTCTGTTATTGAAATGTTATAGATTCTGCATTACTTAGTGGTATATAAGATACTGACACAGGATCAATTTTGAGGTTATGGTCTGAGACTGTATATTCTCTTATAATAAATATATTGCCCTGGTAAATGTATTTTAGTGAAGAAACTGAATAAAAAATGGCAAATTACAAATGCATAGCTCTTAGTAGAACTGGAAACCAGCTGGATTGTGAGATCATTAGTGGTGTATAACATACTGAGACAGGATCAGTTTTGAGGTTATGGTCTGAGACTCTATATTCTCTCTCTTATAATAAATATGCTGCCTTGGAAAATGCATTTTGGTTAAGAAAACCGAACAAAAAATGGTAAATTACAAATGCATATTTCTTAGTAGAACTGGAAACTAGCTGGATTATGAGAACCGAGCAGTCATGCTCAGTTCGAGGGTCTAGAAAGAAACTGGCAGATTTTGCTGGAGGTATTTTATAGTGAGATGAGTTTATTTTTGAGCCTGATGTAATTACACAGATACCATACTATAATTAGGCCATGATGATACCTTCCATCTATGTCTTCTCTGTCTGATGGAGATAAAATGTATGATATTTCCAAACCCAGAAGAGAGTGTTTTATGGATTAGTGCTAATGTTATTATTATGCTGATGAAAAAGTAGAATTGGGACTAAGCACAGACCAATGTTTTTGAATGAAGTTGCAGTTTCTAGTCTTTTTTGTTTGTGGTCTAAAATGTCTAGTGTGCGAATACAGATTATGGCTTTAGAGGAGTTCAAAAAACACACATCATTTTTGCTTTGGTTAGGTTGATCACAGGAATCCTGGAACTCAGCTAGTTGGCAAAATTTTAGCACATTAATTTTATTAGATCATCTATCCATATGTTAACATCTTATACACCCATCAGCAATTAGCTACACTTTTTCATTTTATTTTTTTTTTTCTTGTGCAGACAGTCCATGTCATAACTAATGGTTACATATCCTTGATTCCATTCACTTTCACTCTTTCTAATCCAATCTGTCTAGTTCTAAACATAACAACAGTTTGCTTCCTTGTTCATAGTCTGTCTATTATAAAAGTAAAGAAAGAGAAAAAATTATGAAAAACTGACATACTAAATTTTAAAAATATATATAAACAGTCTATTATCAAATGGTTTTAATTTAACGTAATCAATTCCAAAAGGCTTTTAAGTCACTAAAAAGTACTAAATAATAAAAAAAAATAAAGTGACAACATGATTTAAGGATGCCGAGGGACTCAGCCAAAAATTCCAATATTCAGTAACACTCCTTTATTATAATCAACTGTAAAGCATTAAGGGCTTTTGTCAGTACTAATCAGGACTTCATCAGAATGAAAATGTTTACTCAACTTCCCCCTTTTTTATTCATAGCAATCAATTATATTACACAATCACATATTTAAATCATATCACTATTTCTTAGAACCATATGAACACATTTTTCACATTGTATTCTTAAAGTTCCTTTTTCTTCAAGTACATACAATTTATTTAAAATTCCTTGTGTGTGACAAGTTCAGATCAATACCAAATAAGTTATTACAATTTAGGTGCATGTAGTTTAATAGGGTGAATTGAAATATAGTTGTTTAACCCTGGATAATTAAAGGCATTCAACTTAAATTGCCAAAGTAATTCCCTATATTCCAGCCTGTTCTCCCACTCACCACCCCTCAGGTTTGTTTCAACTTGTTCTGTTATAGCAAATCTAAACTCATTGTGTGACTGTTCATGTGATGTGCATTTATAGAGGGCATACATTGTATTCTTAGTTTTAATGCTATATGAATACTCTTATATTCTTTTTCTAAATGCCCTCTATGTCTTAGCAATATAAAAACAGCAGTCACATTTTGCACAGATAGCCACATAAACAACACCAACACTTCTACAGTTATATTTTTAATAATTGTTTTCATTAAATTTCCTAATGTAACTGATTCTTATTTGTAAATATACTTGCATTGATTAAAAAACTCACATTTTGATGTTTTGGATAATTTTTCTAAACCTGTTTTTTAACCCGAATTGATTATTCTCAAAGATGTTCTAAAAATTATGACCTGTTTTGAATACAAATTTTGTCTCTGTCCCCACTACTCCTGAGATACCTGGATTAAATTTCAAAATGTTCCAGTTCATATTAATGATATCCTTCACTTTTCCTGAAGTGTTGTTAAATTCTACCACAATTGCCCTGTCCAGTCTTTTAATTACGACGTCAACTAGGGTGGATCCACCAACCCTCTTTGATCTAGCTCCCAATAAGGATTTGTATTTTTTACCCCATTCACTGACAACCTCAGTAGTGATGTTGTTCACTAATTCAGCCGCGTACTCTCAAACTATGAGCATTTGTTGCAGTTTGTCTAACTCCTGCAAAACATCATCCATCCTACATGTCCTCCTTACAATTCTTTGTGTGCAAGAGGATGTGCACTACTGTAAGGAAAGTAGCTGATGCTAAAAGGAGGTTTTCAAAAAATCTTTTGAAATAAAATCTTGATTGTTAAGATACTATGAGCTTACTAGTCAACTGGTTTCATTTTATAAATGGATGCCAACTTTAAAAAGGAAGTTGTAGCATTTATATATTCTATAAATTTACCAGCATTTTCTTCAGGCCCTTCCCATAAAATAGATATCCATGTATCATGCATATAAATAAATAAATAAAATGGGGGGGGTTGCATAAAGCATTTTTATTCTGATCAAGTCTTGATTCGTATGGCTGAAAGCACTTATAGGTTCATAGGTAGATATTAGGCTATCTGCCCAAGGGCATTTATAAGCCTAGCCAGAGTGTGTCACCTTTTGCCAACCCATTGATTAATTAACTGAGCCTCTGTCAAGAAAAGCCAACGAAGTGATCCCAGGGGTGTATTTTCTGTTACCCATCCACTCGTTAAGGTTTCTATTGAAGAATGTTAGTGAGGGGCTCTGCCTAATGTAGTTAGGAATTTTGTTCCAAAGCATGGGGAGTCTCTGTGACAGGAATCTATCCCTCCAGCATGTTCTATTTATTGTTGTGGTGAGGTTTAGCTTACTAGAGCAAGTGGCTCACAGTGACTTGGATTTTTTTAGATGGAGCCTGTCCATCAATTCTGAGTTGAACATGGCTTTGTAAGTCAGGCAGAGATCACCTATGAGTAAGCCATATGCCACTGAGTACAGCCAGATTTTTCCAGTCGGGCTGCATAGGACATATGTTTGAGGCCAGTAATCCTCTTGGTGAGGTACTTTTGTGGTTTTTCCAGCTGTTGAAAGTGTCTTGTGAAGTACATCCCAAATGGGGCATTGTACTCTATGATGGGTCTGATGAGTGACGAGTAGAGGGGCTCTAAAACCTCTTTATTTCTAGATGTGAATCCTTTAGTAATAAGATGGGCTACATAGAAGGATTTTCTAACTACTTTGGCAATATGATTGTCAAAGGAGAGATTACTATCTACCTGGGTCCCCAGATCTCTTATCTCATCTGTATTAAGGGGGCTGCCACCTATGTGGTAATTCATGGGTGTTTTGTTTTTCCCAAATAGGATGACTATGCATTTTTTGGCATTTAGTTTGAGACCATGACTTTGACACCAGGTGTCCGTCTCAGTAAGGCCCTTTTGGAGAATGTCTGTATTAGTTGGAGAGTCAATTATGGCTCCCAGTTTGCAGTCATCAGCAAATTTGGTTAGCCGTAGTCCTCCTGTATTTGCCTGTACTTCTGAAAAGTATATGCCGAACAGTAGGGGTCCCAGGACCGAGCCTTGTGGGACACCACTTGTGACTGGATTAGAGCTGGACCTGGAGCCTGCTATTCTTACCGTGTGAGTTCTGTCTGTAAGCCAGTTGGCAACCCATCTCATGACCTAGGGATTTATGTTCAGGCTGGTGAGTTTTTCTATAATTCCCGAGTGGGGAATGGTGTCAAAAGCTTTGGCAAGGTCAAGGTAGGCTGTGTGAACCACCTTCCCCAAATCTATGGCCTTGGTGACTGTCTCGAAGAAGTCAACCAGGTTTAGTAGGCCTGATCTGCCCTTAACAAAGCCGAACTGGGTCAGGTCAAGTGCTTGGAAGATCTGAATGTCTTTGTTAATGAGTTTCATGATGATGCATTCCATAGCCATGCAGACCAGGCTAGTCAGGCTTATGGGGCAATGGTTACCAGGGTCAGTTGTGGCCCCTCCTTTGTGGAGCAGAATAACCATTGTTGTGCGCCATTCTATGGGCATGTAGCCTGTGGAGAGGCTGAGGTTGAACAGTGTGTTTAGGTGGGGGGTTAGTTCGTTCTGTAGTTCATGCAAGATGAAGCCTGGGACACCATCTGGCCCCATTGACGCTGTGCTTTTGACTTTTGAAAGGGCTGTTTTCACTTGTGCGTCTGTGATTTCCAGGGCACTACACTTTTCCGGTATTGTTGTGGGCCCTTTTGGGGGTGAGAGGGTGGTGAAGTTTGCACTGAATCTATCTGCCAGGATATTGGCAATATAAGTAGGTTCAGTATATTTTGTGCTATTTTGCACTAGCTCAGAGCATATCTGCGAGTTGCCACTTAGATTCTTGACATAGATAAAGAAGGCTTTGTGGTTATCTTTCGAATCCTTGGCTATTTTTCTTTCGAAGTTAGCCTTGGATGATTTTATGAGGGACCTTAGTTTCTTACTGATACTGATCAGGGTTGTCTTTCCTTCTTGGTATTTGCTTTTTTTCTGAACTAGTTTCCTCCTTCTATTGTATAGCCTGTTTATGGCAGGGGTCCACCAGACTGGTTTCCTTCTTTTAGAGGAGTGAGTCTTGGTTTTGCTAGGGATGGCATGATCCATGCATCCTTGTAGGTGCTCATAGAGTGCATTTGTAAAGGTTCCTGCATCTTGAACACTGTTATCCTTTAGCGTGGGGGCTGTGAAACTTACCACCTATGTCTTAAGTAAGGTGAAGTTTGCTATAGAAGAGTTTTTCACTGTGATTTCTTTGGTTGGGGGTAGTGGTGTGGTGTGGACATCCAGAGTGATTAGCATATGGTCTGATCTAACCAGTGACGGGTTGACCTCCGGTGCGGAACACCTGTTGCCCATGTTGGTGATGACCAGGTCCAATATGTTTTCACCTCTGGTAGGGGAGTTTACCAGCTGATCCAGGCATTTGAGTTGATAAATTCCAGGAAGCGCTGGACCTGGGAGCTTGTACTTGAGTAGTTTTCCCAGTTAACGGTAGGGTAATTGAAATCGCCCAATATCAGGGTGTTCGGTAGGACCTTTATGTTTTCCAGTCTCCAGAAAGGCGGAATGGTGGTCCTGCGTCATGGAGAGTGATCTGTAGCAGGCCACAATTTGCAATGCAGATTTGCCCGATGTTAGTTGCACATGGATGATCTCAGAGGTGTCATGCTGTGCAACTAAACTGGAGGTGTTGATATCCTTGATGAATATGGATACACCCCCTCCTTTTGTGTTTCTGTCCATGTTCTGTGGCCGAAATGTGTGGTATGAGTTGTAGCCTGGTAGTGCTGGGGTGCTCTGTGGAGCCTTGAACCAGGTTTCAGTCACTGCACAGTTGTCGACATTCTCCATACTGGGGAGTGCTTCGAGCACGTGCATTTTAAGATTTAAACTCCTGGCATCGAGTAGCATAACTTAATGGTTTACTGTTGATTTGAATAAAAAGAGTGTTATTGAATACTGCAGTTTTTTGCTGAGTAAATCTGCATCCTTATACCACACTGTCACCATATTTTTGATTCATTTAACATAACCACTTCATTATAAACTATGTATGTTCCTGAAGACATTGGAGGATATGAATGCATCACAAAATACCATCATACTGGGAGACTTCAACTACCCAAACATAGATTGGGTACATTATTCTAGCCCTAATACCCTAGCCCAAAGATTCCTGGAATTCATAAATTCAAATGCACTGCAACAACTAGTCACCTCTCCCACTTGGGGAGATAATATACTAGACCTGATCATCACAAACATGGGGACAAAATGCTCCACACCGGAAGTATACCCCTCACTAGTGAGATCTGACCACAAACTAATCACCCTGGATATACATATCCCACCTCCACCCCCAGCACAAAAGACCACAGTGAAAAACTTCTCAAAAGCAGACTTCACTCTTCTTAAGACTGAGATGGCATCCTTTAAGTCAACTGTGCCAGTGGATACCACATCCCACAATGCCGAATCCTTCACAAATGCTTTCTATGGACATCTCCAAGAATGCATGGATCATGCAATCCCAAACAAATCCAAGTCCCTCTCCATCAAATGTCAGCGTCCTGTCTGGTGGACCTCAGCCATAAACAAATTGTATAACAAAAGAAGGAAGCTACTGCACATCAGAGCAAAATCCCATGAAGGGAAGACATCTCTGATCAACATTAGCAGAAAACTACGTTCTCTCATAAAAACATCCAAGGCAAACTTTGAGAGAAAAATCGCTAAGGACACTAAAGATAACCACAAAACTTTCTTCAGCTATGTTAGAAACCTGGGCGGAAACCCTCAGATATGCTCAGAGTTGGTTCACAACAACAAAAAATACACTGAACCGACTGATATTGCCAACATTCTGGCTGACAGGTTCAGTGCAAATTTCTCCCCTCCTTTACCCCCAAAAGAAGAAATACTTATCCCAGCTGAATGTAATCTCCCTGTTATCTCAGATGTACAAGTGAGAACCGCCCTAAACAAAGCAAAAAACACAGCATCAATGGGACCTGGCAGTATCCCGGGTGCGTGTTATGTGAACTCCAAGAGGAGCTAAACCCACACATAAAAATGCTATTTAACCTTAGCCTTACTTCGGGATATGTACCTGAACACTGGCGTACAGCAACAGTGGTCCCACTCCACAAGGGGGGTGCCTCTACAGACCCTGGAAACTACCGCCCCATAAGCTTAACTACCCTGGTCTGCAAAACTATGGAAAGAATCATTATGGAACTCATAAACAGAGACATAGGGGACCTACAGACACTTGACCCCACCCAGTTCAGCTTTGTAAAGGGCAGATCCTGCCTTTTAAACCTGGTTGACTTTTTGAAACAGTCACTAGAGCCATTGATGAGGGCAAAGCAGTCCATACAGCATACCTGGACTTGGCTAAGGCCTTCGACACAATACCCCACTCAGGCATCATAGATAAGCTAAACAGCTTAAAAGTAAACCCTTATGTCACTAGATGGGTTGCAAACTGGCTAAAGGACAGAACCCATAAAGTTAAAATCGCTGGAGCAATGTCAGACTCAAAGCCAGTCACAAGTGGTGTCCCACAGGGATCTGTCCTGGGACCCCTCTTGTTCGGCATTTATTTCTCAGATGTTAAAGCAAACATGGGAGGGCTGTGGCTGACAAAGTTCGCAGATGACTGCAAACTAGGAGCCATAGTCGATACACCAGCAGACACACACATCCTACAAAAAGGCCTCACTGTGTGATATTTTGTATGACACCAATAAATATTCTTTGACATCTATTAATGCGATACATCTTTCCTACAAAAAAATTGATTGGGCCATAAAAGACCTACTTGACCAGGAGGTCATTGAATTCGACACCTATTCCTTTTTGGAGACCACCTTTCCCAAGGTACCCATTATTTTTGGGGTACCTAAAGTCCACAAATGAATGGAGGACCCACCCCTCCGACCCATAGTGGCAGCACAGGGTTCCAAAACCCACTCTATTTCAAAATTCTTAGATTGGAAACTTAAACAGACCTGGGGGAAGGAAACCCATTTATTAAAGGATTCCTGGGAATTCCTACGCAAGGTTACCAATGATTTGTATAGACCTAATCTAACCTTTTTGACCATTGATGTGGTAGACCTGTTTTCCGTAATACCTACGGAAACAGGTCTAGAATGGATGGAAGAGGCCCTATGGGATTGTCCAGGGATTACCCATAATGATGTCAGCATGATCATCGGGTTGTTGGAGTTAGTGTTGAAAAATAATTTTGTATTTTATGGTGGAGAATACTTTCAACAGATCACTGGGGTATCCATGGGAGCCAACTGTGCCCCAACATATGCAGACATCATTATGGCAGTTTGGGAGAAAAAATTCGTCCTTAACAGTGACTTTGTAAACAACTGGATTCACTATTCAAGGTTTTTGGATGATATTTGCATATTTTGGGTTGGCCCTATTGAGATTATCGATCAATTTATTTCCTACATCAATGGTACTACTACATTTTTAAAGTTTACCCACCAGGTATCTGATAAATCTGTCAATTATTTGGATGTTACCCTTGCTAAAAGTCCATCTGGGTTTACTTCTACGGTTTACCGGAAGCCCACATTCTCTAATAGTTATTTGCATTTTCAAAGCTCCCATCCTGGGTTTCAAAAGAGGGGAATCATTAAAGGACAGTTTGTTAGAGTGTCGCGTATGACATCCCAGGACACACAGTTTAACATTGAGTGTGATAAACTTTCCACTATGTTCCTTGAAAGGGGGTACCCCATGTCTATGATTAACTCTGTCAAGTATGAAGTTATAAAAGGAAGATCTACAAGGTTTATGCCCATTTTGTGGAAAGGGCATTCAGATGTACAGATTAATCAGGGCAAAGTAACCCCGGCCTTTGATAGTAGTCATTTACTTTTCATCACTGAATACAGTGCTAATGTTGGTAATGTTATCAACATTATTGATAGGGGAATTCAAGTCTTTTCAGGATTTAACAGACCTTAGTGGCCTCAAGGATAAAACCTTTAAAACCGTTTATAGAAAAGGTTTTAATATTAAGAGAATATTGGAACAGGACACCCACCATCTCCATCTGGGAGGTCCCAGAAAGGGGACCTATAAGTGTGGGCGGTGCTCCCAATGTAAATACATTTTAAACAATGATCATGTATACTTGGAAGGTAGAAATAGAAAAATTACTTCTGTTAGATTTTACAACTGTTACTCCTTTGGAGTTATTTACTTGGCAGTGTGCCAGTCTTGCCAGGCATTTTATGTCGGCAAGACAGAAAGACAACTTCGTAAACGTGTGTACGAACATTATTATGATATACAGAAATGTAATACAAATAATGCACTTTATAGGCACACTACCATATGCACTGGAGCGGTTTTCCTGTTTTTTATTCTGGATTCTGTTTCAAAAGATGTTGGGGGTGGACCTTGGGAAGTTAGATTGTCTCATAGAGAAACCTATTGGCAGATTTTTTAGAATCCAATCGATTCCCAGGTCTTAATGATTTTATATCTATAGTACCATATTTAAAACTTAAAGCAGAAAGAATTTAAGGTACTTCAAACACATTCCTTGTAATTATGGCATCAAGTTTATTATATTATAATTATATTTATACTGTTTTATTTATGCATGATGTTTTTGGATAAAATTTCTTAAACTTTTAGATCAAGTTTTATTTATAATGTCAAATTATGGGTTATGCGGTTAGCGACCTATTTATATAAGTTTTGCACATTATGGTTGTACTATTTTATTATTCAGTTACTATGGATTTTTATATATATATTCATATATTATACAATATATACCAGCATTTTTTAAAGTATGATCTTGTGGCTTTAAATGTGAGTAATTATTCTATTAATTTACTAATTGTCTTTTGATTGTCTTAGTATTTAAACCTGTAGAACATTATGTATGCATTCATCTGATGAAGTCATATGTTTGACGAAAACGTGTATTCAGTCTGTGGCGTTAATAAAATAACTTTGGAGTATTTTGGATTATTGGAGCCTTATTGTGAGCTGTTCTACTTCATTTTCGCCCGCTGGTGGTTACTGTTCACCGGACCTTCTGTACTTGATTTTGTGGTTGGTTTTTGCAGAGTTTCATTCTTCATATTGTTTATAATATAAATATATTATATTTAGTTTTTTAGACCTGAGAGTTCATTTCTTGCTCTTCAGTGATTGCCATGCTTTGAAGGACTAGATTGCTGTGATTCAGATTTTCATGAAAAATGCATTAAGAATTAAAGTTGCTGTAAGTATAATACATTTTATAGAAAACAGTCAAATCAGTGGGAAACAATGAAGAAATGTAGTAGCAAGTAGAGCCATGGAAAAAGTCTAACATTATAGCATGGCAAAGTCTAATAAACTGGTAAAAGACTCAGAGGTAAAGCACACTATCACAGACTTGCAGCCTTCTTGGAATCTCTACTATGACCAGAAATGATGAACTGAGCTGTTGCATTACCTCATTCAAATCCAGATAAATTAGGAGTGACTACCTATCAGATTTAGAATGTGGTATTATATGGGGTATTTTACTACGAGGTATTACAGTATGAAGTAATTCCACTGGCCAAAAGCTATTTACGATAATCCTGTTGAAACAAAGGCAGATGATGATCAGTGAGGTGTCTTCCTATATAATGTCCAATAAGGAAAGTGGGAAGTGGCTGTGTAGGATGATGCAGATCCATGTGACTGACACCATCATGGTGAAAGACAGTTTATAGCCACAAACATAACCAGCAGGTGATAGATGCCTTCAACACGTGCAAGTACATACGCCATATCTGTGTATGCTGTAGCTCTTGTACATATAGTTTTTTGATGCTTTGAGGACCTGGTGTTCTATGACATAATTTTGACAAAAATAAACTGATGAAGGTGTTCATTCACACCTTAATGAATGATGCACATTAAATGTCTGTCCTTCTTATCCTTTGGAAAATGCATGCTAATGCAAAACAGATTACTCTAGCAATGTTATAAGTTTATAACAGCAATATTTAAAAATATGTCCCTTAATCTGTCCCCAATTTTGGACCTTTGTCCCTCCATATTTTTGGCCTTGTCCAGAATTCTTACACTAAGAGGTTAAACAGGTATGCTGCTACCATATTCTGTCTTAATGATCAGCAATGGTATTTGGATACAGCCACAGGTGGCGCCTTCTTTTCAGAGAAACCTATAACCATTGTGGTGCATGTTTCTCTGCTACATCTTTTGTAATATCATTGCATCCCCCTCATCGAAATGTGCTCTGTATTTTTAGTCATATGCAACTTGCTCACATTCTCAGTGGATAGAAATGAGACATGGGAACAAACAGTAGGCACTAGACAGTGTCCCTATCAGCCTTATATCTTCAGTAATAGATGTTGTGATGTACAGAACCATCCTTAGTTGCAGAGTTACTTGTGAAAGAATATCAGCAAAAAAAGGTGCCATTTCTTACGTCTATGCAACAAAGCTTCATGCAGTAGTACATGGACCAAAATAATGTCAGAACAGAATAATGATTATGGCAAAATGTTTAAAAATAAAATGAGAAGAAAAACAAAACAGATTAAAGTTGCATGCTATTTGTCTAGATATAAATAGACGCCTTGCCATATATGTCCCCTCCTGAATGGACGTATCCAGACTTCCTCTCTGTGGTCTCAGGCATAAGAGAGACTAATTGAATTCAGGATGCCTGGTCTCTTTTCATAGTTCAATCCCTATTTGGCACTTCAAACATGATACTTTCACATTGCTAAACCTGGTTACAGCTAAGTCAACAAAAGGTTCAGGGCTTAATGTACTAATGCTTAATTTAGCTGGTCAGCCTTCACTTCATTTCTGGTGGTACTGAATTTTGTATATATTGTCTACAGTTATGAAAAACAAGAAACAGATGACAATTTAATTGGAATTTAATGTTATAAAATTAGTCTACTTGTAAGTCTTCAACCAAATGTTTTCTAGAGAGTTTTTGGTTGTTTTTCTCAGCTAAAAAATATGTCTGTCCCTGCAAACATCACTAATTCACTAGGCAGAAAGCCTCTCAGCTTCAAAGTTTTACATTTCTATTGATGTTCTCCTATTATAGCACATATATAACATGGAAGTATTTATTTACTCTATGCTATTTGTTGAGAATTCACACAGGCAATTCACTAAAACTTAAAAGATCAGCCTTGAGAATGGTCATTACAGGACAGCATTTAAAGACATGTTCAAAGAATTATTTTACCTCATTGTAACTGGGAGTCTACAAATCTCGTAACTGTTGAGAACAAAGCTTCAACAGCATGCCTATTAATGTAAGTGCTTCAAAAGATAATGATTAAAGTTAGGCACAATGGCATGTATTATACAAAATAATTAGAAATACTAATCGAACAGATATGCATCAGATGTGCAACAGCAGCAAATGTACTCCCAAGTGTTACCATCTAGAAAAAATTTCAGTTTCCATAGTATCTTTATATGTCTTGTAAGAACTGTTACATATATATTATCTCATTTAGTCTAACTCAACTAAAGAATATGTTTTTGCATAATGATGTATTCTGGAACTGTAGAAAATACTTTGCAGCAAGTGCGTACCTTAAGAAACTGTACCAGCCATTTTTGTCAGTCCATACACGGATGATGTAGTCATGTCTTTGGCCTATGTGATTGCAAAAAGGGCCCTTAGACAACCCAGCCCACCCACCTGGTCTTCAAATAAAGAAACTCACTGATAATATGTAAATATATATATATGTGTGTGTGTGTGTGTGTGTGTGTGTGTATATATACACACACACGTGCGCACACAAAAAACATGCATAACATTTTACTGAAACATTACATTTAATATATACATATATCTGGTTTTCAGTCCAGGATTAATAAATGGAGAAATATAACAAAAACGATTATATATTAAACAACTAGTGAGATTAGGCCCAATAAGACTAGTTAGACAGAATAAGTCTAGTATGGGAGGGAGGGATGGAGTGGGGAGTGTGTGTGTGTTTAATTTTGATGGGTATGGCTGAGATAGTGTAAAAGCAAAACTTGTTTCAGACAGCAGAATCTGTGAGAAGTGGAGTTAGTTGAGGAAAGCCAAAACTGAAAAGGAAGATGAGAGAGGAAAAGAAAGGTTAGGAAAAAAATAGTTCTCTCCTAAGAATGTTAAAGAAAATAAATGACACCTTTTATTGAAAACGTGGAAGCAGAAACAAATGGATTTGACTGGAAACAAAAAAAAAAAAAAAAACAGCAAGGGTCTGAAATAAATAGAAAAAGCATATTTGAAAAATCCAGAATATGTGTATACTTTGAGTAGGCAAAACTTCAAATGTCAATTTTGTGGACCATGCAAAATACTGGTGTTCAATTGATGCATGAATACAGGATGCCAAAATAGAAAAAAAAATACTGTTTATTTATAGTGGGTTGGGGTTCATCACTGATGAGACCTACAGACTTACCTAAAATATTACAAGCTAAATCATGTACCTTAATGTGTCTTACCACTTCAGGCTCAGTCAGAGTATGTCCTATAAACAGTCAATATAAAGCCTTACACTACACTCCAGCAGTGAGAATCTAAATAATTTGTAAATGGGACCAATATTATATCTATGAGGTAAACACCTTAAGCATAATGCCAACTCTGAACTCTAAATATTAGGTTAGCAGTCTATAGACTTTTGCAAGCTTAGTCAATAACAAGAGGACAGAATCACATCCTGTACCTTGCATCTCTGAGGAAAAGACCTTAACCATTGTCTTCCCCTCCTCTTAAGATTATGTCACCCCAGAGGAGACTGAAACCCACAATCCCTGGATTACAAGACCAATACCTTATCCATTAGGCTATGGGGACTGAGAGTAAGAGCACACTGGTACTACTCACAACAAGAATTTACTGATAACAAAAGCCTCATTTCTGATTAAAAATGTGTATAAAAGGTCAACCAATAAGAGGATACAATTTATCACTGGGCTGAAGAATATTATGAGTAAATAATTACTACAGTTCTGAAAATGAAAGCATTTAAAATGCTGAATGACGATGTCACATAGTCAAGAGATGTTTTTAAATTCAGAAACTTAATTAAAAAATTTCAAACAACTGGATAATTACTGAAGTACTTAAATTTATGATTCAGTAGTTTATAAAAAATTGAAATGCTGCTGTGGAATGGATACTCATACTGTGATATATATTGATAATATATTTTCAGGATAAAATGTACAAGTTCATTAAAGATCAATGACAGCAGTAAAGACCCCAGGTATATATGAGGAAGATCAGGAAATGTGTTGATGCACATTTCTATTTGTATAAACCAGGATTATAGCATTAAACACAGTACACCGGTACATAGCCAGGAGTTTTAAAAGTGGAATTTTGTTCCAACTTGTATTGAAAGTCAACCAGAATATAACTTTATCATGTGTATTACTTGCAACTTGCATGGAGAGTTTATTTTTCTTGAAAGCATATCCTTTAATACTGCTAATTCTACTAAACAGTTTTATTAAAAAATCCGGAGTAATTTTGCAGAAGGGGTGCTAAATGAACACTTGCTTTTATAGTCTCTCAGTCAAAATCTTAAAAATAAAGCTTAAAAAGCTTACATGTGCTATCTATAGTCAACAAATGACTAACCTTTTCAGTGTCTGGGGAACATTAGTTGAAATAAAAAATATGAAATATTTGTGATATATCTGCTATTTGCAGATGTTTTTTTTTCAGCAGTAAGGTGACTGTTATTTGTTCCCTGACACCACTGACCCTTCAGGAATGTCTTATAGCCTACTAAATGCTCAAGGTCTAACAACTGAGCTGTCAAGGTCCTTGCACAAAAATGATTTGTTCGCAAGGTGTGTTTTATTTGTTTGCATTTCATAAAATAATACTGCAATGATTTTCAGGAACACCACAAATGTTATGAGGAAGAAACCAAAATATGGGACATTCTTTGAAACTCTTGTACAGTTGAGTGCTCTGCGTCCAGATGCTGTGTGTGTGTACCACTGACATTGTAAGCAAGTGTGATATGGTTTTGTTCGTTATGCAGTGTGAGCTATTCTTTTGTTAAAAGAATGGCTTAATTTGCTCCACCCCAAGAGATAAAAGGAAAACAATAGTGCGACAATAGCTTTGTAATGTCAATTTGCTTGTTGGCAGGCCTGCATGGTTGAATTGGATGATGTTAGTTAGTTGATTAGTCAGTCAAATAATTGATGATGTTAATTTAGTTAGTTTGTCTTAGCAGAAGTAATCAATTTCCTGTTGTCTTGAACCATAATCATATCCTTTCTATATATATATATATTTATATATATATATATATATATATATAGAGAGAGAGAGAGAGAGTTATATATTTACAAGTAAAGAACAGCATTAGATAATACTGCAGTTTGCCTGTGTTGTTTGATTCTCAGTTTAAAGTAGCCTGTAACTGCATTGTTCATTCATTTAATTGCAATATATTCAAGTGAACCTTTGAGCAGGAGCCTATTTGTGCATGCAATGAGCTTGGGTATAAAGCAGAAAACTCAACCAGGATGGGATACACTGCATGCACAAATAGGCTATTGCAATATATTCAAGTGAACATTTGAGCAGGAGCCTATTTGTGCATGCAGTGAGCTTGGGTATAAAGCAGAAAACTCAACCAGGATGGGATACACTTCTTCCTAGTGTCATTCGCATAACAGCCTTAAATACCGAGCTAGACTCACAAGGCAGAATTTAAAATATGGTTTCACTATAATGTGTTCTTCACACTAATCAGTGACAGTGTCATGTCTGTATGGATTTCCATTATTAACTAGGTAAATGAACCAGTCATAAGCACTCATATTTTATTATAGTTTTAGTTTAACCATATTTATTTAACTTCCATTTATGCTGTTAACTGGCTGGGTGGATCATTTTCAGCCATGACCAAAGCCCCTAACCTAGAAATGTATTTCAGTTTACAGTTAGAGGAGATACAAAGTATACCAACAGTAGACCTTAATGAAAAAAAAAAACATACGAGTGCAATGATATAAATAACTATAGCATACAGCATAAACACTAGCTAATTTTTATAAATTGTTGTAAATTCACAAATCATTAGATTGTCTTGAGAAACATTTCATATTTGTTTTATATATCTGTGGATGCAGAATGAAAGGGTAAGGGCATTACTCTAGTTTGGGCCTTCACCACATTAATAACTGCAAAAATGCAAAAAAAAATGCCACATATATTAACCATAATTAAATCTCAAGCATGGATTATCAAAGATGAAATGTAAACTTCCATTATGATTGTCTCTTGTCTTCCTTATAAATATCAAACAGCTTTATATCTAAAAACAAGTAGTACTGTCATGCTGGAAATGTACTTGTCTTCATTAATAAAGTAGCTTTTATCCTCTTTCTAAGGAAGATTATCTGTATTACTTCTGTTTTGCATGGCCATTTCTGTATGGTTAAATTCAGAGCTTAAAAACAGCTGCAAGTTGTGAAAGCCAACTATGTATGTGAATTAAAATTACATTTAAAGGCTCTTATCCTAGCTTTCTATAACATATTTCTGGCATCATGTAAAGATATATTAAAAGTCTATAAAGAGAAAAACAACTTCCCTGAATTATCTGGTTCAGATGTGAAGTGATAGCTTTCACTTTACAACACTTATTGTAACAATTCATTTTTTTATCTCTCCTTCAACAAGACAATCCAGCTTTTGTGCTATAAGTCTCCAAAACAGGACAAATCTGTTTTCATTGTTGCCAGTGGGAATGAATATTTTCCTCATACATTTCAACCTCATTGAGTATGTGAACATTAACTTTGCATTCACAACTGATGAAAGCTAACGGTACATACTTTTCTAATAACTGCATTACCATTGGGCTCATTTTGCTCTATTTACCTCGTGCATTACAGTAACTGTCCTTTCAATTCATCAACCAAAAACATTCACTTGCTTTATATTATTTCTTTTCAGCCTTCTATACAGCATTTCTTGACAATGCAGTTTATGAAGCTAATGGCATGCTATATTTACTGGAACTTTAACACATTTCCACTAGCTTCATAAACCTCGCCTGTAGGATGAAAAAAGGACAGACCAATGTGCAAAGCATGAACAAACTAGGCATCTATGAGTACAAAGCTCATTACAGAAATTGTTTCATCAGAGCACCACTGTCAACATACTAGAGCAACAAAACACCTCTGTGCACTGAATAACATGCATGTCCTGAGCATCGGGGTAAGGAAGACTAAAACAGAAAGATGACAGGCACTGTATCTTATGAATCCAAACATGCACATGTGCAAAGGGTGTGGCCATGATAAGCTGGATAGCAGATCCTTTGCTCTGAAGGTGCGTTTCTGCAACACATTGATTACAATCTGAAACCTGATCATAAACTTATATATTATTTGTGCAATCTCTTGGTAAATATCATGTCAGTCTTACCTGAAAAGAGGCTACTAGCCTAGTTGGACTAACCTGGTCAACATAGGATAGATAGATAGATAGATAGATAGATAGATAGATAGATAGATAGATAGATAGATAGATAGATAGATAGATAGACAGAGACAGATAGTAAAATATCCACATTGACAAAAAGTATAATGAGCTCTTCCACTCTGATCTCTTCTCATCATTAAAAATCTACCAGGACAGGGTCCCGTCCCATTTTACTTTTTTCTGTACCTGTCTAAACTGTTCCTATAAATCTTTCATGTTTTCCATAACTTTCTTTAATTTTACATTCTCTTTCTTTGGAAAAATCTGACTTTTTTTGATACTCAGACACATCAATTTATTTGGAAGTTTCAAGCCTGCCATTTTGTTTTCTGGTGAGAGTTTGTTTTAGGCAGCTCAGTGTGTTTTCTAGACAACACAGCAGTTTCTTGGCCTGTCTTACTTTATCTACTTTTCAGTCACTGATCATCATCCACTAACCTTTGGTAAGTATCATAAAAGATATACACAACTCCCTTTACTTTGGCCAGTTCAGTTCTATGGTCAGAAACCATTTCCTATAGCATCACTGTTCTCTCCATTAAAAGACAGTGCCAGCTGTCTATAGCTGAGGTATTCTTCATTTGTAGCTCCAATGGCTTTAGCAAATTTTTGCACTTCCCTGAACTCCTTCTTTAAATAGGGCAGACTCTTTTGAAATCGTGCTTCTAGTAGCATCGTAGCATCAACATTTGTTTTTAGTCTGTGAACCAAAAAAGTTGTTTGTTTTAGCCCTTATAAAGCAATTGAGGTTGTATATCATAAGTGGTGGTTCTACCAGTACAAAGCCTAAGAAAGTTGGTGGGAAAACTAGAGCCTTTACATGTTGAAAATTGCTGATGGTGAGGAAACAGAGACTAGTCACTTTAGCAAATATTACCTGCAGGCAACGTAATGGATTTCAGCTATGCACTGAATTTAATACGTTTTTTGTCAGAGTCTGGATTTACCTTTTTGAATAAGAGATGTACTATGGCCAGAGCAGTTGACTATGAGATGGAAATCTGCTGGGAATGATTGTAATAGAGAGTGGAAGCCCTGGTGACAGAAACTTTGGTTTGTTCAAACCTAAAGACTATTGGTAGAAAACAATTTCATTCCTAACCTAGAATTTAGAGATGACCTGGAACTTTTGGTACCTGTGTTTTTGATTCATTGCGTTGCACTGACCAAATTATCATTTGTATGCCAGATTACCAGTCAATTCAATATTGACTTTTTTGTGGTGATTAGTCCTTTTTCTGTTTTGACAATACAACTTGTCTTCTCTTCAAGTGCAGACTATCTGCTAGCTAAAATATCACATCTTGGGGATGAAGTGGGCAACAGAAACTTATGGTGATATTCTCACTCTACCTGTCACTGCCAAGAACAGTGAAAGTAATTCTCTATAGCAAGCAAAATTAATTTTTTTCTTTTCCCTGATGTAGATACTAGAGGTACTGGAATCTGGCAGCATGATGGTACTAGCAGAAGGACAACATATTTGAAAGAAGACAGCCTGATAGCAAAGATTTACCAAAGTATTTATGTTCACAGGGAGAAGAAACCCTATCTGGTTACCCAGGTGGAAATACAAACCAACTTTGGGAAAGTTCTTCACTCAGTAGTCATGGTCTCATATCTTACCCGTACTTACTTTTGCAGAAGGAATTCTTGTTTTTTCAAGGACAATTGGAAACAATGGGAATATTAGGAGAAATTGGTACACCCACAGCTGAAGAAGCAAAACCAAAGAACATAGACATGCCCACCTGTCTAGAGATACATAGATCCAGGTGTTCTATAAAACCTGAAGTAACAACAGAATGAAATAGAAAAAAACACAGTCTGAGTAAATTTATCAAAAGAAAGGGAGGACCACTGCACCTGTACAATGAAATTGACAGAGACAACCTACAAAGGCTAGGAGGCAGCAGGACTGCAGCCCCCCCCCCCAAGCTGTGAACCACAATGGTACAATCCAACAATCCAATAACTTCTGACATGGAAAGTGAATCTAGACTGCTGCCTTACCAGTCTGGATTCAGGAAGAAAGCAGCAGACGGCTAATGCCCCATTAGTCTATGCAGTGCTAACCGCATAGACTGGAAGGGGATCAGACTGCAAGGTCAGCAGTCTTGGAAGTTGGAAAAATTCGGAAATGTTCTCAATTGGGCAGTTTTGTCATTATTGGTGCATGCATTTTGTTTCATTGTTTACTGGAAAAATGTTCAAAACAATATATTTAAAGCACATTCTAACAACTGTACTGTATTATACAATGAATATAGTTTAATACAATCAGGAAGGTGTATCACACAACACATGTATGTCTTGTGTGCAAGGGACCTATCATTTGAAAACAGCCCAAAGTTAATCTTTATACTAGCCAAATGTATTTTCTTTGAATGTGGGTTTCAATGAATGTGAGTTTCAAGGGCAGAGAAGCTTTAATGCTAAGTCTATTTTCATTGTGAGATTGCATTGCTTTATTTAGCAGATGTCTTAGTGTTTGTGCTGTAAAATGCAAAATAAAACTTTCAAATGAAGTCCAAATCATCATAGAAGTAAAGCAGTATGCACATTACAGTGTTTATGGAAAATGGGGTGAAATAGCCAAGTAATGGGACATTGGAATGGCTGCAGGGGTCCCCCCTGCATTCGACCATGCACCATTCGACCATGATTTTGTGAGGGGGAAGGGTGGCAAACTCAGTCAGCCCCGACTGAACTATACCTCTCAACTGTCCAGATTTTCACAGAATGAATAGATTTTTGCATCTTATTTTTGGTTTGTTCCACATAAAATTTGTGTTTTTCTGGCAAATCATTTAGGAATTAAGTCACTAAATAATGACAGACACTGAGTTTCAGACTTCATAACCTTCAGAAAAATGCATGCTAAAACAAGACCCGTTATTCTATCAACTAAGTTTATACAAGAGCAATTTTTAGTACTGTTTGTATGTTCCCCCAATATATTTGGCCTTGTCCAGATTTCCTGCATTAACAGATTGAGAGGTACATGCAAATAAATTGCTTTATAGAATTAGACATATTCAAACCTATCAACTGTCCCCAATTTTGGCTCAGAAATGTTGCTCTCCCTCTAATAGTCTGTCCGCAAAATGTCAATTTTGGAAGAAAACGTGGAGGGTTTACAATTAATAAATAACTGTAATAATCAGAGTTATAGATTACTTTTATTTCAGAAATGCATGCAGATTCATTTATTTTGTCAACTGATCAAGTTAACAGTACTAATATTAAAAAGTGTCCTTTCTTTGACAGGTTCTCAGCTGTATTGTGTGGCTATTTTATATTTTTGCATCACATTTTTGGTCCATTTTTCATAAAAATGTGGTTTTCAGGCAAATTAGTGGCAAATCATTAAAGACTGAAGTTAGAAAATAATGACAGATATTTAAGTTTCAGATTTCGTACCCTTCAGAAAATTCATACTAATGCAAGACCTACTATTCTATTAGAAAGTTTTAAGAGCAATATTTAAATATTGTCCTTATTTTGGAGGCTTTGTCCAGATTTATTGCTCTGAGGTTGAGAGGTATGCAAAATGTGTCAGGGCCATCACAGTCAGCCAGAGACATTTGAAATTATGACATACATGTTGCACCCCACTCCCCCATGTACTGGATATTTCCAAGCAAGGCAATGAGTAGTTATGCAGAGTATCCCCCCATCCAAGGTAAACACAAGTACTACAGTGGCTTTTCATCTGTCCTTGCTTGATTTTGCAGAATGTTTTGGTTTTCTGTCATATTTTTATACTGTTGATTTAGGCTTCTTATTATTCAGAAAGTGCCCGTTGCTCTGTGTTTAAGTAGCAATGCTTTCATGACCATCAGGTAAGCTTGTATGAGATTGTAAGATGCAAGTAAGCTTTAATAAGCATACTGATAAATAATTGAAATGCATATGACAGTATTTATAATAAAGGACAGGATTATATTTTATGAAGTTCATTACCTTTGTTGGAGACTTTCAGTCATCTTTGCAGGCTTTACCTATAAACTAAACAGAATGCCAATCTATCATGTGTGATCCATAACCTGTGCAGTAATCCTTTGAGCAATTTATCTTGATCTTTTTTCTTATTTGCTTTTCATTTTTTACTTTGATCATGTTTTTCCCATGAAACAAGTAGATAATTGTTGTCAGGCAGCAGGTCTTTTTTGGATAACAAACAGTTTTACAAGTGGGGGTATCACAGAGATTGCTACTTTCAGCATGTTACTTGATACTTTAATAAAGCTGAATATAAATTATAATTAGAACTGCAGTGCAAGGAGAAGTGGTTTGAGCTGAGTGCTTCTTGTTTTTCTTATACTTGATTTTGACTGGCATTCCAGTAATGTATTTAAAAAGTAATTTATTTTTTCATGCCTCACAAACTTATTGTTTCCCTCTAGATATTAAGTAAGCGATCATGCAGCCAATGCACTGAAATATTTTTTCTTCTACACTTCATTTTGTCTTAACTGGACTCTCATAATGGCGGTTTGACACCCATGGCAGCATATTTAATTAAAGTTCCAGTTTTTGTGGTTCTGAGCATAGCTCCTCCCCCTTCTGGTTGGCCACACTCCTTCACATTGGCCCAACCCATTTAACTGTCTCCTGCAGCTCCCCTTAAATATGAAGTCACCAGCCGCCACTGGAGGCAGCAAACAAGAATGTAATTTCCCAGGAGATTAGGGCTGGGAAAAGACTATAAGACAGTGCAAGAGAAGATGATCTAGCCCAGAGAGAAAGGAGGAGAAAGAAAGAGGAGAGATAGAATGCGGCTTCAAGTCTGGGATGTACAACAGAATTCTTTGGAACACTGGAGCCAGTTAACCTTCCTCAGAGTGGAGTGGTACATAAAGATTCCCAAATCTGCCTTAGGGAGAAAGGAAGCTGAGCCTCGTTTCTCTTAACAAACACAATAGGATGAAATTCTCCATATGCTTAGTGATCAAAGAGATCAACAGAGTGTTAATATGGCCCAGTTAATCAGCAAAGAGTGAGTCATGCTGAACTGACCACAGCAAGGTGGAGGAACACTCCCCCACAGGACCGGGTCTATATCACCACATCAAATGGTGATAAGTTTGAATGCCCTTTGTTCGAACCGAAAAGTCCGAAAGCCCTAAACCGTGAAGTTATGGAACATTGATTTTTTTCCCAGGGAAAAAAATCAGTGAGCCATCTTGGGGGCTTTCCTATTTCCTCCACTCTAGTGTGATCTCGGAGTTGGTATATTTAAATAGGGGGGGGGGGCACAGCCTCCCACATTGGAACATGTGTGGGGCGAAGCCCCCCACTTCAGTTTGTTTTAAAATTGTGATTTTTTTTTTCACGGAGCAGCAATTTTTTTCCCTGGGAAAAAAAAAATCACTGTTTCGTGAGTTTGCTGTTTAGGGTTTTTGGACTTTTAGGTTAGAACAAAGGGCATTTGAATTTATCACCATTCAGTGTGGTGATATAGACCCCACAGGACCTCCCCTAGCCTTCTCCTAATTCAGACTGCACAATGAGCTAGAAGCAATAGGAAATTAGGATATTACATAGCATATGCAGTGCATAAATCTTTTAGTTACATGATTATAAAAATGGCATGGAGAGGAGTCATATAGTATGGTTAAATTCAAAGCAGAATTCATAGCTAGAATTTAGTGGCCAGGTATGATAAAGAAAATTGAGAATTATTGTGTCATTTGTCCTAAGTAATAAAAACAGCCCATAACCTAAATTTCAGGAATCCCTTACTACCAATATAAGGAAATTAAATTCCTTTTGAGAGAATTTTGATCAATATTGTTGGGCCATTAGTCAGTTCCAGCAATGTGCACCAATATGTCATGGTAGGGTTGGACTAAATTACTAGATTTCCCATGGCTATTCCTTTCAAGAAATCTAAAACTAAAGTCACTGCTATGGAATTAGACCAACTATTCTCCTGAATAGGCATCCCAAAAGACATCCTGACAGCTCAAGGCATACCTTTATGTCCTATGTGGCATTTCTGAAAAAGTTTTAAAGTAAAACAATTGAGAATCTTCCTTTGTCACCCACAGCTGTACTGTTTTATGGAACATTTTAACACAATCTTGATTATATATTGATAATAATTATAGAATGAGATGGAACAAGGTGGAACTACCATTTGTCAGATGTAATGTTTTCAGGTAGAGAAGTGTCCCAAAACTCTATGGGATGTATCCCCTTGTGGACTGTTGTGTTGAAAGCACTGGAGATGGCTATTAGATATAGCCAAAGAAATATAGGAAAATGAGGAAAATCCTTGGAGGAATGTTTTAGGGAATTATACTGCCTTATAGGGAAGGAAGGAAGAAGGTTAAGCCACTTGTGCAGGAACAAGTGCAAATTGCACAGGCTAGACAACAAGAGATCTATAACAGGAACACCCAATGTAGGGAATTTCAAGTACGAGATCATGCCCTGGTTTTGTTCCCTTACAAAAAATAAGTTCCTGGCCAAATGGCAGAGACCTTATGAAGCCACATGACGGCACATGTGAGTGCAGTATACAGTGCTGAAATCACATACCAAGATGCAGAAAACTGGTTGTTATCCATAGCAAAGATGACTGTAGATGACAAGACCTCAAAACCTGACAAATAATAAATACTGGAGTTCCTTTTAAGAGCAAAGACATATTTTGTATGTTGTTTGGAAGAACACATTTTTCAAGCACCAGAAGGAAACAATCCTATTTGGAAAAGTTAACTTAAGGCCTTACAGTGTTATCTGAAAACTGGATGGTGCTGTTCACAGGAGATGTCGTGATATCTCCAACATATATCAGCTAACCATGCATCCAGTGACTATATTGACTTGTTCAATGAAAAAAAACAAAAACAATCAAAATTATATTGAAGAAAGACACTTTTCACCAGTTATTGGACTATTCATGTTTTTCCACTGTTATATGACCATAGAGTTGGTATGCACAGGTTAGGGGTTGGATCTTGACCCCTTAAAAAAAAAAAAAAGTTCAGTTGTGGCTTTCAGCAATCTTTTCTCAAGATTATGCCTGTTGGATAAATGCCAATCGATGAATCATCACGAATCCTGTGTATGAGTTGATAAAACAGCTGAGAAAAGCTAAATTCTTAACCTCCCATCATCTGTAACAAGGATAAAAGCAATTCCCTTTAACTGACAAGCACCAGTTGAAAATGGCCTTCTTTATAGCAGGTGAATTGCTTTACAAATACTGTCTTGTCTTTCAGACTTCATGGAGCCTCAGCCACATTTGAAAAGTTGATGAACCATGTACTAAATCCTCATCAAACTTCAGTTTTGGCTTATTTGGATGATGTGGTCATCTATTAGGAAGACTGAGATTCACATCTTCCCTACAT
Source organism: Protopterus annectens (assembly GCF_019279795.1). Taxonomy (NCBI): domain Eukaryota; kingdom Metazoa; phylum Chordata; order Ceratodontiformes; family Protopteridae; genus Protopterus; species Protopterus annectens. The sequence goes on from NC_056749.1 coordinate 518,903,252, forward strand.
CTCAGTTGTGTTACATTTCCTGAGGCAGGCTGGGCACATTGTTAATGCTCACAAATGCAAAGTAGGGATGAATAAGGTGCAGTAACTTAGTTGTGTAATTGGAAGGGAGTATGATTAAACCCCAGAATGAAAAAGTAGAAGCCTTAAAGGGAGTGGCCTTTTCCAAAAGGACAAGTGGAGGCTATTTTGTGTATGGGGTATTATAGGAAAATATCTCCCAACTTGATTCCATAGAATACCCCCTTACATATCTCATATAAGAAAAACAATATGAGAAGGTCAGATGCATAGTATAGGCTGAGCATAAGACTGTCCATGAAGTTAAACAGTTTATGTTCAGAACTAGCTCTGATGCCCCGTCTCATCTCCAAACCATTAATAATCTCTAAAGATGTAACTGATGGAGACATAAATGATAATGGATGAAACTGTGCAAAACAATGAACACTGCCTGCTATCTCAGAGAGAAGCTAGTGAAGACAATAATGTAATCAGATGTTCAACAACCAAGTGAGAACACAGCTGTTAAATGGAGTTTGAGGCCCTAAATTATTACTTCCTGGATATGAAATTTACAGTATTTACAAATCATGCTCAACATCAGTACCATAAACACCTACAGGTGTGCCTTGGTATTCAGTCCACTCCATTTTCACATCTAACACTATCCAGGTGATAATCATAATAATGAAATTTGTATGTCCAGGGTCCACAGACCCTTCAATAGGCATAAAGCCATTGGGTTCAAGCTAGTGTGAGGCATTTATAACACAGTGTGATGGCTTTGCTGCTATGAAGGCTAAGAAAGGTAAGAGACAGGTATAACTTAGGGTTAATAGAGACATTGCTATAAACTAAAGTGAATGTAATGATTGGTGGGGGGAAAACTCTTGCCACTCTGTTAGTCCATCAAGATATACCCGAAGCTGGCTCACCTCCAGCTATCACACTAGGCCAATTCCTAAAAGTGCTATCAAAAGTTAAAAATAGTACTTTGATGGGTCCTGACAATATCCCTAGATGCATCCTAAATAGCATGAAGCATGATTTAGTCACTCTTCTAATAATACTATTCATTCTTAGCTTCCATGCATGTTTTGTAAAAAAGCAAATGGTGAACAGCTGTGTTTATTCCTCTGCATAGAGAAGGACTTTCCACAGACAATTACAGACCAATAAGTCTGACCAGCCTGTTATACAATGTCCTTAAAAGATGCATCATAGAATGAATCAAGCAGGACGTAGGGAACTTCCAAACATTAGACCCATCACAGTTTGGATTTGTCATGGGCAGGTCTTGCTTACTTAACCTGGTGGATTTTTTGAAAAAGTCACCAAAGCAATGGATGAAGGCAAAATGGTACACACCACATACCTTGACTTGGCCAAAACTTTTGACACAATTCCCAACTCAGGCATAGGAGAAAAGCTAAATAAGCAGGGAATAAACCCCATTGTCACCTGCTGGATTGCCAACTGACTCACAGATAGGAAATAAATAATCAAAATAAGGGAAGTTACCACCACAAAAAGACCAGTTAACAGTGGAGTCCCCCTAGGTTCAGTGCTTGGACCTCTCCTGTTTGGCATCTACTTTTCTGAATTAACAGCCAACACTGAAGGGCTCTAGATGACTAAGTTTGCAGATGATTGCAAGTTAGGATCAGTCATTGAATACCCAAATGATTTAGCCATCCTGCAGGAAGATCATACCTCTTAACCTCTTGGAGCAAGACATGTGGACAAAGCCAAACATAAAAGTGGGACAAATGCCCAAAAATAGGGACAATTTTTAAATACTGCTCTTACAAACTTAGAAAGTTGCATTAGTATGAATTTTCTGAATGGCATGAAGTCTGAAACTCAAATGGCTGTCATTATTTTTCAATGATTTGCCAGTAATTTGCCAGGAAAACCACAATTTTATGAAAAACGGACCAAAAATATGAAGCAAATATCTGGACATTCTGCTAAAATCTGTACAGTTCAGAGGTATGAGGAAAGTTTGTCCCAATTAAATAAATAGTACTAAAATCATGGAGAGAAACTAAATGCCAAAAACATAATTATTGTATCCTTTGGGAAGACATCTACATGCCAATAGGATGCCAATAGGAGTTGACAGTTTTTTGGGATGTGGGAACATATGTGGATAGTGACCTAACATTTGACCAACGTGTGTCTATTGTAAGAAAGTCCTAAGTCCTTTGATATTGCACATCTTATAAAAAAGGGACTGTCTCTAGATCTATGGATGGTGCTGCCCCCTTACTCAGCCATCATTAGGCCAATCACTGAATATAGGTTCAAAGGTGTTTACTGCCCTATCAACCCACAAGGGCCTTTTTAAGCCAAGCCATGCATCTCAAATCTCTGACAAGTTCTCGTGACCTTCATGTGTGTTAGCAGGGGCTTGGGAGATGACACATTTACAAGCAGGAGCCTGGGAAATGAAACATTTATAGGCTGCCTGTGTCCATTAGAGACATGTGTGCCAAACCAGGAATGAATTTCCTGTTCCACATCCAATTGTCCAAATTATACATGAATTGGGTTAGGGAGGAACTCTGCTTCACATGGATGAGGAGCCTTTCCCAAAGAAGGGGTAGTCTCTTGGACACATACCTCTCTCTCTAGTAAGTGCTATTAACAGGCAAGGTTTAAGTCTTTAGAATGGGCAATTCTGGTACTGTTTATTTTGCAGATATGCAGGAGGTTCATCATAGTAAGGTCGGACCACGCCTTGTATTCCAGGCATAGATATCCTCTCAACAGCCTGTAGTTGACAGAATACAGGGATAGGGGCTTGAGCTGGTCTGCACAGGGTATTTTACTTATGCCCTGTATTCCTTAATGAGATACCTCTGTAGACATTCCAATTGTTGGACGTGCCTGGTGAGATACATACCAAAGGGGGCACTGCACTCAGTGACAGGTCTGATGAATGCAGAAAAGAGTGGGACAATGACTTGCTTGGACCTAGATGCCATACCTTTGTTTGCAAATTGCATAACATAGAATGATTTCATTACTACTGTAGACACATGATGGTCAAAGGCTAGATTACTATCTGTTACATGTCCCCAAGTCCCTGACTACTGGGTCAACCCTTAAGGGTGTGTTGTCAGTATGATAGTTACCAGGGGTGGATGACTTCCCAAAGGATACCACTATGCATTTATTGGCATTTAGTTTTAGTCCATGGCTTTGACACTAATTGTCTATGTTAGTCCTTCCTGGAGAACATTTGTGTTGGTGGGAGGTTCAATGGCTGCTGCTAATTTGCAATCATCTGAAAGTTTAGTCAGGCAGAGGCCATTGGCATTGACCGTGACTTCAGAGAAGTAAATGTTATTAAGGAGAGGTCCCAGGACTGATCTATAAGGGACTCTGCTTGTAACTGGCCTCTGTGTAGAGGTGGACTCCCGAATTCTAGCTTTCAGGGTCCTTTCTGAGAGCCAGATGGCTGTCCACCAGGTGACATAAGGGCTTGCACCTAACCTCTTGAATTTGTCAACAATGCTTGAGTGGAGTATTGTGTCAAATGCATTGGCTAGGTTAAGGTAGGCAGTGTGAAACATTTTGCCCTCATCCATTACTTTGGTGACATTTCAAAAAATTCCACCAGGTGAGTAGGCATGACCTACTCTTGATGAAACCAAATTGTACTGGATCCAGTGTCTGGAGGTTTCCTATGTCATTACTGATAATTTCCATGGCTTTATATATGAGACTAGTGAGATGTATGGGTCTGTAGATGGTCCACCTTTGTGGAGTGGGTTGTTGCTGTTCTCCATTCAGACAATAAGCTTGTTTGGAGGCTACAGTTAAATTTCAATTCCAGAGGGCCTGATAGGTCATGTTTTAAGGTATATAGAAAGCATCCTGGGATACTGTCTGTGTCCATTGATGCAGTGTTCTTTGTCTTAGAGAGAGCATTAAGGACCTGTTCTCTAGTGATAGCAGGGGGAGTTATATTTGATGATATTTCCTGAGGGAAGGTTGAGGGGGAGAGAGGGGTAAAGTTGTAGCTGAATTTGTTGGCCAGTAGGTTTGCTACATCTTCTGGCTCATTACAGGTGGTTCCATTTACAATGAGCTCTGCACACAATTCAAATCTGGCATTGATAGACCTTATTTGTCCTCTGAGTTACTTGTTTAGTTTTCATTAGATTACTTTTATACTGCTGGGAGCTGCACCTCCTAATGCTTGCTATTATTTTCTTCCTCCTGTTATACAGCCTATTGATTTTGTGATTCCACCAGGGTGGCATGTTTTTTGAGTTAGTTTGTACTTCTCCCTGGTAGGTACAGCTGCCTGTATGCAGCTACTAATATACTTATATAGGACTTCTGTGAACAGTTCTGTGTAGGCAGCAGTGTTCTCATAGTTTATGGAGTCCTGACATTTTGCCAATTTATCACTTACTAGTAGGAAGGTAGCCTTAGAGTAGTTCCTGAATATTCCAGGGTTAGCTGGGTTTCCAAGTTTTATTTTTAATTCAAAGGAGACTATTTTCTGATCTGACCTTACCATTAGGTGGTGTGCAGCACTCTTCCATATTAGTGAGGACCAGATTCAGTATTCTTGCAACCCTGGTTGGTGTACTGACAATCTGGTCAAGGAATTTTGTCTTTACAAAATCCAGGAATCTCTGTACCTGCGCATTTGGTGTCATACATGATTCACAGTTAGCAGTGTGGTAATTGTTGTCCATGAATATGGTTTTGTATTGGATGGTGTTTCCAATAAGTTTAAATGCATGGTATGGGTTTTCTGGGTCTAGAGGGGGGACCTATAGTTTGCAAGGAAGTGGTATGGGATTTTGCTTATGATGATTTGAAAGTGGAGAAGCTCAAGTGCATTGTCCTGTTTGGCCAGCCTTGAGGTATATTTATTTTTGATCTAAATAGAGACACCTCCACCTTTAGTCCCTGTCTGTGTAGATCTAATGTGTGGAAGTCATTATAATCTTGCATTGTCAGTGTGCTCACCACAGCTTTAAACCATGTCTCAGTGACTACACAGATGTCAGCATTCTCTAGAGTGAAGAGAGCTTCTAGGGAATGGAGATTTTTAGTTAGATTACTAGCACTGAGCAGTAATACCTTTAGATTTTCTTGATTTTGATTTATTACATCAGAAGTACTTTCAGTTTGTTACTGCCTAAAAAAGGTACTGTGGGGGAGGACAATGTTTTAGCTAATACTTGAAATCCTTAAGGGGAGAGATACAGACCATCCCCGATAAGCAACATGGTCTGTTGAACACCTCATTCCATTCTGACAAATATTGCACCCCCTTAAAATGACACCAGAAACTAAGCCAATTATTAAAATAAGTATCTTGTTTGACTGAGGCATCATCCTTGGAGAAGATAAAATGCTGCTCAGTGCTAGGCTCATACCAGCCTGGGACACATTCCCAGAGCTACATGATGTCCTGCTTCATGTAGTCTACGGGCGGTAGGTCTCAGGTCATTTACACACACAGTGTGCATGTATAATATGGCAGATCCTGGTCCCCTGAAATTCTCCTTACTCATCCTGGTGAGAGGGACATATGTGTGTCTCACAATGAAGTCACCAATGACTAGAATGATGGATTGTGTGGTGGCTTGCCTTATGAGCTTAGAAGTAAAGTCTTCATGTGATGTGGTTGTATGCATTGATGTAGGTGTTGTTTTGAAAGAGTGCATTTTGGGCTGCAGAGTGTATTTGTTACATGTACTACATCAAGGAGGTTGTTGGGGTTTAGGAGGGTTACTTTTAAGTGCCGCAGCATATGTGGGTCTATGTGTCTGCTCTGAATTGCGTGAGATGGGTACAGAATGTGTACCACTGACAACCTTATTGTGGGTACAGCGTGTGTACTACTGACAACCTTATTGGCATATTCAGTGCTTTTATGTGAGGACTTTGCCTCCAGTGACACTGTGCAAATACATTTCTCACATACCATATCAGTTTGAGAATTAACTGGTCATCAGTAAACATGAGGCAAGTTTTACATTGTCAGAGGATATCATATTCACCAAGTAGGTAACGTACATGGTGGAAAAGTTCATATCCATGGCAGCAGTCCCCCCCTTTTTTTTTTTGTTAATTAGACAGTTGGAGTGAGAATATAAAGTAACGTCATAAATATCCAGTTTGCAAATCTGGGAACACTGCTTGTCACTGTAAACTAGTTGTGCTGTGTGCAACTGGGTATTAGTAAAATGTTAGTAGTGCTTTTTCAGGAAAAATGTCAACTCAAACTGTCTGCATTTATAAAGGGCACTCTCAAACACTTGAGGGGAAACTAATAAGTAGACCATGATGATTTGTGGATGACATATTTTAGTTAGGTTAGACAGCAGGAAATCAAGCAGTATTGACTGATAAGAAAGAATTTGCTTGTCATGAATGATGAAAAGAGGAGAGTCACCTAAATGTCTACTGCCTGGCTCCTACTAGTGCTGATATCACCACAACTTCATGCTGTCAGGATACAATGCTTCTTTGCTTTTTCATTCACCAGAAGCAAAACAGTATCACCAATCACAAAAGGAGAAGTAGGCCACACCCTCTTTGGAGATACAGTATTGTCCCAGATGGTGCAAGGGTCTCTAGGCTTGTAGTAGCCTTTATCTGTTAGATGCCTTGGACAGCAACCAACACAGACACTCACTGCCCAATCAGAAACGGTCAGGAATCAATGTACTCTGCTCCGTCTCTCACCAGGGGCAAAATATAAGCACAAATTCTAAGCTGGTAACTATGAAGCAGTTATTAGGCTTTCCAGTGATCAACAGTCTCCAGGAAATAATGTGCCTATGCTCCTTCTCTCACCAGGATGGCATATATCTATCCAGACACATGCAATAACTGGAACGACCACAATATATCTCGCTAAAAGGATACAAGGCCTAAATAGCAAGTCCCACATGGACCAACTCAAAGTCCTTTCACTATACTCTGTATACAGACTGTTAAGTGGTGATCTGTCTCTGGCATGCAAGTTGTCCTCTGACCCATTACTGATAGATTAATCGCATAACAAGTCACATGGCATAAGAAACATCTGGCTTAAGGATCTAAACCTTTTCTGTAACATCAAGAGAGCAGTTTGAAGGGACAGGTATATCTCTCAGGGGATAGCACTGCTGTGGAACTGACTCCCCATCCACATAAAACTAAGTTCATCTCTGTCCATATTCAAGTCCAACTTAGATCAATGGAAGGGAAACAAAAAATGTACCCTAGGATTGACCCCAGTACTACTAATGGCACCTCTTAAATGCTTTATCCCTTGCAAAGATTCTCTGAAATTACTTATGGTATGATCCCAGTTATTCTCATTGGGGTAATATATAATTATCAACCATGGGATAGCCAAGGCCAATCTATAAACCAAATGGGATAGGTTATTTCAAGCACAAAAAGGAAAACTGGATAGGCTTAAAATGGCCCGCAACTGCAACTTGCTTAGCACTTACCTATGAACCTATAAATAGAGCCTCTGTATGAGGAAAACTGCAGATAGTGAGGACACAGGGATCTAATCCCTTTAATAAATGTCACCTTCCCTTCAAGCAAGGCCATAGATTTCATTTATATACCCATGTCTTTTCAAAGCCATGTTTGAAAAAATATGACAGAAGTTATTGCAGCAGTAATCCAGAGAAGTCAAACATGAGTATAGGTGAAGAAGAAATCAATCATGACCAAAGACTTTAGCTATGAAATAGGAATTTGAAAGGAGAGAGTTTTAAAACCAGCAGATACCCTGGAAACAGAAACTCTGATTTACTAAGTCTTAAAGACTATTGATAAAATACATTCTTTATTTTCTAACATAGAATATAGAGATGTAGTTGAAATTGTCAATGCGTGTGTTTGTGGTTCATTGACAATTAATTGAGCATTGTCACTTATATAGCAAAAACACTAAATAGTTTATTTTTGTTGTACCTGTTGCTTTAATTTTGAGCTTTCTGTGAGATTTTTCTATTTATTTGTTTGTTTGGACAATAAAAATGCTTACTTTGTATTAACAAGTGGACTGTCTGTTGTCCAAGTCCCACTGCTAGAATAACTCATCTAAGTCAGTCCTGATGTTTACTTGCACTTATACAGCCTTCTTCTCTACAAAAAAAAAAAAAATATATATATATATATATATATATATATATATATATATATATATATATATATATATATATATCCATCCATTACCGTTTCCATAGGACCTTGCTCTTTAATAACAATCTTATTTTTTAGAAATAAATTAAACTCTTGATTATTATTTTTTCTCACTCTCTCAGAAACTTGGAGTGAGAATCACAACTCCGAACCTTTTAGCTTCACTTTACACTGCTCTCCTAGACTGTTTAAAGATGTAATCATTACCCTCAGGCAGTGTTTAAACTTTATACATCTGTCTTTTACAGGAAACTCATTCTTCTGTCATAGTCATACTGTTCACTCATGATTTTTCTCTTTTTTCTTTTAATATCCACATTAGAATAATTGTTTCAGTTTAGCTCTTTGCTAAGAACTTTGCTCCCCTTTTCTGAGTTCCACATCAATTTGACATTGTTATGATTTCCATATTTTAAAATGTCACTGTCCTCATCTTCTTCTTTGTTTTTCCTTCTATTTCCTTTTAATTCTCCCCCTGAAAAGCCTGCAATTCTTTTTCCCATCTCCATGACCCTATTCCTCTGTCATCTTCTCTCTCTTCCTTTATATCCAGTTACACTGCTCTTTTTATGTAACCTTTATTATATATATTACTCATCTTCCCCAGCTACCTCACCTCTTTATATTTATTTATAACTTACTTTGTCATATCATTGAGATATTTCAGCTATCCTGCCCTTTTACATTCTACACTTACTATCTGCAAACTCTTGCAGTGTGCTCCCAGCCCCCTTGATCCATTACCAGCACTGCATGATCTGGAATTGCACTCTCTAATATCTCAGTACTAATTACCTTCACTTATACTTATCTGAGAGCTATAAATCTATTTGCATTTGAGGTATGTATTTTACTTAAGTGGAGGTCAAAGTTGAAAGAATTTTCTAATAGCAAAGAATGTGTCTTGGAGAAGAGTGGGAAAGAATAACAGACTATGTGAAAAGAAAAGGGAATTTCTGCAAAATGTTTTAAGTTATAAAAGAAAAGTATATTTAATTAAATAACTTATAATTTGAAAACTATCATGTTAACGAAGTGCATATACATTTTTTGTAGCATAGATTTCCTAGCCTACATTTTTGGAATAATATAGTTTTTGTTTTGCAATCTGGTTAAAAATGTGGGTTCTTTATAATGCAAAAGAAAATGATGGTCTAGGTTTGTTTAACCTTGTAGTGTATTAGTATCTGTAACATCTGACCTGGATATTAAAGCAAGAACATTTTTACATTAGTTAATAATTAGGGTTGTGAATGAAAAATATAAGAACTTGGAAAGTAGCATGGTGTAAGGAAAAAAGACAAAGAGGAGAATCATTTACATGAATATTATAAGAAAATGTTATGGGAAACATAGTGGGAAGGTTTACAAAGGATGGGGGGAATAGCAGGGGCAGCTCGTGCTATTGGACTGCAGGGCAGCAGCCCCCCCCCCAGCTGTAAAAGAAAAAATAAATAAAATAACTAGCTGCAAGTCCTGGAATGCTGCACATGCATGCTCGGTGAGTTCCCAGATCCCTGCGCAAGCATGCAGAAATCCAGACTGCTGTTTAACTAGTCTGGATTATGAAGAGAAGGCTTCAGAGTACAGATGCCCAGACGTCTATGCAGTTTGTAACCATATAGACTGGAAGAGGATTGGACTACAATGTCTGCAGGCATGTATAGATAGCTGCCGTCATGGGAAGAATGGACTTTGGAGAACGAAACTGGTGTGAAGAAGGGACTTTGGAGAATGAAGCTGCATTTCTGAACACAGGTACTGGTGTGTGTGTAATGGTTAAATATACCTGGTGGCTAGAGAGAAACTCAAGAAATATACCTGGTAGCTAGACAGGGTAACTCAGGCTCAAACCATGTACCTTGGGTGCAGGTAACAAGAACCTGAATTCCCTACACACTACCACTTTTGAAAACTATTCAGATTTTTGCCTCATATTATTGTTCTGTTCCTCATAAAACCTGTCATTTTCTGGATTTTGAATTCACTAAATAATGAGAGGCATTTGGATTTCAGAATTCATATTCTTCAGAAAGTACATGGTAACACAAAACATTTTATTCTAGCAATTTTCTAAGTTTATAAGATCAAAATTTGAAATTTTCCCTATTTTTAGGGCTTTATTCCCCCATTATTGGCTTTGTCCAGGTTTTTTGTGCTAAGAGGGTGAGAGCTATGGTGAGAACTGAATTCACTGAAAATGTTTGGGGACTGTATTCCCCCATTATTGGCTTTGCCCAGGTGTTTTATGCTAAGAAGTTGAGAGCTATTCACTAAATAATAACCATTTAAGTTTCAGTCTTCCTGACTTTCAAGAAACAGTTGATTTGGCATAGTGGTATGTTGCTCTAATTGTAGTGCTCAGGCTCCTGGATTCAAGAATTAGAAGTGAAATGCATGGTGGTAAAATAAAATTTTATTCTAGCAACTTTCCAAGAGTATACAAGCAATGTTTAAAATGTGTCCCTGGTTTTGGGGCTTTTGTCCCCCTCACAATAAATTTTGGCTTCTTCCAAATTTCTTGTGCTTCAACATTGAGAGAAACAGTTGAGTGTTGAGTGGATTTTACAAGGAGCTGAGAGCTTAAGGGGAAGAGAAGTTTAGTCCTGCGTATGATGTGTCTGCTTGCGTTGTTAATAGCATAACAGGTTGAATACTTACTTTTGATGCAGAAGGCTGTGGGTTCAACTCCCACAGTATATAGATGCATTGCTGGTACTGTACTGTGTTCTACTTTTAAAGGGGTGGATGCTGCAGTCCTGAAAATATCCTCTTAGGCAGAGATACCTTGTAACTATGAAACTATTATCAATTTGCCATCCATTCCCTCTTGCATTATTACTAGCTTATCATTTTTTTTAATGCAACATAGGGCAACAAGCACTTTATTTGTAGATCAAATGATGAAATATAAAGTTTTTTGCTAGCAGCAACCTCTTCATTAGTTACAGATCTCTTTAATGTGGAATTATTTAGATGACTTTTACTTCTGCAGAGATCGTGCTTATTTACTGATAGTGATGGATTGTAGAAGTTTGAGTAGACTTTTATGATGGAAGTGCTCTGAACTGGGCAGTTTTGTCATTATTGGTGCATGCTTTTTGATTCATTGTTTACTGGAAAAATGTTCAAAACAATAATTTTAAAATGCTGTCTAACAACTGTACTGTATTATACAAGGAATATAATTTAAGGGAAGGTGTATCAAAGTACACATGTATGTTTCGTGTGCATGGGGCCTATGATTTGAAAACAGCCCAAAGTTAATCTTTATCTGCCACTGGCCAGATGTATATTCTTGTGGGTTTCAATGCTGTTTCAATGAATGTGAGTTTCAAGGACAGAGAAGTTTTAATTCTAAGTCTATTTTCATTGTGAGACTGCATTGCTTTGTTTAGCAGATGTCTATTAGTGTTTGTGCTGTAAAATGTAAAATAAAACTTTTAAATGAAATCCAAATCATTGTAGAAGTAAAGCAGTATGCACATTACAGTCTTTATGGTAAACCGGGTGAAATAGCCAAGTAGTGGGACATTGGAATGGCTGCAGGGGGGAGGCCCCATTCGACCATTATTTTGTGAGGGGGGGAAGGGTGGCAAACTCAAAGACAGCCCCGGCTGAACTATACCTCTCAACTGTCCAAATTTTTACAGAATGAATAGATTTTTGCTTCTTGTTTTTGGTTTGTTCCTCATAAAATTTGTGGTTTTTTGGTAAATCATTTAGAAATTAAGTTAATAAACAGCAGACATTGCATTTCAGACTTCATACCCTTCAGAAAAATGAATGCTAAAGCAAGACCTGTTATTCTATCAACTAAATTTAGGGAAGTAAATACTGTAGGAAGAAATAGCCAGGGAATTGTTATGGCTAGGCTTGTATAGGCCCTAGTGCCGACAGGCTAGTACCAACCTATGAACCTATGAACAAGTGCAATGTTCCCCCAAAATATTTGGCCTTGTTCAGATTTCCTGCATTAACATGGTGAGAGGTACACGCAAATAAATTGCTTTATAGAATTAGGTATATCCAAACCTCTCAACTGTCCCCAATTTAGGCTCAAAATGTTGCTCACGCCAAAATAATACCTCCACAAAATGGCAATTTTGGAAGAAAACGTGAATGATTTACAATTAGTAAATAATTGTAATGATCAGAGTTATAGATTACTTTTTTCAGAAATGCATATAGATCGTTATTTTGTCAGCTGCTCAACTTAACAGTACTAATACTAAACAAGATTACATACCCTTCAGAAAATGTAAGACCTACTATTCTATTATCTTTCTAAGTTTATACCAGCAATATTTAAAAAATGTCCTTATTTTGGCCCTTTGTCCCAATTCTGTTTATGGCTTTATCCAGATTTCTTGCTCTGAGGTTGAGAGGTATGACAAATGTGTCAGGGCCATCACTGTCAGCAAGAGACATTTCAAATTGCGACATACTTGTTCTACCCCACTACCCCATGTAGTGACTCTGGATGTGTCCAAGCAAGGCAAGGAGCAGTTATACAGTGTAAGTGTGCAGAGTATCCCCCCATCCAAGGTAGACACAAGTACTACAGTGGATTTTCATCTGTCCTTGATTTTGCAGAATGTTCTGATTTTCTGTCATATTTTATACTGTTGATTTATGCTTTTTATTATTCAGAAAATGCATGTTGTTGCAGTGCCTGTTGATTTGTGTTTAAGTAGCAATGCTTTAATGACCATCAGGTAAGCTTGCCACAGATTGTAAGATGCAAGTAAGCTTTAATAAGCATACTGTTAAATAATTACCAACATTGAAAGCTTTTTTGTTGTTGCCATGCAGAGAATATTCACATAACTAGATAACTATAAGCCTTAGATATTGACATGCATATGATAGTATTTGCAATAAAGGACAGGATTACAGTATTTTCAGGAGCTCATTACATTTGTTGGAGACTTGCAGTCATCTTTGCAGGCTTTACCCGTAAAGTAAACAGAATGCCAATCTATCATTTGTGGTCCATAACCTGTGCAGTAATCCTTTAAGCAATCTATCTTGAGCTTGTTTCCTGTTTGCTGTTCAATTTTTACTTTGATCATGTTTTCCCCATGAAACAAGTAGATAGTTGTTGTCAGGCAGCAGGTCTTTTTTTGGATATGAAACATTTTTGCAAGTGGGGGTGTCATAGAGATTGCTACTTTCAGCATGTTACTTGGTACTTTTATAAAGCTGAATATAAATTATAATTAGAACTGCAGTGCAAGGAGGAGTGGTTTAAGTTGAGTGCTGCCTGTTTTTTTATACCTGATTTTAAATGGGATTCTAGTAATGTATTTAAAAAGTAATTTATTTTTCATGCCTCACAACCTTTTTATTTCCATCTAGATATTAAGTAAGCTGTCATGTAGCCAATACATTGAAATATTTTTTTCTCCACTTCATTTTGTCTTGATTGGACTCTTGAAATGACAGTTGGGCACCCAGGCCAGCATATTTAAAGTTCCAGTTTTTGTGGTTTTGAGCATAGAACTACCCCTTTCTAGTTGACCACACTCCTTCCCACTGCCCCCACACATTCAGCTGTCTCCTGCAACCCCCTTTTGATTTAATTCACCAGCCATCACTGGAGAATAGGTACAATGATATAATGAAATGCTTGGCTGATATTGTAGTATATCATTTTTTTTCTTTTGGAATGATTAAATGTAAATGGTGTTTACAGCTTGAATTAAAAAAAACTAAATCCTCTTGGGTGTGACATGGGAGTTTTTATATCCACCTAAGCTGCCACCATCTCAGGCAGATTGTAACACAGCTCAGTGTCCCGTCCCATCCCATCGACAGAACAGGAGTGCAGCATTTTGCAATATGTTGCACTGTAGTGTCAGTAATGAAAAATAAATCCAATCCTCCAGAGTGGGAATAAAACCCACACTGTTCGGATCTTCTAGTGATAAAAGAAAATATGTTACATGGTCAGCCACTGACACTTTTTTTTTTTAATTCAGAGTGCTATATAAGATTAAAGAAAATTCTTAGATTCACTTCCTTTCAATGTAACCCTTTATTTAATGCCCTAATAGAAAGTTTCAATTCTCCAATCAAATTGACAGTTTGTGCTAATGTTTAATTTTACTTAAAGCATGTGATAACATATTTATTAGCATCACAAGATAACAAAACCTCAGCTTTGATTTCCTCTACAGTACAGCAGAACCCCTTGTGAGAAACACAGCATTTGAAATTATATGATACTCTATAAGAGACTTATTACAACAAGGAAAGATTCTAATTGTCTGTACTATTTCCCTTCAAATACCCTGAAGGGCCAGTGTCTATATTTGCAATGTCCTCTTTTCCTTTAAACTGATTTTATAGGTAAATGACCTCTGACGTCTTATCAATCAATCTTATGCACCTCCCCCAAGTTTCAGATATAGGCAACCAACAGAGCTCTTACCTTAGTTCCAGTACTACTGTTTAATTTGGAAGTACTCAGACCGAATTGATAAAGTATCCCGTATGTATTTTACAATCTGACTGATGTCCCTCTTCAGGTCAGTTCAGAAACCTTCAATACATGGTGTCTTTACATTCATTCTTTTTGATCTCAAAACATTTACTCTCCAATTTCCATCTACTTGCCTACCTCAGGATTTCATCACCACCTCTTTACTCAGCCATAGGAAGTAGCAATTAAAATGAACAGCAATGAAAAGTAGACATGAGATAAACAATGGCTTTTTAGCATCAATAAGTACCACACATCAGCAGACCTCTGATTTTACAACACTTTTTTATGCATTTGATCTATGCAGCTGGCCAGCATTTCTTTGAAGGATTCTCTTAAGTCAATGAAACTGCAATGACCTCCTTATTACCTTGGACTGACCCTGAGCCATATCTGGTGCCAGTGCGGAGAAAAAGACATCCCGTAGCAGCATCTTACTGCCATCAAGGAATTTTTCTGTTTTAAGGCCTAATTCTCTGCCCCTGCTTGCACTTGTGCTGCTAAAGGGGCTCCTTGAGCTGGGATCTGCCTCTTTCCCTATCTCTACATTACCATTATCTCTACAGCAAGACCTACTTGGTGGCAGACTGACCATTCTTCTGCTCCTCACCTCTCCATCACATTCATTGATCTGTTGTCCCTATTTACTGTGACATGCCAGTTCTTCAATAATTCACCATCTCTACGTATGTCATATTAGAAGATGACAACTCAGTATCACAACTAAAATAATTCTCCCTTTCTTCAAATACCTCTGTATATATTTTATAAGCCTCCTCCTCACTATTACTTTCTGCTGGTTGAGTTATATCAGTTTAGCAACTACTAATTCTTTTCATAAATTTGTTGATGAAAACAATGACTTGACTGTCTACACAGACTGGCCCTTTGACAGATGGATAAAGCCCTCTCTGGCATCTAGATATTCTAAATTGGAATAACATCTAAATATAGCTCTCAGCCTCTTAGCACAAATATTCTGGACAAAACTAAAAACATAGGCAGGACAAAGCCCCAAAAATTGGGACAAATTTTATAAACTCAGAAAGTTTCTAGAATAAAAGGTCATGTGTTACCATGCATTTTATAAAGGATACAAAGTCTGAAACTCAAAAGCGTGCCTTTATTTAGCAAATACAACCCTCACTGATTTTCCAGAAAAATCCAGACCACCACAAATTTTATGAGAAATAGACCAAAAATAGAGGTAAAAATCTGGACATTCTGCGAAAATCTTGACAGTTGAGAGGTATGTATTTAAAGCACTGGAAGACCAGAGTATAGACACTTAATTGTAAGGCATGACTGAGACATTATAGATGGTGTTAGAAAGGTAACTCCCAGTCTGACAGTACGCTACTGTGAACTGAGGCTTACAAACCTGACTGGGAGAGTCAGGCATAGAATACCAAGCTGGTTACAGCAGGTTTCAAGAGATATGTGCATTAGGGGAAGGCACTGGATTCACTACAATGATACAGTGCCAATGTCATTACCCATGGAAGTCAGAAGGCAGTGTTGGGTAGGGAAAATAGATCCATAACCTACACCGAGAATAAAGTAGTGAACTGACTGGAGGGAGAGTCTATTAGCTGAGGAAAGATACAAATATCTATTCTTAGTATCGATATGGGGGATTAGCCAGACTCACCCATCTGGGTGTATGGAGTGTGCTTGGGTTGCAGCCACAGTAGTTGCATAATGTTGCCTACATGCCCCAGTCTGGGACTAAGCTGGATGCATTTAGTAGCTGAAAGGTGTGTCCATCTCCATGGTACTGCAAGATGATGAGGGAACAAAGGCAGAGGCATAGAAAATGGATGCCAGGATGATAACTATTTCCAGGCAACTCTCATCTTGACACAAAGTGAAATTCTGTGGTAGGGTAATGGATGAAAATGTCTGACTGTGGAGGCTTGATGATCATTATGTACATGGGCATATAGAACAATAACATAAGACCCTTCTGTAAAGTTGCTTACTTGATCAGCCAGTCATGTAGCCATAAGCTATGATACTTGATAATTAGATGTCTGGCCTTGACTACTATCCTAGACCCTCTCCCACACTGATGTATGTCTTTTGGCAGTGAATAACATCTATTAACTACACTTGGTTTAAATGCTATCAACCCAGTCCAACACAAAATGTATGGTGTGTCTTCCTTAGAGTCAATGATTGTTGTTTGACCCAGGCCGCCTCCTGTTTCTTTTTTTTTTTTTTTTTGTTATATATTCAAAAGTATCTAGATTGCATTTTATATGGTGTAGCATCTCTGTCAGGAATGTAATGGACACCTCCAATAACTTGCTATCTTGCCCCATTTCCACTATTGACATCTTTAGGGAGTCTTACTTGTCTCTTATCCCCAACACCTCCTGCCTATGTGGGCTCACATGAATGGTAAACCTCACTGGCTTTCTCAACATTTTGCTGATCTATTGCCAATCCTTTTATTTGTATTTTCTGATTAGGCTAATCATAGATATTTTTCAACACAAAACCAAAGCTTCTCTTCATTAATTATTACACTTTCTACCATGAAAGAAAATGTTATTTTATTTACTGACTTGGCACAGACTGCAGGAGCTATGCCAAGGACTTATATGGTTCAGCACTGACCTCCAGAATATGTATCAGATATTAGTTAAAGTAGTTAATGCCTTGACAAAATATGTTGTGGAATATAAGTCACATTGTTTTTTTTTTTTGAGGATGTTCTCTATCTACATTAGGAAATATTAGAGGTATTCAAGATACATGCTGTTATTAAAAACATAAAGAATAGATTCCAGCCAGTTTTTAAGTCTTAATGATACAAGCCCTTTTTAAGTATGTGTAAAAATGTAGAGGGAATTATATATACACATATTTGTATGCATCTTTATTATCAGTACTTTTATTTGCATTTTATTTTTTGGATCCACATGTATTTCTATGAAAAGTATTGCATGGCTTTAATGGTTAATTAATTACTGATTGGATTTTGTTTGTTAATTTGTTACTACTAATAAAGTGCTGTAAGAATCTAACTGTGAAACATAAAATCAGAACAGTAGTTTTTCATGAAATACTTTTAAGACATTTGCTGTCACTTACATTAACATATATGTATGAACATTAAATAAAAGAGTAAAAGGGGAAGCTTGGAAAATACAGATTGGTTGTTATAAATAAGACTGCCTTCCCAAGGGGCAATGCCCAGCCTTAGGAAATATGTGCAAAATAAAAGAAAATCAGTTTGCCTGAGTATGCCATATAAGTATAACAGATGAGCAATAATATAGGAGAGAACATTTTTTCAGACAAATGGTTCAAATTAGAAAGGGGCTGAATTCCAAAGCAACAATTTACTTTCTGCAAAAGGTGCTGCATAGAGCTTGTAGTTGCTGCAAAGCAGTAGTAATGCCACAAGAAGTCTTGTATACCATGCATTTGATACACTGTAAATCCAGTCACAAACCTCAGACATTCTGCATTATTCCAACAAAATGTCTGGATGCACCTATAGTGTATGTGGCATTATTATTCAGGTTTCCAGTACATGGCTGTGTATCATGGTATAAATAGTCAAGTGACAACATGGAATTGCAACATCTGTAACACTGGAAACAGGATAACTTAGTAAACAGTTGTATTGCTGCAGTAGCACAACAGGTACGTAGAAAATGGTTGAGTGCAATGTATACCACCACCATTTATTTCACAGACAAACGTTAGTGGGGTATAGACTCATTGTTCAGCCTCTGTGCTGCTTACATCTGTAATTATCCTTTGTATGCCAAAGAAAGTATACATGAGGACAAACCACATTGCATTCCTTAATGTGTCATGAGTGCCTCTCCTCCTGTTCATGCCTTGACAGTTAGACATACACCTCTAAAAATGCATATCCTTAAACTCTTTATCTGTACAGCTTCATAGTATGCATCATTTGCAATTGCATGCACACTGTCTATATTCCATCATGGTTTTCTTATCAGTTGCAGATATAGCTGCACATATTATTGTCCACACTTGCCATGTTAATATATTTATCAATGTCTGTATACATCAGCATAATACAAATCATATCAATGTTAGTGTACATCATAATTAAAATCATATCAGTGTTAGTGTACATTTGCATAAGTTGGTCATGTTAGTGTACATCAGCATTAACAAATCATGCCAGTGCTAGTGCACATCAGCTTAATACCAATCATGTCAATGTTAGTATACATCAGCATATACAAATCATATGAGGGTTAGTATATGGCAGAATATAAAAATTCTATCAATGTTAGTACACATCAGCATATACAAATTATGTCAATGTTAGCATACATCACCATATACAAGTCATATCAATGTTAGCATACATTAGCATATACAAATCATATCAGTGTTAGTATATGTCAGCATATACAGATCATATCAATGTTACTGTACATCAGCATGTACAAATTTCATCAGTGATAGTATACATCAGAGTAATAGAAGTTATATCAATTTTAGTATACGTTAGCATGATAAAAATCATATCAGTGCTAGTATGCATCAATGTAGTGAAAATCATATCAATATTAGTACACATCAGCATGTACAAATGATTTAAGTGTTAGTTTACATCAACATAATACAAATCATATTGGTGTTAGTACACATCAGCATATACAAATCATATCAATGTTAGTATTCATCAGGGTAATACATAACATATGAATGTTAGTGTAGCTCAATGAAATACAAATCATATCAGTGTTAGTATACACTAGCATATACACATCATATTAATGTTAGCATATATCAGCATATGCAAATCATATCAATGTTAATATACATCAGCATACACAAAGTTTATATACAGCTGAAAGCCTGTGCTCCCCTTACACTTTCCTATAAATATGATGATTTGTGCTATAGGATTTCACACATTAATACCTAGAACAAGATGTCATGCTCAAACCTGTAATGCATGTTTTATAATCATACAATGAATCCATGCCATACATTCTAGATTTCTGGTTGTGATTATTTCTATTTAGAGAATGGATGAACTATACATCACCACTCTGAATGGAGAATAAACATTCTCAAGCAGGGTATTAATGTACAGGTAATGTCTAGTGAAAATGAGTCTGCCACTTCATAGCAGCATATTATTAAGCTGCTGTGGAGCTCAGACTGTTAAGAGATAATGGCCACCATTATTTTACACTTGTTAAACAGAAAAGTGCTGTTTAGCAAGTGTAAAAGTGAAAAACAAAAACATAAAGAAAAGTGTGCATGTTTACACATGAGTGTATTCATGCATGAAAGTAAGAGTGAGATCGATCAAGCCATTATTTTATACTTGCTAAGCAGCACTTTTGCAGTTCAGTGAGTGTAAAGTAAAACAAATTAATAATTACAAAAGAGTAGAAGTATGTGTGTGAGCACATGTATGAATCCGTTTATGTTTCTGTCTGTTAGTATGAGTGTATGGGTGCTTGAGTGCATGAAAGCGGAAGAATGCGTGTGCGTGTGTGTGTGTGTATGCACGTGAGAGAGAGAGAGATAAAACAGTTGATGCAACTCATTTAAAATTAAGAGGTATGCATACCTCTCAACCTCAGTTCAAGAGATCTGAATAAAGCCTAAAATAATGAGACAAATGCTGTAAAATAGGGATATTTTAACTATTGCTCTTATAAAATTAGAAAGTTGCTATAATGACCTCCATACCTGCCACCTCAGGGACACCCTTGACTTTGACTCAAATTTTAGCTCTGCCTTCCTTAATCCCTCCTAAAACTAATGATTTTTAGAGAAAAAATGTGAATTACACATAATAAACAAAAATAAACAGAATTATAGACTTTTTTCCTCCTGAAAATGTATATTAATTTATAATATCTTATTCTATCATTGTCTCAGCTTAACAGAACTATTATTTTTGTATTCCCAGATTCCTTCTGGATTTCTCCATGATTCCAATGAGATTTATCTCTGATTACTTGAAAGCTAACGTAAAGTCTGAAAGTAAAATGTAACATTATTTAGTGACTTCAATCCCCCCACTATGATTTGCAAGCAAATATTATGATATGCCAGCATGTGCTACAGTGAGCTTGAAACAGTAAGGTAGAAGAACAATTTTACATAAAAAATATATATAGTAATTAAAAATAAATAAATAAATGCAAAACAATTTAACAGAGAGACAATTCTCTAAGCACAATAATGCCCTCCAGGGTGTGTATTATTATGTACATAATGGCCTTCAGGGATAAAGAAACCCTCCACCTGTGGTATTAGGCCTCAGAACACTCCTGGGAAGGAGATATTTACACATTAACACTCACCCTGGCTGGCATCATTGGTTGCTTATAAGGAGCCAGTTGACATCTTTACTCAGAGAATGAATATACACTATACAACAGAATCACCTTCCAGTGCACCTGGTGTCTTTTGAGTGTGTTTAGAGAAAAAAAACAGTATTTTCAGTTAGTTTTAAAGATTTGAAAATGAAAATTTATTTGCAGAAATAAATACAACCTAGCTTTCTTGCAACAAATAAAGGGGAACAAAAACAGAATTCCAGTCTTTTCAACAGGTTACAGATGTCAGTTCACAGTTATAATATGTCTTTAATGCAAGGTTTTCTCAAAGACAAAGAGATTACTTAACACATTCAACAAGCAGGGTAACTCATATCACCTGGCCTTCTGTATAGGACGCTACTTTTCCTCCCCTTCCTCTTAGCTTATGGTAATGTTTAAGTTCTTCTTTCAGGATTCAGCAAAGAGTAACGCTTTTATCACGTCTTTTAGGGTTAGGAACTGCTTACCTTCCCCATATACAGCTTCACAGTAACAGCTCTGCAGAAGTAAAATCTGGAAATACTAAGCCTAAGGGTGGATTTGGCATAGTGGTTAAGGTTTTTGTCTCATAAGCACAAGGTGCAGGGTTTAATTCCAACCTCAAGTTATTGCCTAGGCTTAAAATGACCTTTCGGGTTAGGTAACATTGCTCACCCAAGAACCTGTAAATGCATCTTCCTACACCTGATTTTCATCATCTCCCTCCTTATTCTTATCTCAGCCTTAAAGGTGCAGTGCCTATTTACTCACAGCAGCGACCACCACCCCCTATCATGAATATGTGAGTGCATAGGTTTACCTAATGTTTAGAACTGTTGTACTCTATGAGCAGAGTAGATAGTCAGCAGTGCTCTGATATTTTATAATCGAACCGATATTAGCAGAATATATACAAGAATATGCTTCAAAGGAATGATAGGCAAGCTGAGAAGCGAAGGAGTGAGAAGGAGAGAGAGAGACAGACAAAGAATATATGTATAGGACATGGATACAGTGTAAGTGCAGATAAGTCAGAAATAGCAGTGAATTTTCTTATTTACCCATATGGACTTTCCTGGGTTTCACCCCTCCTATTTATCTTGTAAAACCATACATTTCTGTCGTGGATGTCTTATTCATATTTACTGTATACAGATCTAGGAAATGTGCCTATACCCTGCTTTACTTTCAACATACAAATGATTCACAAATATGATAGAGAACTTTCCTTGTGTTACTGCTATCAGGAATTGTTCATTACTAATCACATTTCTCTTCAATTAAATTATAAATTTTTCACTTATAGTTATTTTCTTTGCTAGGTAGTAGTGCAAATATTTCAGATCATACAATTTGGATAATTTTTTCCTGTTCTTTATAAATTACATAAATATATCTCTCCTTCTCTTGCCACATCATGTAAGCCACCTGAGAACCAATTAACACCAGGTCATGACAGACAGCTTCTGCTTAAAAGATGCTTATAGCCTTCACCTGAGTCACAGCATATAGTACATCTAACATGGACAGTACTCATCGCATGTGACTTTAACTACCTAACCACAGAGTGGAAGACCTATTCTAGCCCAAACATGAAAGTCCAGAGATTCCTCGACTTCATCAGTGTCAATGCATTGGATCAGCTTGTCAACACCCCTACATGAGGTGAAAATATCCTGGACCTGGTCTTAACCAACATGAGTTGCCACTGTAGCACTCCTACAGTGTCATCCTCCTTTGGTAAGACCCAACCATAAAGCAAACACTTTTGAAGTCACCAACTCCCCTGCCCCCCTCCCCCCTTGTCAGGGTCAAACAAAAAACTTTTCCAAAGCTGATTACAGTCTCCTCAGAGGAGGTATAAGCAACTTCGTGGCCACTGTCCCTTCAGTTGGAGCTAGCACTAAGGTCCAAGCCTACACCAAAAAACAATATGAGCACCTACATAGCTGTATGGACTTAACAACACCTGATAGGACCAAATCATCTTCCTGAAGGAAGAGTAAACCTGTCTGGTGGACAGCAGCAATAAACAGACTCTGTAACTGAAGGAAAAAATTGCTGTCCAGGGCTAAGAAGGAGCAGGTGTCAAGTTGGAAGCAATCTCTCCTTTGTCTGAACAAGCAAATAAGGTCAGCAGTGAAATGCTCTAACTACTTCTTCAAAGTCTAAATTTCCATCAACCACAATCAACAATCCCAAGGCCTTCTTCACATACAATCACAAAGACAAACACAAAATCAAAATCTGACTGGTGGTCAACATCATCACATCACACAACTATAGCCAACCTGTTGGCAGACAGGTTCAATGAAAACTTCACCCCCTTGTCCCCCCCAATCAGTAAACCAGGACAGCCCCAGCACCTGTCCCCCTCCCCTCATCACCAGGGAGCAGGTCATTAATGCCCTCTCAAAGGCAAAACATACAGTCTCCATGGGACTCAATAACATCCCTGGCTGCATCCTACATGAACTCAGGCATGAGCTCTCAGCTCCATTAGACACCCTATTTAACCAAAGCCTACGAAGCGACTTCATCCCAGCTGAATGGAGGACTGCCACTGTCATCCCTCTACACAAAGGTGGAGCATCCACTGACCCAGACAATTATATGCCCATCAGCCTAACTAGCCTGATCTGCAAGGCCATGGAATGCATTATCATGGACCTTATAAACAAGGACATTGGCAACCTCCAAATGCTTGACCCCACACAGTTTGGTTTTGTCAAAGGGAGATCATGCATGTTAAACTTGGTTGACTTCTTTGAAACAGTCACCAAAGCCATGGTTGAGGGGAAGACTGTGCACACCACCTACCTTGACCTAGCTAAAGCCTTTGACACTATTTCTCATATTGGCATAATTGATGAACTCTCCCAGCTAGACATTAACCCATATGTTACCAGATGGGTAGCTAACTAGCTCACTGATAGAACCCACTCAGTCAAAGTAGGGGAAGTCACCTCTAGTAGTAGAACTGTAATGAGCAGTGTACCCCAAGGATCGGTCTTGGTGCCTTTACTGTTTGGAATATGCTTTTCTGAGGTGCAAGCAAAAACCAGTGGTCTGTGGCTGACCAAGTTTGCAGATGATTTTAATCTGGGTGCTGTCTTAATTTCCCTAGTAATGTGAACATCCTCCAAGAGGCCCTTACTCAAACTAATGACTGGTGCCAGAAGCATGACCTCAAACTGAATGCCAAGAAATGCATCATTATCCCCTTTGGGTAAAATGTCATCCCCACTAATTATCATATTACTAACAATGTACTAAGCTTGCAACCAGTCGTGAGGGACTTGGGCACCCAGGTTGATAGCAACCTGACTTTTAACCACCATGTTGCCTCCGTTATAAGGAAGGCTTTCTACATGGCCCACCTCATAAATAAGGGTATTTCATCCAGGAACAAGGAGGTCATAACATCCTTGTACTCCTCTCTTATCAGACCCATTACTGAGTACAATGTCCCCTTTGGCATGTACCTTGCCAAGCACATGCAGCAGTTGGAGAAACCACAGAGGTTCTTGACCCGGAAAATCCAGGGTCTCAAACACCTATCCTATACAGATAGGCTAAAAGCCCTGTCTCAATAGTCAGTCTCATACAGACTGCTGAGAGGTGACCTGTGTCTGGCATATAAGGCCATTTCAGACCCAGCCTTGATGGAGTTGCTGCATATCCGTAAGATAAACTCCACTCCTGAAATCCACACGCAAGGCCTAAACCTGATCTGTGACATTATTAGAACTTGGTGAGATAAATTTGTGCCCCAGAGACTCCACCATCTGTGGAATAGACTCCCTCTCCATGTCAAGCAGAGTATCTCTCCAGCCATCTTTAAGAGAAACCTGGATGACTGGATGGGAAACAGAAAATATACCGCTGGGATCCCACCTGTGTCCCTGCTGGACAGGAGAAACAAGTGCTGACTTTGAGGGAACATGGGCAAAATTCTTGACTAGGCTTAAAAGGGCCACTGGGCCAATAGCCTAATATCATCCTATGAACAGGGGATACACAGAAGGGAGCTGGGTACAACCATGACTCCAGGGTCATCCTGGGTTTCGCTGCAGCTGTTAGAATTAGCCAGCAGATGTACAGATTAGTGATTAAAGCACAATTAGCTGTTTTCCACTGCACTGTGGAGATAGTAAGGGTGCTCCATGGGTTAATGGAAAATATGCAACAAGTACACAGTGACACAGAGTACAGGGATATAGGACAGATAATTCTGATGTGGTCATATCAAATATTGCCTCCATAAGCTATATTATAACTTCCTTGACATCTGCTTCTAGAAGCAGTAAAAGCAGAAAAAAATCACACCCCCTTATCTATAAATCAATACTATAAATGCCCATCAGGAGGAAAAAGAGGAAATCCCCATTGCAGTGACCACTGTCTTGCATAATGTTAGTCAAAACAGTCTTGATGAACAATGATTAAAACAAACTAAACAAAAAACTAAGACTACTAGCACAAAATATACTCATCAGAATGTAGGATGACCACTCAAAAATGTCAAGAGAAGGGTGCACAGAATTTGAATTTTGACATGCTTTTGGGATGCAGTGGTGATTAGAACTTATAAAGAGGTTTTAAAAGAGTTGAAAATTGGGTTCTATTAGATTGTCGAAGACACATAATTTCGAATGCGTCTTCGCCAAACTTAAAATGACGAAAACTGAAAACAGCGAAGGGGCATATGAGAGATTTCTTTCCCCTCGGAAAGAAATCGCTTGCCCGCCTTTGGTAGTTTGCTGTTTTGTAAACTGTAGTGTGATCTCGGGGGGGGGGGGGGGTATTTGTGTGTAGTGATATATATGTATATATATATATATATATATATATTTTTTTTTTTTGGGACAAGCTATTTCTTTCCCAGGGAAAGAAATCACTCATATGTAGTTTTGCTGTTTTCAGTTTTTGTTTTTATGGGTTCAATGAAGACGCATTCAAAATAATGAGTCTTCGAAGTTGTGATATAGACCTGAAAAATCTGAGTAGAATTCTCCATACCAAACAATTCAAGAATGTAAATACATGAGCATTAGTTCAGGGGGAACAGGATTAGCAAATTGTTGGTCTGTAACCTGAAGAATGTGAATGAACACACTGTAAAGAAACAGATAAGTGGACAGTGGTAGATCCTTAGAGAAATAATGAGAATTTTATGAACATCTCTATACAGTGATATAGGAGCTATAAAGATAAGACACAGCTAAAAATACAAAGCAGTTGAAACTTCCTTAACCAGGACAATGACACACTTAGGAGACAGCATAAACAATCACATCAGTGGAATTTTCATAAGACAGTATGGCCAGCACTTATGGAAAGACCAATGTCCCAGATGGGATCCCTGTTGAGGCATATAAATTGCTTCTAGATCAGCATGTTTCCCCTTTGCATAGGCCATGTCCCAGAGACTCCTATGCTGTGATGAACCTATGAACCTATGAACCTATGAACCTATTTTAAATGAATACAAGTTAGAGAGACTATGCTAGACTCTATGTGCACATCCCTGGTCACAGTCTTAAGATAAAAAACAATGGCTACTCTCGATTTAATTTCTCCAAGTATTTGGGGTTTCTAATACCATGTTGGGAATGGACCCCATTCCTAAGCTAGAGTATAATTAAAGTTCATGAAATTAGTATTGCTTCATTTTTTGATGCTAGCTAAAAGTGCTTTTCGCAGCACTCACAATGTGCCCCAAATCAACTCCTTCTGCAATTAGTATGGTGTTGCATGTATTGGTAGTATATTTAAGTATGATTGTAGATTCTTTTTTTATTAGACCCATTACTCCTACTGCTACTGATAAAACTGTCTGGGTACCTTTATTCCACATTTCTGTCACTTCATCTGCAAATCCTGTTATTTTGTGATTTGATGTGTAACTTGAATACATCATCATCTGTGTTGAGCCTACTTGTCCTAATAAATTGTGATTTTACCACACTTCTGAAAATATGTGGAGTGTGCATACTACTGTAATGTAAATATTTACAACAATATCGTATTCTTATTTACCGTCATTCCTAATGATGCCGGACTTGAGCTTCTGAGGGAATTTTTAATAACACAACCTAACCCTGATTTCAAATCCATTGACAACATTTGCTGTCTTATGGATGTTGTTTTGAAAAATAATATTTTTATGTTTAACGAAACTTTATATTTACAGTTAACAGGAATAGCTATGGGTACCTCAGTGGCTAACACATACGCTAACCTAGTCCTTTACCAATGGGAACATAAACATCTGTATAGTAATAGGAATCTTTCTACCTATATTAGTTTTTATCAAAGATTTGTTGATGACTGTTTAATTGTTTGGAATGGTACACTTCATGATCTGGATGTTTTTGTTGACTATTTGAACTCCACAACTGATTATTTGAAATTTAAAATGCAAGTTTCTGAAAATACTATGTGTTACTTAGATTTAAAAATCCAGCTGAATGATGGAATTCTTAATACTTCTGTATATAAGAAGGAAGTTAGCTGTTGTAAATATTTACATTACAGTAGTATGCACGCTCCTCATATTTTCAGAAGTGTGTTAAAATCACAATTTATTAGGACAAGTAGGTTCAACACAGATGATGATGTATTCAAGTTACAACTGGATGATTTGATAGTGGAATTTACCTCAAGTGGCTATGATGCCCACCTACTTAATAAGTCAAGAATTGATATTTTAGAGGCTAGGAAGACTTATTTGAAACCTATCAGCTTTAATCAAGGGCAGGATATTTCGTTAACTACATCCCAGAAAAATAATAACAGCAATAAAGAGATGACTTCAGTTAGATATATGACCACTTTTAATAGAAGAAGTCACCTGGTTAAACAAATTATCTCAAGAAATTGGATAATTTTATTAGCTTCAGATGAAATGAAAGCTATTGTAGGTGATAAACCATGCTTCTCTTATAGAAATATGAAGACTATCAAAAGCTTATTGTGTTATAAAGATTTTTATAAACCTAAGCCTATGACGTTGGCTATTAAGCATGGAACTTTTAAATGTTTTAACTGTATTGCCTGTGCACAGATGTTTGGTAATGGTAGTGACATCTTCACACACCCTAGCACTGGTCAAGTATTCAATTTTAAAATTTCAGCTACTTGTAACACTTCAGGTGTTATCTATTTGGCTACATGTAAATCCTGCACCTCGTTCTATGTAGGAAAAACTATTCGTAAGCTGAAAGATCGTGTTATTGATCATAATTCAGAAATCAGACGGTGTTGTGAAAATAATGCACTATATAAGCATATCAATATTCATGGCTCTGAACATTCTTTTAAGTTTAGAGTTATTGATTTTAATTGTCCTAGTGCCAGAGGTGGAGATTTGAATAATCGCTTTGAGACTAAGGAATTTGAATGGATTTTAAGACTAGCTGCTGATTCACATCCAGGAATTAACAGCAAAGTCAGTTTAAAACCAATTTTAACTAGATTACGTAATATTATTAATTGATTTTTTTAAAGTTTTATTATGTTGTTTGCACTTTAAGACTTGTTCGTCACATGATTCTTGGCTGCTAATCATGTGACTTCTAGACCTGTATATAAGCTTCTAGTATGCAGACTTGATTGTATTAGTATTGAAGAAGGGTTCTGCCCAAATGCTTTGCTTTGTTATTAAAGGTGGTTTTTCCTACAAGTTTGTGTTACTTGCTCCATGTTTTGCAGCTGTTTTTTTGAGGTTTAAATGTACCCTAATATTTGTTACTAGTATTTCAGTTATAGTGCAAATAACTGATGCAGATCTGAAGTAATCTGGAGGGAAAAATTACTTACATTTAGAAGAGAAAAATGAGAGAGTATTTAAAACCGAATAGAAATTTAGTGGTGGCGAGAGAGAGAGTGATTAAAATAAAGGAAGAGGATTGCATAACTGATCAGACACACATCACGGTATTTGGGAGTGAAGGGAATAAAAATAGAGTTTATTAATGTGTTCTAAGTTATCAAGAAAGTCTCTTGACATTTTAGAAGAAATGGCTTTAAAATAAAAGGGAGTGTGTTCTATGATATTGTAGAAAAGAAAAGACAAGGATGGGGGTGATGTTTTCAATAGACTGAAATGCCTGAAAATGGGAGACTTAGGTTTAGCTGTAGTTGGTTGAAAAGATCATGACTGAGTACACAGATAAAGTTATTTAGTTGGGAAGACTGATGGAAAGCTAATATATTTTATAGTTTTCAGACGTGTTTAGGCTGACTGATGTAAAATTTTGGATGAATCTAAAATATAATACTTCAGGTTCATTTATTTTTATTCTCGCTGCTGTTTTGATTTTTTTTTAGCTGGAGTGCTTATTTGAATTACTTGCTCTTCTCCTATTCGTGATCTCTGTGTGCATTTGATTTTGTATTGAACTTTTTCATTTAAGGTTTGGTTACTTCTATTTTATATCTATTTCTTATATAGATTTTGTTTTAAGTTTATTTTTTTCCTGTTGGAGTTTTAAAAGGTTGAGACTAGAGTCAGTTAGAGAAATTAGAAAAGAATACCTTTGCAGATAGTGAATAAAATCCAGTTAATTAGTGTGAGGAGCTGAGAAACAGCATTCTTCTTTAACTAGACATTCTTGGAGGCATCTTTATTTAGCCAGAGTACTTACTTGATTTGCTTGCTGTTCTCTGCATTTGGTGGCTTTTGAGTTAGCTGTCTCTAGTATTAATCTGAATTTGGCCACTCATCTCAGTCCCATCTGATCAGCTCATTCTCCTGAGAACAGGGAGATCAAGTTGGAAGGTCCACTTCTTTACTCTCTTAAACTTGAATTATCTTTTGTTTCCTCTCTTCCCACTTACTAACATAAATTAAAAAAATGCACTTTATTCAGTTGCTTTTACTTTATCTGTGCTTCTTCCTACTTATTTACTTTATTTTGCTTTTTGCTGCTTGTTCTTAAAAGTGTTCAGTTGCATTTATCCTGCTGCATTTATTACTGCTTGTTAGTAGCCTGATTAAATTGTAACTGTTATTCTAAACCTCACAGTTTTTATTCAAGTACTTGGACTTCAAAGTAGTTAGGTTACATAAGGAAGCTTTGCATTCTACACTTTTCTGGCAGGAGAGGTAGCTTACATCCTTCTAAGTTGGGAATTGCTGGCTGAAGGCTTATTGTGTCTGTTATTCTAAGTGTTTTTGTTCTGGTTTAAGCACTTGGGCTTCAGGCCAGTTATTTTACATTAAGAAGGTTTGTGGTCTACACTCTTGTGGGAGGAGAGTGTAGCCTCTGCCCTTCTGAGCTGGGAATTGCTGGTTGAAGGCTTATTGTGCCTATTATTCTAAGTGTCCTTTGTTCTGGTTTAAGCTCAATTAACCAGAGCTTCTCTGGATGTGGCATCCCTTGCCAGAGGTTCACAGTGTTTCTGCTTGAACTGAAGCCATCCAAAACTAAAAACAAGAAATTAAGCTTATTCTGAGTCTAATCTGCACTTTTTCATCTGTGTTTTATACTGTTTTACTGCATTAATCTGAGGCTTTATGACTGTTTTTACTGTTTATGCCTGTTTATTACTTGTAGTTGTTTTGCATGGAAATATTTGCTTGGTTAGTATAGACTACATCCAGGCTTGTGGAATCTAGCTTATTTTTCATATACCTGAATTCAAATCCGGCCATGTTACATTATGAAGGGCTCCCCTGCACCCTTGTGGCAGAAGAGTATGGCTATAGCCTTGTCTGACATGAGGATTTCTGGAGGAAGGATTATTGTGTGATTTTTTTATTGGAAAACTAGCTTAAAACGGTTTAATTTCACCTGTACATAAGCCTCACACCAACGCAGATGTGGGGTAGTGGTGCCTTGTATAGTCACATATGTGTAGAATTTCTTCCCTAGACACAAGTCAGAGAAACCCTCCCAGGTTCCCTTCTGCTCTATGGGAAATGCAGCTGTGTATTTCTGCCCTGCAGGCAATTCAGTTGGCCACTGAACAGCGTAGACCCACTTTAATTTCCCAATCTTCTATAGACTAAGTCATCTTGTTAATCCCAGACCAAAAGCTGAACTAATTTGCCTTCTCAAAAATTAGAACTTAAGAATTACCTACTAATATGAACAGTCAGTTTCCCAGCATTTCTCTAGCCAGCATGATTGACATGGGCATACTGAGGTAATGTAGCAATTGCCTCACGAATACTGACAATCACTTGCTCATAAAGGAAACAAATACAGTCTGTGAGAGATGTAACTATACCATGAAACTGGAATAATTTTTCTCATGTAGCAATAAACATGACATCAAACAGGTTGTCAGCGCACATACCTCTCCACTCACACAAGATAAGGCCAAGACGCAGAATCCCACATACAACGTGATACTTACTAAGAGCCTACCAAAAGGCCAGAGACTTCCCAAGTGCAAACAGCCTACACATAATGGTGCATAAACAGAATCCACCACTACATATAGCACACATATCAGTGTCTCAAAAATTAAGCCCTTAAGGCAAAACACCTCAAAATCTAATGTTTTAGTCATAGGTGACTAAATAGTGAGACACACAGAAGTCTTCCTCACCAGGATGGAAAAGGAAAAGGTCACAGTCAGGTGCCAGGATCCATCAAATCACGCACACACACACAAATCACTCAGTAACAATTACCATTATGACTCTGTCATAGTACATGTTGGAGTGAATGACTTGAGATGTACTTCTCTCTCTGGAGTATATAAAGAGATACATGAATGAACTCTCTCAGATTGTGTGTCCCAGGCACATATGTCCCTAGCCCTAAGCAGCATTCTGCCTTCACCTAGGATGATGCCACAATACAGACAAAAAATGATTGATTTCAATAATTGGCTTAGTTTGTGGTGTTACTCTAGGGCAATCCAGTTTCTGATGGCCTGGGAAGACATGGTAGACAGACCACACTGCCTTGCCAGAGATGGCGTTCACCTCTTTCCTCAAGGATTCTGGATACTGGCAAAGATGCTTGCCTCTCCCATAGAGCCTTGTTTAGGCAATATCAAAATAACAAAACTTTCAACATAAAGAAATCCACTAGAGATAAACTCAATGTCATGCTGATTAATGCTAGGAGCCTAAACAGGAAACTACACTGTCTGGAAGCAATCCTCACTTTGGAAGATACTGACATCTGTGCAATCACTGAGACTTGATTCTAGGTCACAGAGAGCACCCCAGCCATACAAGGCTACAATGGCTTTCACATGTTCAGACCTCAAAACAAGTGTGAAAGAACCAAACATGGAGATGTATCTGTCTTCTAGATCTTTAAATCTGAATACAACATGAGACTGGGAAAAACTGTATGACTGCAGGTCCCCACCATGAACCAGGAGAGGCACACCACCTTCCTGGACTAGCTAGAGTCACTCAGTATACCTCTAAACACCTTAGCCATGTGACATTTAACTATCCTTCCATTGATAGGGTGACTTACACCAGCACAAACACAGTCACTCTGAGTTTACTGGATTTTGTTAATTCAAATGCCCTGGAACAGTTGATCTGCACCTTCACAAGTGACTCAAATATCTTAGACCTAATGTTCACCAACATGGGGGTTCAATGCAATACCCCCTGTGTATTGCCCTCCCTGGTAAAGTTAAACCATAAATCAGTCTTATTTGAAGTAAAGATCAGACCTAACAGCCCCACAGGATCAAAAAATCTGAATAATATCTCCAGAGCAAACTATAGACTAAGATGCAATGTTATAAAGAGTTTCAAAGCACCTGTTAACACAGACAATGACTCCTATCCAGAAGATTATACAAATGTTCTATATAGCCATTTAGACAAATGTAATGACTCAGCTCTACCTGCCAGGACTAAAAGCAGGTCCTCCTGCAAAAAACAACCCATCCTGGTGGGCTATAAGTTATATAACAAAAGAAAGAAACTGATATCTAACAACAAGATGGAACTTACTCAGAAGAGGAACAATACCCTCCACAGCTTGAACAAGCAAATCAGATATCTCGTAAAGTCCTATAAGGCTAGTTACAAGACTAAATTCGCATCCCTAGCTAAAGACAACCATAAGACATTCTTTAGCTATGTCCAAAACCTAAAAGGGAATGTCAAGCTCAGTGCTGAACTTATAGTGGACAGTTCCACTCTCACTAAATCTGAGGAAATTGCCAACCTGCTAGCTGACAGATTTGGCAATAACTTCACCACCCTGTTAACACCAGCCATACCCCAAAGCATTCCTGATACTGGCCCTCAACTGAGTATCTCCAAAAAACAGGTCATACAAGCACTCACCAAGGCCAAAAACATAGCTTCTATATGACCAGATAACATCCCAGCTCACTTACTAAATCTATAACAAGACCTAGTGGAACCACTGGGCACTCTCTTTGGCTTTGTTTCGACAGTGTAGAGAACAGCAACGGTAATCCCCTTGCATAAAAGGGGTCTATCAATAGACCCATGAAACTATCGACCCACAAGTCTAACCAGACTTATCTGCAAGGCCATGGAAAGAATGATAATGGACCTTAAGGGTCCTAATGGAGAGATGAAAAATCAGCAAGCAAAGGAGAGTAGTAGTGCTGAAATTGAATTTATCCTCAAGTCTTTGTGAGTACCTTCGCGAGGTGGACCCTGTTTTCACAAAAGGTGACACTGATATAAAGACTGTATTTATATAGCATATATCATAAAAACAAAAAAAAAGATAGCTGGGTGCATAAGACCCAGGATACAAAAGTGCCCAATCCTGGTAGGCACACTGGTGCCAGGACTGGAAAAAAATGACAGTGTAGAATCCTCAAAATATGGAAACACTCCTTCAATGGGGCCAGGAAGCAAGGAAAGAAGTAGCAGACCACAAAAATTAATTGGCCAAAAAAGAGCCATAAAGACGATAGAGTGGACTATTGAGGATAAGAAAGAAATTATGTAATGTTACTATTATGGAAAAAGCCCAGAATTTCCAGACACAAGATGTACAAAACGATTAAGAGAGAAATGAGAGGAAAGAAAAATACTTCCACAGGAAAAGCTGTCAGCAGCTTAAAATAAAAAATTGCGTTCATTAATACAACAGATTTTCGAAAAACAGTATATAGATCAAGAAACGTTGATCTGTTTAGAAAAAGAAGCATCTGAGAAGTGTGAAAATTTAAACAACAAAACTTAGAGATATTTGAAAAATGTAAAAAGTTAATATGGACATGGGAAAGAAAGAGAGATGATTTGATATGGTGCAACATATATGCAAAGGAGAAAGCCAAGTTAACAAAGATAGAGAAGGCGGCCCCAAAGATATTCAAAGAGAAATAAAGGCAAAGGCATCCAGATATGGACATTTCACAATAAAAACATTAATATCACAAAGATGGAATGTGGAAAAGAAGATTAGTAAAGCAGAAGTTGAAGTTATGGAGTACCTGCGAAGTGAAGGATTTAATGCAGAAGGTCAAACATAGACTACATCACAGCATAATGGAGTGAGGCCCCGAAGTAAGGGAAAGCAAGAAGATCAGGAGAATTCTGAAGAAGAAATATGGGCATGGGAAAGGAAAAGAAATTTAATATGTTGTAATAGTTATGCAAAGGAGAAAGCAAAATTAACCAATACAAAAAGAGCAGCACCAAAGATATTTGAAGAGAAATACAGGCAAAGGAATCTAGATATCAAAATCTTTACAATACAAATAATAAGAAGGCTAAGAGGAAAAGTAGAAAAAGAGATTAGAAATGGACAAGTCAATGAAACAGAAATTGAGGTTTTGGAGCACCTGCAAAGAGAAGGATTCAGTGTAGAAAATTGAATACAGAAAGCACCACAACAGGATAAAGCAATGGATATCCAAATTAAGGGGGAACCAGTGGAATAGGAAGCAATTGGTCAGGTGCCATATCAAGATATTTTGGAGCCTTCCACAGGAAACCAGTATAAACATTCACTTGAAGCTAGACAGCAAGGGAAGGAATAGGAACTGTGGAAACTCTGATGCAGTCAATGTTGAGGAGTGATCGGCCACAGGACTTCCCATATGACAGAGCAACAGATGGCACAGGACGAAATTGAAGAGAAGGTGCCACAGGAAGATGCTATAGAACTTTCTATAGAATGCCCGCAGGAAATGGGAAACAAGGGGTGTGCCCTCAGTTTGGAAAAAAATGAGCTAAGAGAAGAGTTGCTTGATTTAACAGACATGGATAGATGTATTAAGATCAATGAGAGAAACAGACTGCAGAAGGTCAATAAAACCGAAAAAGTCAGAAGTCTGATAAAACAAATGAATGCAGTAATTAGGACTGTCCATAGAGATCCATGTGATATAACAGAAGTAACCAGGATATATTACTGTGCTGCTAAATTAATAACTGATAAAGTACTACCACAAGAACACAGGGCAGTGAGGGAAAGGAAGGGGAGAAACTGAATAACATCATGGAAGTATCAAACAGAGAAGACTATGAAGCGATTAAGACAAGAAGTGCCACTGTTAGAAGATTATATAAGAGGGAACAAATCAACAAAAATACTAAAAAAAGATAAATGTGATTAAAGCAATGCACAGTATTAGAACAGACCAGGATCTACCATGCACTATCGCAAATAAACTAAAAATTTCAGCACAGGCAGAAAAAACTTAGAAGATACACAGATAAATATAAGGGAAAAGTACAAAATAAGCAATTTATTGATAACCCAAAAATGTTTTACAGAAAATTGGGAAATAAGATAAAAGGAATTGAAAGAATGCCAAAAAAAGAGGAAGTAGATACATTTTGGAGAAGTATTTATGAAGACCCTGTGGAACATAACAAAGATGCTAATTGGATAGAAGATGTAAAAGAAAGCATAAGAAGTCTAAAGGTACAGGATATGAAATGGGATGAAGTTACAGCCAGAAAGATTGAAACAAAGTTAAGAAAAGCCTCTAACTGGAAAACCCCAGACCCAGATGCAGTACCTAACTTTTGGTTAAAAGTATTAACATCTTTGCACAAGGATTTAGCCATGAGTAAGAACTATTTATATGCATACCCCAAACAGAATCCACACTGGCTAACAACAGGCAAAACAATGCTCTTACTTAAGAGTGAACCTGCAAGCTACCCTAAAAATTATAGACCAATAACTTGCCTTCCGACGACGTATAAACTATACACAGAAACTGACGCCGACAGAGTTTATAGTCATTTCAAAGAAAATGCAATAATGGCAGTAGAGCAAAAGGGTAATAAAAGAAAGTCATATGGAACTAAGGATCATTTGTTGTTAAATAAAGTTATAGTGCAGATCTGTAAAAAGGGGAAGAATCTAAGTATGGCATGCACTGACTACAAACAAAATTTGATAGTATCCCATATTCATTGATAAAAGAGTGCTTAAAAATGTATAAGATACACCCTACACTGATCGACTACATTACAGAAATCATAAAACAATGGCAGGCTACTTTGCAATTAATCCATGATAAAGGACAGATTATATCCCAGGGATAAAAATTCAAAGGGGATATACCAAGGTGACTCTATCACCATTGCTAGTCTGTCTTGCAATTAACACATTAAGCTGTTTAATTACTTCTCATCTTCTCTTTGTTGATGATTTAAAACTGTATAGCTCATCAGATGAGAAACTGAAAGCACAGCTGAAGGTTGTCAAAACTTTTTCAGATGATACTAGAATGTCATTTGGTTTTGATAAATGTGCAAAAGTAACCTTTAAAGCAGGAAAACTGCAGCACCAGGAAAACATCAGTTGGGACAAGAATGTGATATAAAAGAACTTGAGCAAGAGGGAGTGTATAAATACTTGGGAATTGATGAAGGATCAGCAATAAAACATGAACAAATGTGAATAAAACTCACTAAGGTATACTTTAGAAGACTTAAATTAATCTAGAGAACAGCACTAACATCTAGTAACAAGATCCAGGCTGTTAATCAATTTGCTCTTCCTGTCCCAACTTACAGTTTTGGAGTGATTGACTGGCCCCAAAAAGTGTTGGATAGATTAGATATTAAAACAAGAAAGATGGTTCATGCTCACCAAATGATTTATAAAAAGCAGTGCATACCAAGATTATATATTCCCCATTCTGAAGGAAGGATGGGCCTCCTTGAAACTGATTACATGTATAGATCTGCAATCATAGGACTCCACACTTATCTACTGATCTCACAAAATCCAAATGTAGTGAAAGTTTTAAAACATGAGGAGAATAAATCTAAGGTGACTTCTCTGCTTAATTTAGCAGAGGTATATCAATGTCAAGCAGGAATGGAAATCAAACTACAAGTAGATAAAAAACAGGCAGCAACTGAATGTGCCAAAAAACAAAAAAAGAATATAAGTTGAAGGACCAGATGTGAAGGCAAGAAATGTGGAAAAAACATAAATATAGCTGCAAGTATAGGAAACTTCTGGAAGAACCTCATGTTGATCAGGAACGAACACATGAATGGTTAAGGAGAGGCGAATTCAAACCAAGAAATGAAAGGTTAATATTGGCAGCCCAAGATAGTAGGCTACATACATGCTGGTTTACAAAGTCCATTTAACATGTGGGAAAAACAGACAAATGTAGGTTTTGTAAAACTGAAATGGAAGCAGTCACACACCTTGTTGCTGGTTGCGACACACTAATGGCAGAAGGACTGTATACTGAAAGGTATAATAATGTAATGAGACTGTTGCACTGGGGATTGTGCAAACATTATAGTATTGAAGTAGCTGAAAAAACACTGGAAACATGAACCACAAAGCATCATAGAAAATGATGAAGTCTACATCACATGGGATCATCCATTAACAACAGTGCAAAAGATAGATGCTAGGAAACTGGATATAGTGGTCTAAGAAAAGAAGACAAGAGTAGCATTGATCATTGAAATTGCCACACTCAGTGACTAAAGTATCCTGTGTACTGAGACAAAGTTATAAAATATCAGGATTTGCAAGCAGAAATGAGAGCATTGTGGAAGGTTACCCAGATAGTTCCAATAGTAATAGGAGCAATAGGTCTTATAAAAAAAAAAAGAGTCTATAAATCATATTTAGATATGCTACCAATACATCTAACTCTATATGAATTGCAGGAGTCAATGCTGCACACATTGTGGGTGCTGTGAACAGCACTTTTGGCTGACATCAAAGAGTGAAACAATACTAATTTCATGAACTTTAAACACACTTTGACTTAGAAATGGATTCATTCCCATCAAGGTACTAGAAACCCAAAAGATTTGGAGAAATTAAAAAGGGAGAGACCTTATCAACAAGCACACAGACAACCTTTGAACTCTTGACCTGTTTCCTCAAGGATAGAACTTGCTTATTAAACCTGGTATACTTCTTTGAGAATTTCACCAAAGCCTTGAATGAGGGCAAAGCAGTACATACTGCCTACCTTGATTTAGCCAAGGCTTTTTACACAATCCAACACTCAAGGTTCACTGAGAAACTCTCCCAGCTGGGGAATGGGATCAACCCATACATCACTAGATGGGTAGCCACCTGGCTCACTGACAGAATGCACACTGTCAGGGAGTCCACCTCCACCAACAGACCAGTTGCCAGTGGGATATCACAAGGATCTGTGTTGGGCCCTCTTCTGTTTGCAATCTAGTTCTATGAGGTCCAAGTGAAAGCAGATGGCCTGTGGCTTATCAGATTTGTAGATGACTGAAAACTGGGTCCAATCATAGAGTCCCACAATGATGTCAAGATATTACAAAAAGGGCTGACGCAGACAAATGATTGGTCCCAAAGTCACAGAGTAAAACAAAAAAAAAATGCCTCATTAAACCTTTTGGTAAAGAAGTTGTTGTTGTGTCTTTCGGCTTTTTCCCGGTTAGGGGTAGCCACAGCGGAACTCCGGTCGGCTAATGATTGGTAGTTGATTTTTACGTGCCGAGTTACCAGCCCTGATGCACAACCTTCAACGAAGGTACGCCCATTCATGCATGGGCAGAAATTGCCACTCCTCTGGAATGAGCTCCACAATGACCCTATTTAAGTGCAACTTTGACAATTGGATGGTTGACCATAAATTCACCTCAGTGGTGGCACCTATGTCCCTCACAGACAGGGGAAGTCGGTGCTGATCATAGAAATGCTCTGCTAACAAAGACCATCTTACTACAGTCAGTTAGGGGACATGGACGTTTTACATGGTTAGGCTTGTAAAGGCTCTAGGGCCATTAGCATGGCCCTAGTTACCTCCTATGAACCTATTAACTAAGTATTGTTAGTGCTGGCAATATTAGGTCTACTTTTCCAGAGCTTACAGGCATTTTCTCAATATTTTACTATCTTATAAATGTCGGCATTTTTATTTTTTTTTTGCATTGTATTCTGACTTGTTTTAGAAGAGTTTGGAGACAGTAATTATAGAACCTAGCCCAATCACAATTGTGATTAGTGTGGATGTAGAGCAGGGTTCAGCTGATAAGCTCTGTTTCTTATTTAACAGAATTTGTTGAAATTTCTGGGATGATTCTATCGTGAACTATTGTAGGCAGCTGCTTAGATAACTTAAAGGAAATGGGGAAGAAGCGTTGACATTGCTGATATATTTGAATACAAAAACTGTACTTGACAATGAGTAAATGCTCTAAACTAGATGAGAGATTGATCTCAAATGCTTTACATGTCTGCTTCTAATATATGCTCATTTTATTTATGCTTGATGCATTGGTATTATTGTATTTTCAGCTCACTACACTTGGACACCATCTTACAGGCTGTATTTACTTTGCAGTGATAATGTATTAAGTATTATGGATTTTTTTAAGGCTATAAGGAGTACTTACTTCCTCCTGATGCAATGTATTCCATTTTTATATAATCTCCACATCCTTTCTGTAGGAAATAAATAATACATGTATTGAGAATGAGTCTATATCAAAATTCCGAACAGGGAAAATGCCGAATGTAAAAACATCGAACCCTAAATATCAAATTGTGAAAAGAGCAAAGCCCTGGAACATCAAAATCTTACCTAGAGCAAGATTTTGGTGGCCCATTCCATGGCTTCGCTATTTCCTTCACTGTGGTGCGAGAGTTATGGACCTTAGTGTTAGGGTGCGGGTTAAGGTAAGTCGTTAGTTAGTAATGTATGTATGGTGTAGTGTAGGGCTGTGTTTTGTTAACTGTATGTGTGTGTGTGTGTATTAATTAGTTTGTTTGTATATAGATTCGTAGGGTATGTGTGTGATAGTTAAGGACCTTAGAGTTAGGGTGTGGGTTAAGGTAAGTGGATAGTTAGTAATGTATGTGTGGTTTAGAGTGGGGTTGGGTTTTGTTAACGTTATGTGTGTTTTTTTTTTATTTTGGTGTGCTTGTGTTGTGTGTATGTTTCTCAGAACAGCAATTTTTTTTCCCTGGGAAAAAATTCACTATTCTGAGTGTTCGATGTTTTCAATATTCGAAATTCTAAGTTCGAACATATGGTGTTCGACATTTTGGAATTTTGAATATATGATATAGACCCTTGAGAATAATACTATATATTTTTAGATACAGCTTGAAAAACAATGTTGGAGCATGCCCTTTGATCAACAAAAATAGTACCTGGTTAATGGGCTCATTGTGAATCTATGCTATGCTTAATGCAGGTATGGTGCTTTGTTATACTCAGTATAACCCACTATGTATCTATTTGAAGACTGAAGTGGTGCCTTTGGTTGGATTCCTCCTTTGGTGGCTACCTTTTTATTTTATTGGTTGGACTGAATCCAAGTAGATGCACTTTTATCATGAAGCTGTTGGTTCCATTGAGGGTATTGTTGATTAATTAAAGCATACGTCAGAACCTGACCTTCATAAAGTCAGATTTATTGCGTGATGCTTACCTCATGTTTCTAGTGAGTCATGCCTCAACAGGAATCCCAATCACAATGCAACTACTCCCATCCTGTCAATGATCTCTGTTATCCAGTATCCTTGACATGGCAACAGAAAGTGTGAAGGGGTGTACAGCCATATGTGTGTGTTTTACAGCAAAGTATGACACATTTCTAATTTCCTTACATCTACCAAGTGTTTTGTGTGTGTCCATAGTAGAGGAACAGCATGCATGCCCTATCTTGTCTACTGTGTTTTATGTAGTGTAAGAGTATTTTTGTAGGACTTCACTGACTGAACCGGTTGGTTCTATGTGATTTCTACATCTGACCTGATGGCTAGTCCATTCAGCTTGCTATGGTGTTAATCTGGTTTATGGAGAGATTAGGATTGCTCAGGTTTTCACCACTGTTACTCTTATAGGACACATACAAGATTGTTTTCTAACTGGAAACAGTCACATCAGAGGAGGAGTGAGTGCCAAGTTTCTTTGTATTGATCATCATCCGATCCATTTCAACATTTGGATTCCTACATTTTGGTCACCCATTCTTGTGACAGTTTACTTAGGTACCTGCACAATGATTTAGTCAATGACATGATTCTCTTATGGGAGTATCTCCTTGTGGAGTGTTACTGAACAATATAGAGCCATCTACTTCCAGCACATAATAAGATTGACATTAACTGGTCAACAACTCATCTCCATTTAAGCACATTAACTGTATGTTGGAAATTGTGAATGCTGGTAGAACTGAGAGCTTCATGACTTCAGAAGGTATGGGTGAAAGCTGTAGTACTGGTGGCAGAAACCAAACATTTTACAAGACAAACTTAAGCTAGATGATCATTCCTCCACCTAACCTTCAGAAGTCACACAGAGCTATGCTAAATTCATGTCTGGTAAGTTATCAGTCTAATGAACTAAGTCTTTTTTATATGTAGATTATGATGTAATGCCAGTTTTCAGTGGATGCATTTGTCAAAATTAGGCTCCAGGCCCTTAACACAGCTAGCATGGTGATAAAATCGATACAAAATACAAATCAGATTCCACCGGACCATTTGCAGGCTGAGTTGTATCATACTGACTATGAGACGGCTATGGATATGATTTCAGTCTTTCATGCTGTCAGTTAGGAACTAAACTCAGGACCAACTAAGTTAGTGAGTGTTGTTTTGCCTGAATATGATCAGCGGAGTCAAAACTGTTTCTGTCTTTTGTTTTTTAAAGGGTGCATTGTCTTCAAAAGCCATCAATGGATCCAAACATTCTGGAGAGTTACTACATGGATTTTAACCTGTCACTTGCTGAAAAGGCTATTGAGAAGGTGGCATCTATTATACCAGAGTCTTCTATAGGACCGTATGACCTCTTGATCTTTGCCATTTCAGGTTCATGCACTGGTAGTACTAGGGTCAGCACGATTACTATTTTAAATGACTTCCTACTAGTAAAATAATAGATTGCTACTCTGTCATGGACCTTTTTCCAACTATCATCACCATTAGAAATCATGGATGATGTAACCTATTTGAGGACTTATGCTCCACAAAAAACATTGTGCTATCATGTTTAGATGGTTTACTTTTAACCTTTTGGGGTGCATGCATATATCTCCAGGCCTTACTGTATCACTATGTCCATACTGTCACTGACAGATACCAGCAAAAGGAAGGGTTTAAGTTATCCTTGCTATGCTAAGGATATTCATCTCTTCCTCTATTCAACCCTAACTTGATAGGTTCATAGATTCATAGGTGATTACTAGGTTAACAACATCATGTGGCCTTTTTAAGCCTAGCCATGTTTTCCAATAATCAAGCCCTGTGCCTTGTATCTGTGAGGTCAACACATTAGGCCAGATTCAGAACACCCACACTAAGCATACATGAGCTGTAGTTAAGAACACTCCTACCACATTTTTTGTGCTTTCTAGTCACTC
Source organism: Protopterus annectens (assembly GCF_019279795.1). Lineage (NCBI taxonomy): Eukaryota > Metazoa > Chordata > Ceratodontiformes > Protopteridae > Protopterus > Protopterus annectens. The sequence continues at coordinate 518,946,027 of NC_056749.1, forward strand.
AGAAAGATTACACTAAGTGTACATGTAGTCTATGCTTTTTAGTGACCTTTATAAATCTTCCTCAGTATTTAAGACTGCAAGAAACTCAGTAGGAAAACTAAAATTAAGAGGAGGAAGGTGTGAGTTATGCTTGCATTGTCTGTTCACTCAGAAAGGTGTACGATTAGTGCAGAGTTAATGAATCTCAGAGATTAAATATTATACCAACTCCCAACACCTTAATTAGTCACAGTTACTCCAAGAGTATTATCACTACAACAGGAATAATACTTTTACCTGTAAAGCTCTTTACTATTCCTAATTCCTTAAGGCAGAAGCAGACTGGAATTTCTTTCTGATCTATATGATTTGTACATTTCTGGATTTTCTTCACATATAAGGGCCACATTTTAGCAACTGTAAATTACTTTAATACCATCTCAGAGACATTGTTCAAATCACGCATCTGATTCAACCTGAAGATCTCAGAACAGTCATTTACACAGTCTTTTGACCATCTCTGGTCTACTACCATTTATTGTTCTTTTCAATCATCGATAGTAAATTCAAGTGTCTCTGCTGACTGGCTGAACCTATTATGAATGGCTTACTGCTGAGCTAAGGGGCTTACGTTTACAGCTGGTGACAGCAAGGGTCAATTTCAAGGTATTATTGTGAACATATTATATATTCTATAACCTAAGACATGCCTACCTGAAAGGGCTTTTGTTGCCCTAACAGGCAGCCAATCAACTCTGCTCTGCTGGAGTGAACCTGCTAACATTTCCCAAGACATATCCTGAGCCCTCTGGTACATAATTATTTCTACACTCAGCCTTACGTTTTCTGCAATTCTCTACTTCATTGGTTGTAGACATTACAAATAAAGGCTTATTATAAAATGCAATTGCTTAGGAGGGCTAATTTTCATATTTGTAATAACATTTTCAAATTATATTTTAGTTTACTTGATTTAACCATTCAGTATTATATTTATAAAATATTGCTTGAATACAGTAATTAAATAAACTTCACTCAGTTGCACATTATACAGGAATGCTCTTAATCACATCTAATGACAACCTACTGTTTAAGCTAAGTCAATTAATATTACCCCTGTATTATAAGAGGTGGAAAGCCTAAGTGTAGCTGAATTAATTATGTGTCGGCTTTTATTACAGTGAGGGTAAGGGGGCTATAACTGTTAAACTAGTGAATATCTCCTAAACAGAGAGCAGGTATGTATAGCTGCAAAATTATCTATGCTTCAAGGCATCGCACTTATTGTACTCCAGGATATTAGAATCTATTTGCCACGTATGTGGTATTACATTGTGCTAAAGCTTCAGTTCAGGGGAGAGATATTATTATTATTTAATATTCACAGAGTTAGTAAGTCACTCAGCTTCTGTTTCCAAGGTCGTTACCATCACCATTTTTATTCTTCCTCAACAGTTGGGTTCAAATCCAACTCCGCTCTTATTTTAGCTCATGGCTACTAAAAATCTGTCCAGCTCCTTCCTTACCTATAATGCACCAATCCCCAGCATACCTCAGATCTCGTTTGCTGCTTTCGCATTTAGACATGGTTGCTTCGAGCTCTCAAGCATTTGAGTAAAGTGGGAGATAAGTTTATTCCTTTTATTTCCTATAACATCTTAAATTTTTCTTGTTTCCTATCATTAAATTCTCCCCTTTTACACTCTTTCATTGTAACCTTCTTACCATAGTTGGTCATTTTACCCTTTCCCTCTTACATGCCTTTAGTGTAGTTCTCATTACCATTGCTGGTATTTTTTCTCTTTCTTACCTTTGCTAATTTTTTTTTTTTTTGTTAGTTAAAACAATAGTAGAAAGAATATTTTTACGTTATTTCAAAATGTTTGAAAAGGGTCCTTCTGGCTTTTAAAAGTTGCCTCTTTCTGACACTCTCACTTTGTGCGTCTACTGCTTGGGCCAGACCACTTACATGTAGATTGTTCCATCTGTAAGGCCTTCATCCAGAGAGCAACGGTGGATAGAAAAAAAGAAATCCTTAAAAAATTCCTACCTTCTTTTTTGGAGGCTGTTTCTGAGGCTCAACCCTCTAAACCTAAGCTTAAGCAGCCTTGAAGTCCTTCTGCATCTTCGACTCCATCGTCAGATCATACCAGGGAACCTCCATGGAAAAAGCACAAGTCGGATCTAAAGACTACTCCAGCTCTGGGGGCATCTGAGTCAAAAACAGCTTCTTTGGATCCTAGCTCTTCAGATCCAGGGCGTTTGCCTAGGACCAGGTATTCCCCCTCCATAGACCAAGTACCCTCTAGAGTACCCTCCCCATATCTTGAGTCCAGCCAACACTCTGGGCCCCCATCAGTAATCACTTCTCATTCTTCCAGAAGTCTGACCAAAGCTGATGTGGACAAAATGAGGAGGAAATTTCTCTTGGCAAACATACAGATGGGAGATCTCCCTGCATCTACCCATTAAGATCAGGAAGCCTTTGTTTGCATGACTCCACCAATCTCAGCTCCTTCTCTGATCCAACTTATTATTTTGGAGCCCATGAATCTGAGTCTCCCAGGACTATCTGGATCCTCTGCCACATTATGGTGTAATATTTGTGCAGGAAGATAGAGGAAAAACAAGGCTAAGTGGTCATTTTAACTACAGTAGACTGTGACAATGTATTTTTGATAATTTAACAAGGAGATTACATATGTGTTATGTTACAGAATTCTAATGTGCTCTGCCTACAGGAACATTTAATGGATGTATGGCACTTCTGGAACTGGTGTTTCAAAACATTCTGTCTGTGGTTTTGTATAACTGCAGTGTCAGCAGTTGTTAAACCTCACTCAGATTATGTCAACTTTTGAAAATGATATCATGAGATGTCATCAACAATCCAGTGTGAATTGCCTTGCCTTTTAATATCAGTTTCTATTCCTGGTGCCGTTCTTTAGTCCTACTGGTCACAACCTCATAAGAATTTGTTTCTTATAGACTGGCCCATTAAAATTCCAAATAAGACTAAGAAAACTTTGTGCTTGCAACTTAATAATAAAAAATATAATATTTGTGATGGGCATTTCACCATAGATCTGATTCTCAAATTATTTTCCTTTATTTTTTAATTTCTTATGCAATGTATCTTTTCAGTATAGTTCAGTTAATTGAATGAAATCCATAGGATCAAAAATGTACAAGATAAATACATTTCAGAAAAAAACTGACATCATGTACTGGATCTGCCACTTCAGTAAAATTAAAATAAAAATGCTGACAATGCAGTAAAGCAGCAGCAGACAGTGCGTTGCCATAATTATTGAAATTAACAGAACCAGGCCCACTTTGGCTGGGGTGAAAGGTCATTTTTGGTATGCAGTTATCACCCTCAGAACAGACAGAGAGAAGCCCCAGTCTGTAAGATATAACACCTGCAGAAGACCCATACCTCTCAACATACAGACAAGATAAATAAAAATAGAGGTCATTAAAAATTAAAAACAGCCAGCTAAAAAAATTTGGACATCTAATAAGTAAACAATTGGAATACTATATAGCACATAACAGTTCCTGCTTCCATAGGAACATGGGATACTACTCACAAACGCAGATTTAGAAAACAGAGTGTAATGAAAATTATATAAAACAATAAGCACATTATCTAGGATACTGTAAAGTTTCAAGACTTTAATGTATTGTATTGCAAAGTCTTCCACACAACATCATTTATTTTTTTCTTCTGAAAGGGGAGATGGTGTCTGCCCACTTTCTTTAAATTATAGTTGCCACAACTATGTCAGTCTTGTAGTATATTTTATGTGTACTAGACAGTTTAAAAAAAAAATCACATGGAATGACAGAAATTCAGAAAATTGTCTCAAGTGGTAAATGAAGCCTGAAAACAGGGATAAGCCTTCAAAAACAGGGCTGAGAAGTCTGATACAACCTTATGCTCCACTGCTGTATACACCAAAGTAGCTTACCTTATATTATAGTAAAAAATGAAGAAATTCACAGATAAATAATTCAAAGCACAAAGTACCTAGCAAATGGATGCTAGCTGTACAGTATGTTTACAATACCCTGATGAGAAAAAACTGCCTCTGAAAGACTTGTAACAGACTAGGAACCCATTCAAATTCTGGGCAGCATAACTGAACAGTAGAAATACAGGTGTAACATCCAGGAATTTATACTAAACCCATGGTTGCAATACATGGAATACTCCAACTGCACTGCTGTATGACAGTGTTGGAGATGTCTTGTGTAAGTTACAGGGATGTGAACACCACAGAGGGCAAAGCACCCTTGAGAGAAAAAAAATGCACTATGGGTATGACAGTGAGTTTCATTATTCATTATTTTTATCATTCAACTGCAGTTCATTTTAAAGCACGACGTGTCAGGTTTCCACACTTGTAGCATGGACCTTCAATAGCCCCACTCCTCATACTTAGGATAAATTGTGACTTTATCAATGTTTTGTGTCAGGAAGATATTTCAGAATCCTCCTCTAGCCACACCATGTAATTGCCACTTCCCCTCTGCCATTAATATCACAAAATGATATTGAAATTTCCTTTGACATGTCTCTACAACTGCATTTTATCTGCCATCCATACCTCTTATCTGATGGTGAGATTATGTATGTCTAATTACGCAGTGACTGTCATATTACTGCCCTTCTCTTCTTATTATAAATGGTGCATAAGGCTAACGTGCATACCACTACAATCCTGTTTTACTGGTAACTAGTCTAGGCACCTGCCATCTAATATTTTTACAATCTTGCTGTTATTGGCCAAAATGCAAATCCATCTTCTCCTACCTGTGCTGAAAATGAAATTGGTCATTTGTGATCAGTACTCTATACCCATTGACAAATTTAGAATAATAAAAAAATACTAATATCCATCCTCCCTAGTAACAGTTAGGCTGAAGGTGTAGAATGCATAAAATGTAAGTTTTCATGTACCATATGTATGCTGCTACATTCATCCACTATTCTGATGAAATGCTATCCAGCTCAGTACAAGCTTTAGAAGATCTGCCCTCCATACCACTAGCAGGAAATGTTTCCCCAAGATAGTCCCTGATCATTTCCTGCAAAAGGTGAGGAAACGGCTCTTGGTCACCCAGTCCTATATGTTATTCCTTACATATTAGACATCTGATCTGAATAGACTTGCCTTTCAAGTAATATATTTACAATCAAACATTTAGTGGTTGCAGCATGGTAAATACATGACCATAAATGACATTTGGAAAAGTTGCCCATTAATAAATTTTGCATAAATTACTTCAGTCACACAAAAGTAAACCATAAGAAGATACGGTAAGTTGAGACAGAGAAGCAGTTCTCCTGGGTGCCAAGAAGAAAGATTCAGTGGCCAGAGACCAGAGGCACAAACTGCTATTCATTAAAAAAGTAAATCATTTCATTCAAAGAAAAACACTTTTACTTCTTTCTTCTTGGTGGTATAAAGGAATTATACCACCAATCTGGACGATGGGATGGGTGACCGTAAATTCACCTAGGGAGCTCCACCTGTGTCTCTCTTGGATACAGGGGCAATAGGTACTGATCATGGAAATAAGGACAAGAACTTGGCTAGGCTTGTAAGGGCCCTATGGCCATTAGCCTAGTAACATCTTATGATCCTATATGATTGAAAATATAAGGAGACTCAGGTCATGTGAACAGCCATATATGTACATTAACAGCAGGCTGGAAAAATAAGAAAACTAACATTATTCTGCAATCAACCTTGTTATGGAGAGTTGCTGTATATTGGGATACTATGAGAGTCTCTCCATCACTGAGCAGAAGTGAGGTGCTGCATATAAGTGCTACCTACCAAAACATGCCATCGCCAGATGATTCCTTCATACGTGCAACTAATCTAAGATCATACTTAATGTCAAACCTTGTAATATTGTGGTGCAATTCAAATTATTATATTTTAATGGTCATATGTCACAAATGTGTTTTATTACAGCTTTCTAGGACTTTTCTAAAATCTAAGATATAGAAATCATGCATGCTTAGCACATTTTTGTACATGTTATAAAATGTAAGGCTCTAATGTTCTTTAGTAATGCTGTGGAGGTATACGTGTGATGCTTGCTGTCCTTTTACTGACTGCATCAGAGTTCCATGAATGTATTTATATTTTTTATTTCTGTTGTACTCTAGGCCTTTGTAATATATACAGTTTTTCAGCATTCCCCTGGTGTTGCTCAGACTGCAAAAGAACTGATGCACAGTGACAGCATTTAGTCCCCTTAGGGTAAATAGCTACATAACCCTCCATTGGAGAGAACAAACTGTCACTGAATATTTATGGAGGCACAAGACTTGGCAGATGTGCTCCTCTGGGACAAACACGATTAGCATTAGGAGGCTGCGATACTATCATTTATTGATTAGTACCGCTGTACTGCCAAAGATCTGGCTCTAGACAAGTTTCAGGCAAAAATCAATAGCACAGCAGAATCGGATACAGTGTTATTCTTTGATACATCTTGCAGTTGCTTGTCATGATTAAGTCAACTTCTTCTGCAGTCTGAGGGACACTGCAGTATGCTTCTACTGTAGAATCTTTTTTTTATCAGAAAATAATATTATCTTAATCCAGATAGCAGCAGCATACTCCAAAGTGATTTAAAATTAACTTAAAAATTGGCAAGCTTAGTTAATGTGCATTGAATAAGCAGCCACATTAATAAGGGTGTTAAATTCAAACATTCTTAAACGTTTTTCTGGTAAGGGACACAGTAATGATTGTACTTAATATCAAACAATCCCCCCAACAAGGGAACATCTTTTTTTCATGTTCTGCAATCATTCAGCATAGTAGTAGTGAGAAATGTGATTGATCACTGATGAAAAGATGCACCTTAAGCATGTCCCACTGAATTACAGCCATGCAGGTGTACTTCCTTAGATATAAATCATAAGCCCACTATTCTTATAAAGCCATAATGCTCTTCACTAGTAGTGTTGAGAGTTGTTTAAGAATGCATTACTAAGAAAATGTTGCCTAGCTGTAAGCAATCTAGCTTCTTGGTTTAAAGGGACTAAACCTTAATAATCAGAGATCGAGTTGTAGCTGAGGTACTGGGCAAACAAGGCTGAGGAGGATAGGAAAAAGAGGCCCGTGTCAATTCACTCAGAGAAAGGGAAGTACACAGAATCTGCTAAGATACATTCTTACAGGGGCCTTTGTGGGCATGTGTGAAATGTGCATGCAAATAGGCAAACGCAGGGCAGAAAGAAGGGATATGGCAACAACGGGTATGAGCTACACAAGAAAAAATGCCCACCTAGATGATGCTCTTGTGTGATTTATGGAGAGTCAATGACTGAAGTTGGGAAAATATATATTTTTATGGCAGAATTATGAGGCTCTTGAGTGTATTAAATAACTGACACTGTTTAAAAGTGCTGTAGAAGTATGAACTTGAAACATGTTTGCAAAATGTGTCCCTCTTTAAATGTGCAGTGTGTGGGAATATTCTTACAGAGGTTCCCACACACAGATTAACCAATCACAGAGGCTCTTGTTTCATTATAAAAGAGAGGCAAAGTCAAGAATATAAATTCACTCACAGGAAGGGCAGTACGCTGTGCTAAAAAGACGTAGAAGCATGGATGGCAGGAGGTGTCATTTGGGACTAATTTTAGGATTACTACAAGAGAACTTTGCTTTACTCTCAGACAGAGTGAGGCCAAGGAGAATGGTCTAGTCATTCTTGTGCTGGAAGTGACACCTAGGAGAAAAGTTTAAATCCTGGGAGATAACTGTTGCTGCACTTGATTTTTTTTCTAGAAATGACATTGATGCCCAGGGTAAAGGCATATATCCTGTGATAATCCTACCAAATTAAGCTTGTGTGACCTCAGAGCTGACACTATTTAGGCAGAAATAAATGTTAGGGTTATAGAGGCTTTGTTCAAAATAAAAAAAATAACACTAGTAGGCTTTGTTCAGAATAGAAAAAAATAAAACAGTCTTCACTTTTTCCTTATTACTCTGTTTATAACTCAATACTTTTCAGACGGACAGTTTCATAGAAACAGCCAATGTCAAAAGCAATATTCCTTGCAAATTTATATTCAGAGATTTAAAGACATTCAGTTCTCCCTTACAATAAACATATTTTACAGTGTCACCTCTTTCATCTTCAGTACATATATTAAATATAAGACTGCAGTACCATTAGAAACTATCAACTGATTCTGGCATGTGATCTTGAGACAACAGCTTCCATGGTGATTAGCAATAGTTTTCAAAACAGAGTCCTCACTGGCGTTTGAATCTGAAAATCGATAAGAACCAAATACATAACATTTGAAGGGGGTACACAGGAAAAGCAACATTTGCACTGGAGTTTGCCTGCACTATCTTAAAATTAATTTCAGTGTAAACTCACAAAGCAGAAGAGATAAAATCCTGCATTTTCTTTTTTGGATTAAAACCTCAGTTTAACTTTGTTACTGTTCAGGTTCTGTTTGTGGAACTGAGAGAGCTATGTGTTTCAATGCCTACCTATGATTTCTACCTTCATCATTTGTTACCATTAGAGCGGATTGGTGTTTTTCAATGCCTACCTGTGATTTCTACCTTCATCATTTGCTACCATTAGACCTGATTGATATTATCTGTCTAAAGTTCTTACTTGGAAAGTGTTAGGATATGCACCTCTAGTTATCCTGCCATGTTAAAAGGTGGTAGCAATAATGTTAGGATACACCACCATTTCACTAAATACTATGACTTTTACTATGTACAAAATGTCAGCACAGTAGGAGTGGTGTTACTAGTTCACCTATCATGAATACTGTCAATTGGCACTAAACAATGAATTATGAGATTCAGTATTTCTTACAATGGCAATGGTATATATTTGACTTAATGTGTTATACATATTCACAATATATCCTCAGAAATCTAGTAGCTCTATGTACTTATTGTGCCTCCTAACCAAAAAAAGGATACAGAAACCTCTCTCTGAAATTACAAAGCACAGATATGTGCTTATGTCTGAATTCTAATATTTAACAGTCTAGTTTCAGAGCTGCATCTCTGGAAGATTCCAGTCATTAAGTGGAAGGAGTCCTACTCTAATCTGATATCTACCACAACATGTGTTCCTTATAGTTCTATACTTGGTATTTTGTTTAAAATATTTACAGATGATATGCATAAAATAGTTCAACTGGGATCCATTGTATAATGTGCCAAAAACATTACCATGAAACTTTCTTAACCAGCTTCAAATAATGCAAAGACATGCAAAACTAATGCAGTAATAAACATATGAACATAGACCATGCTGCCAAACAAGGACCACTCCCCCTTCACAAAAATGAGGCAGATATTCTTCTGAGCATTAACAAGATGTAGCACTCACCTGCATGCTATTTTTTTAAATATTATGTTTTACAGTACACAAAGGCATGCCACTTTAGTAACTACCTGTCAATCAAACTACTACAGAAATAACACTGGCAAGGAAACCAAATGTGAAAGTGTGGCGATGCGACAATGTGAGCTCTGGACAATGAAGCTTCTGACAAAACTCTACCCTAACAAAAATCACAAAAATAACACAAAATCTAATATTTACTAACTGCAATAACTGCTGCACAATCTGGAAACTCCGTTTACCCCAACTACTGCATGAACAAAGAGACTTTAACTGCTGACCTCAAATACAGACATACTGTATCCCTAAGTCACAGGTAGCAGGAAAATAGTAGAATTACTTAATACACAATATCTTTTCCTGAAAACTAGTCACTAACAATTCTGCCTGATACAGACCCAAGATACATGAATTTGTCACCTACCTGTCTGCTTGGAGATTTAGCAGCAGTAACTAAAAGCCATACTGACAAATGGATGATGAAAATCCAGTGAGCCCTGGTTAAATATCTGTGACCTGGAGGAGATGATATGCCCCCCCCCCCCCTTTTCATATGTGGCATCAGATGACACAGCTATCTTCAGGAGAAGAGTATTTGTATAGAATTCACTATTTAAAAAATAAAAGTAGAACTCAGTATTATAGGTAAGATAACCTTTAAGCAGAAACAAGCTGACACTGAATGACCTGAATATAGCGCTCAACTTATTGAGTAGCATGTAACTGGAGAAGTCATAGGCAGTGTGATATGGGTCTGGTTTGAGTTAACCTCACAAACACCTGCAATGTCTAGCTTATATTCCCGAAACTAAACATGACCCTTGATGAAATTACTGTTGATACCAACCACAATCAGGACACAAACTTTGAATGAAAAAAAAAGTTTATTCCTGGACTAAGACAAAAAATAAAGAGCTAAGATAAAAAATATTTCTACATCTAGTCCATTTTAACAAGTACATTTTCTTCAATAAAATTGTTAATCAAATAGCAATAAATAAGCATACTAACCTTGTTGATTATACTTTGGGAAAGCTCCTCTTTAGATAATCTATTAGATACTCATACTATAAACATTGCATAGGGATGAAAATCCACTTGATAGTTTACCTAGAAGTCTTAATGGCTAGTTCCAGCTATTTGCTAAATTAATCTAAGTACAATAACCCACATCCTAGTTTTCTCTGTCTATTCCTTCCCCCTAACAAGGAGGTTATGTCACTGCGTAACTTAATCTGTATATACTGAACAGATTTGTGCAGCAACGGAAAGGTTGATTCTACAGTTAATATGTTCCGTAGTACCCTACTTCTTTATAATACTCAGTTTACAGTTGTAAGGAATATCCTGCATAGAACCCGACTTCCTTATAATACTCAGTTTACAGTTTTAAGGAATATGTTCCATAGAAACATTAGGGAATGTGTTCCATAGAACCCTACTTTATCCTTATAATACTCAGTTTACAGTTTTAAGGAATGCTGTCTAAGGAAAAACTCCTGTAATTGGTTTATGAATGATATAAGCAACACGTCACAAGTCACAGAACATTCTTGGCGAGAATGAAAATCCACTTTACAAGTTGTTAAATTAATCTATATTTTTTAACTTAAAAGGAAAGAAAAATACAAATAAAACTGGGCATCCATAGCAACAGATAAATGTCTAAGCATTCAACCCAAAATTCTTATGGAAAGAAAGAATATCAGTCTTAGAACATCAAAAATAACGCTATAACAACCATAAAAATAATGATACTATCACTCATCCTTCTCTAACATAGATGACAAGCAGGCGAGGTATTCGTTTTGATGCTGTAATACATAAAAACACATCAGGATAGATAGCAGTATCATAAAATATAAACAAACTGGTTAACACACAAACCTTACATACATACAAGCTTACATCTCAACAGCTAACTACAAAATGGCAGTGAGGCTTGCATGTGCTCAGCATTTATACACTTGTTCAAGCCCTTGCATAGCTTCTTAAAGGTATACACACACTCATTGATCTACATTCCTCTTAAGGAGCTTGCCCTTTGTAAAAACATTAAAGTTAGACATAAAATTGCATAAAATTAGACCGGTTAGTAACAGCCTGCATTTAATTGCTGGAACCTGTGTTTTGAGAGACTGCTTTCCAATCTATCTGATAATATACACAACTGAGTATATATTTTTTGGTTTTAGAGTTTGCTAATTGTTGCTTAGATCACTGTTGAAACTGTTGTCTCCCTGTTCTGAGAGACTGCTTTCCAATCTATCTGCAAATATACAGAGCTGAGTATATTTTTTTGGTTTTAGAGTTTGTACTGTTAGTTGTTGCTTAGATCTCTGTTGAAATTGTTTTGAACCCACCCTCCTTATTTTTGGCTTGTAATTTAAATTTGGTGGCTTTTGCAGTTGCTCCCTGGTCAGCTTCAGTAAGAAGCTGAGATCCCTTATAAGATCCTCCAAAGCTAGCTACGAAAACAAAATCGCCACTAATTCTAAGGACAACCACAAAGCATTCTATAGCTATGTCAAGAATCTCGATGGCAACACCCAGATCTGCTCTGAGTTACAGCACAACGGCATGAAAATTACAGAACCAACTGATATTGCCAACATCCTAGCAGATAGATTCAGTACTAACTTTACCCCCCCACCCCCTAAAGGGTCCATATCTATACAGGAAGAATGCAGAGTCCCTGTAATCACAACTACGCAGATAAAAGCTGCACTCTCTAAAGCCAAAAACACAGCATCCATGGGACAGGACAACATCCCAGGCTGCATTTTACATGAATTTCAGAACAAACTGGCTTCCCACTTAAGCACCAAGTTCAATAATAGCCTCGCATCAGGCTTTGTGTCCACTGAATGGCACACAGCAACAGTTATCCTGCTCCACAAAGGGGGGGCCACCACTGATCCCGGGGACTATCGACTTATTAGCCTGACGAGACTGGTCTGCAAGGCCATGGAACTCATAAACAAAGACATTGGTAACCTCCAAACTCTGGATCCCACCCAGATCAGGTTTGTGAAAGGCAGATCATGCCTCTTGAACCTGATCGACTTCTTTGAGGCAGTCACCAAAGCCATAGATGAGGGTAAGGTGGTTCACACAGACTATCTTGAACTCGCCAAGGCTTTCAACACCATCCCCCATTCTGGAATTATAGCTAAACTCACTAAACTAGGTATAAATCCCTATGTCACAAGATGGGTTGCCAACTAGCTCACTGACAGAACCCACACTGTAAAAGTTGCAGACTCCAAATCTGACCTCAAAGCAGTGACAAGTGGAGTACCACAGGGTTCTATCCTGGGACCTCTCCTGTTTGGTATCTACTTCTCTGAAATACAGGCTAACACAGAAGGCCTCTGGCTAATGAAGTTCGCAGATGACTGCAAATTAGTAGCCATAGTCAAGTCCCCAAATGATGTGGACATCCTACAGAAGGGCCTCGCTGTGACAGATGCCTAGTGTCAGAGCCATGGCCTCAAGCTCAATGCCAAAAAGTGCAGTGTCATCACCTTTGGTAAAAACTCTGTACCCATGAACTACCACATAGGCAGCAATCTACTTAACACCGAATGTGTGATAAGAGACCTTAGGACCCAGGTGGACAGTATTCTCTCCTTTGATAGTCACATCGCCATAGTAGTCAGGAAGTCCTTCTATGTGGCACACCTCATCATAAAAGGGTTCTCATCCAGGAAAAAAAGAGGTCATTGTTCCCCTCTACTCGACACTCATTAGACCCATTATAGAGTACAGCGCCCCTTTTGGAATGTACCTCACAAGACATCTGCAGCAGCTGGAAACGCCAAAGAAGTACCTCACAAAGAGGATTACTGGCCTCAAACAAATGCCCTACACTGACCACCTCAAAAAACTCCAGCTTTACTCCATAGCATATTGTCTATTCTGAGGTGATCTCTGCCTAACATATAAAGCTATGTCAAACCCAGAGCTGTTGGACATGCTACACCTAAAGAAACCCAATCCCTCTGAGTTACATGCTCTAGGGACCTAAACCTTGTCACCACAATAAACAGGTCATGCTGGAGGGATAGATTCCTGTCCCAGAGACTTCCCATACTCTGGAACAGGCTACCCATCTATGTCAAGCAAAGTTCTTCATTAGCACTCTTCAAGAAAAATCTTGATGAGTGGATGGGAAATAGGAAATATACCCCGAGAATCACTTCTGTGTCTCTGCTTGACAGTGGCACAGAAAAATAACTTTCTTGGGTGGCATAAGCCAGGGAACCTTGTTGGCTAGGCTTACATAGGCCCTTGGGCCGATAGCCTAGTACTTACCTATGAACATGCATTACTATAGACATTAGAAACAAAACACAATGGTCATCTCCAAGTTGCTTTGTATCTGTTACAGGGTTTAGCGATGTGACCATACCTTGTAACATAACAATCTGGACCAAATTTAGCAACAGAGATGGTCTTTGTTAAGCAACTCATACCAGGAACTTCTGGATTTGTCCCAGGAATGGGAATGCCCTCTGGAAGATAAAGAGTCTTTCTCACAGGCTATATGCTGTGGTATAGTCTCAGACAACAGTATTAAATGTTTCCGATTCCACAATATATGATCTTGGCTCTGAGCAAATTTTCTTCACAACACCAAGCCGATGATAACCTATGGATGTGCACATCCTTACCACCACTTCTCCTTTTCTTAATGGACTTAGCAGTTTTGCTGGTTTTATCATAGTAGGACTTCTGGTTTAAATTCTTCAACAGATTGGCTTTCACTAACCTGTTGTTCTTGACATATGGAACCAACAATTGACTACTTATTGGTTCTGGTTTGTCTCGACAGACGTCTCGGAGGAGGTGAACCCAGATGTTTATCAAGAGGAACATTTTTGAGATAGATTCAGGAACATGTCAATGTTATCTTGTTTTGACTTCTCTGTTAACTGTTTTGGCAGAACGTGCAGTTTAAAGTGCAAACCATTTGACTGTGGGTACTTAGGGCTACTTGTGACATGAGTAAAGTCCCATTTTTCAGCAAATCTTTTAAACTTTCAGCTTGTAAACTGCATCCCATTGTCAGAAATAACTTTCTGTAGACTACCATATCTTGCAAAATGATGCCAAGTCATCTTAGTAATGACAGTACTGGATGTTAGGTTAAGAAGTAAGTCAATTTCGAAGCAATTGGAGTAACAGTCCACTAACACCAAATAATGTTGACCATTCCACTTGAAGATGTTGGTGGCTACTGTCGACCAAGGTAGTTCCAGAATCTGGTTTAGCTGAACTGGTTCCTTCTGTTGATGTAGCTTAGTACTATTATACATGGAACAAGATGAAAATGTTCTTTTCTCACCCTTATTTTGGTAGAATCAGTTCCTGGGTGACGACAATGCAAGATAGTAATGTATTCTGGTTTCAAGGACTTTGGAACAACTACTTTCAGACCTTTCATAATGATACATTTGTCAGACAAAATCTCATCTCTGTATGGGAAATACGGTTGCACTTCTCAAGGTAAACTAGATTTCTTTGATGGCATCCTTGGCTGATAAAGTGGTTGAGCCTTTGTAAAGCTGGATCTGTGGCTGTGTGATCTCTTAGTTCATCTAGATGAATGGAAGAAAAATTTCTCACTTCCATGACTTCAGATTCAAGGTTCTCATTCTCATGCTGTTCTGTGGTGTTTCTGGGTGATCTGGATAATGTATCAGTAAGATAAAGAAGTTTGCCTTTCTTGTAAACAGGACTGAAATTATACTTTTGCAATCTCAGCACCATACATTGCAGTCTGGCTGGAGCTGAGGGCATAGGCTTTCTCATGATAGTGACTGGAGGTTGGTGGACTGTTTCTATCTGGATAGATCTACTGTAAACATAATCATGGAACTTCGAACATGCAAACACAACTGCCAAAAGCTCTTTCTCAATCTGGGCATACTGCATTTCAGTTTGGGTAAGAGTTATCAATGCATAGGCAACAGGATGATCCTCTTTTAGAATAACTGCACCAAGACCAAATTTTGAAACATCACATGAAAGTGTAACTGGCTGGTGAACATCATAGTATCTGAGAGTTGGTGGACTTGCAATTCTCTGTTTCAGGACATTAAATGCTCTTTTGTGTTGCTCTAACCAAGACCAGAATTTTTACATGTCAGCTTTCTAAGTGGTGCTGAAAGTTGCTCAAGCCTGGAATGAACTTGCCTAGGTAGTTAACCATGCCAAGAAAACACTGCAGGACTTGAACATTGTCTGGAGCTGGCATCTCAAGAATGGCTGTTTGCTAAGAAGGATCTGGTCATACGCCTGTACTTGTGAATAAATGACCAACATAAGGAACTTCTTGTAGCCTAAATTTGCATTTCTGTGGACTGAGCTTAAGATTCACTTCACATGCCCTTTCTAGAAATTTTCTTAGGTTTCTGTCATGTTCTGCATCACCATGACCACCTACCAGTATGTCGTCTGTTTACAGCAGAAGGGTATGCAGAAAAAGTTTTCTCCATTGCATGCTGAAAGACTTCACTTGCAGAATTTATCCCAAATGGCATTCTCAAAAATCTGTACCAGCCAAATGGAGTACTGAAGTAGTGAGCAATGATGATTTCTTGTCAAGCTGAATTTGCCAAAATGAACTCTTTGCATCTAAGAGAGAAAAAAAACAGTGGCATTTGGCATCAAGACTGCAACCTTTTCAACTGTGTGCATTGGATGATGAGGTCTTTTTAGTGCTTTGTTCAAATCTTATGGATTAATACATATTCTGATGTTAGTTGAGCTTTTCTTATGAGCTACCACCATGGAAGATACCCATTCAGTTGGAGTTGCAACTAGACAAATCACACCTAGTCACATCATTTTATCTAACTTGGCCTTGACTCTCTCCTGCATGGCTATTGGAACTTTACGTGCTGGCCTGATAGCTGGATTGACCTCTGGGTCTAATCTCATGGAGTACACAACTGGAAGTTTACCTAATTTGTCTTTGAAAAGATCAGCATAGGTAGAAAAAAATGTACTGGGGAAAATTAGAGTAGTGGTCTTTTACGCTAACTTGGTGGACTTCTTTATTAAATGAAAGCAGTTCCATTTTCAAACTGTCTCGAGTCCTGATAATGACTAGACGTGCCTCTTGGCCATGTAGAATAGTAAATCATAGCATCTTCCAGCGAAGTAACATAAAAGCACTACTGAGTTTTCAGCATGAATTTTTTCACCTCTATAAGCAACAAGCTTTGCACACTTTGCCAAATTAAGCTTTTCACCATGACCCACTCTGGCAAATGTTTCTGCTGACATAACATTGCACTTGAAATCTCTGTCAACTTTGAGCTCTATGTGTTTGCCATTTATCCAAACAGTATAAAATACTTCATTCTTTGCTCTTAAATCTACTGCATTAACTGTTTCATGAAACACTGACACACCATCAACATAAAGAGTTGGGTTGCAGCTCTCTAACTGATCAACTCATTTCTTAAAATGTTCCTTTGTAATGAAAGAATGTGGGCCTTTTGATTTACAAAACCTTTTGAAATGATTCCACTTATTGCATTTGTGCCATTGCTGACAAAAAGCTATACATTTCTCCCTTTTAGATTCATGACTTCCGCCACAATTATGACAGTTGAGAATGAAAGTAGGTTGGGGCCCATGCTTTGAGTTTGCTGACTTATTCTTATGCTTCACTGAGACTGTGTGAACTCTGGAATTTGCTAGAAAGCTCTGGGATTTACCAGTGAGTGCTGCAGGGACTACAGTTGCTGCCATGTGCATGGGCCTGCTTCTTTTAACCACATGCTGCATACTATCAACATGAGTTTTATCACTGTGCCTTCTAGAGCTATTCCCATTTGTAAACATATCTGTATGCTTTTCTGTGAGCTTATATATGTGACAAATATCAATGGTCTTACTCAAAGCAAAATCTTTCTCACAGCATCAACTTTTATACCCCACACACATCTGTCCTTCATCAAATCATCACTTAAATCACCAGATCTACACATTTTAGCATTATTTCTCAGGTCAGTTATATATGTTGCAAATGTTTCAACAGGCTTTTGATCCCTTGTGTAAAATAAGTGCCTTTCCATTCTAACATTTGTCTGGAGGTTATACATTTCTTTAAATTTACGTTTTAAGCTCTGTAGGTCCTCCCTTGACTCAACCGGTACAACAATATGATGGTTTCCTCCTCACCAGCATAGATAGCAGGTGCACACACAAATGAACATTCTCTTTCTATGGCTTCTGACCCAGCTAAATTAAGCAGAATAAATACCTTTGTATGGTCATCTTTATCAGAAAATGCAGGCTGTATGAAAATGTACTCTTGCTCAAACACTCTCCAGTTTTCAGCAATATTACTGCTGAAATCCAACTGCCATGCCCAAAAAGTATGTACAAACGCACTGAAAATATGGCCATTGTAATTATGTATGCAGAAACTGTTCTTTGAGCTTGTGATAACATTCAAACGCACAATAAACTCTTCAAAAAAACTGCACTTTGCAAAATATGCTCTGTAATGGCTGTATTCTGTGAAATAACTTTACTGTAATACTGCACAAACATGCAAACACTTTACACACTTCTCATAACTTGGATATCTTTGATTAATATGAAAAATACAAATTCACTAAGCATGCGTGGAAAAATGTGGTTGTTTTCCTTTATTTTGTTTTATGCAATTCAGACTTTATGTCAAACATTTTCCATAGTAATTTGTACATTTTTATCAATATCATACATATCGGTTTATGCAAATGTAATTTAGAATGTTCTGTATGCCTTGTTTCATATTTTGCAAATAAGAAATAGTGCTGAGCAAGTTTTAATATCTGAAGTTTGTTTCTGACTTGTTTTGTGAAGTATATGTACAGTAGGGATGATTCACTCTTGTATACTCCACCAGTTCCAAGCAAGTGCCTTAAGTCATTTTAGCCATACCACCTATAACACCATGTCCTTTAGACATCCCACTTCTGATACCATGTCACTTGCCCTTCTCTAACATAGATGACAAGCAGGCAGGGTATTTCGTTTAGATGCTTTAATACATAAAAGCACATTAGGATGGATAGCAAAATCATAAAATATAAATGAACTGATTAACAGACAGACCTTACATACATGCTTACATTTCAACAGCTAACTACAAAATGGCAGGCAGGCATAAGCATGCTCAGTATTTATACACTTGTGCAAGCCCCTGGATAGCTTCTTACAGGTACAGATGCACACATTGATCTACAGGTGCCACCATTCATGAGCTTGTCATTTTTCTAAAATAAAACTCATCTCTTCATATCCCCACCACTTTCTTATCTTACCTTCTGTGGTTAATAACCTACTCATTAATTTCATCCCACACTTCCACTTTATTTAGATAACCAACTTAAAACTCTATGAATTACTCAATCTTCCACATGCAGTCTTCCACATGCAGTATATCCTTCAAAATGTAAGCGGCATCATAAATGGAAAACGATGTTTGATACTCCTTTTCTATCCATTAACCACATATATTAAATACTGGCAGCAGTTTATATCCTTAGCAATATGCTATGATTAATTTTCTCCTCTCCAAAAACCCATTATCTATGCTCTAGCACACTTAAAATTAATGGTAAGCTTACAGTCATTACTAAAAAGCCTCAAAATCTCATGTATAAGCAGATAATTTCATTTATAATTGACTAAAAATCTCTTGTGCCATAAATCATGCCTACAGACAGGGTTTAATACTCTGCGTGTGCTACATTATTGTACCGACTTCATCTTCTTTAACATTAATAAGGAATGAGCTTAACAGAAACATTTAGCTATCAAGTGGGGAATGGAAATCAGACAGCAACAGAATGTGCCAAAATACAAAAGAAAGAATATAAGGCAAAGGGACAGATGAGAAGGAAAGAAAAATTGAAAAGCCATAAATATAGTGACAGAGATCTCCTGGAGCAACCTCGTGTTGACCAAGATTGGACAGGAATGATTAAGGAGAGTTGAATCAAAACCAAAGAATGAAAGGCTAATAATAATAGCAGCCCAGGATAGTGGGATATGTACACAGTGGTTTCGAAAATAAATCGAAAAGACTGGAGAAACAGACGAGTATAGGATTTGTAAAACAGCAATGCAAACAACTGCACATCCAGTGCAATGATAATGATTTTATGAACCTAATCACTCTTGACATGGTATTCGAAATCCAAAATTAAACTGAGCACTAATCTTAAGTTTAAAAAGAACATTCAGTAAGATCAGTCACATAAACTAAGTAAAAATTATTTAATAGAAAAGACATCTGGTTATAACAGAGTTTTATTTGTTTTAAACTATAAACTATAAGTTATCACAAAGAAAACAAGTATAATATCTATATCTGTGTGTATATATATATATATATATATATATATATATATATATATATATATATATAGGGAGAGAGAGAGAGAGATTTCTGCATTGATATATCGCTCTGTAACTATATCTATATCTATGCCTATCTATATCTATAGCTATATACATATATAATTTTAACAACAAATACAGAAATGGATAATTTGTAAGACAAACCACTTTATCTACTAAAGATGCTTTTTTTTCAGACAGCTGTCCCACCTGCACTCTTTCATGTACTGGTTATACCCTTCACAGCCCTGCTTATGAATTACAGTAATTCAGAAACAGTCATGTCTAGAAGATGGAAGGAATACTTGATTTATATCACATTCATTTGTGGAATATTTGCCTTTTGTGGTGACTTTTAAATCTGTAGTAGTGCACTAGGTATGACATTTGAGAAGCAGGTAAACTATACAACTTTTTAGGCCATTAGCTTAGTGTCTTTTTTAGATATAGATATATGGTATCTTAGGCACAGAGTGGAATGGATGCATTGTTGTTTCATATATCAACATTTTTTAATGTGTTGTCATACATTTCACCCAGGCAATGCTAGAATTTTAACATCTATTAAATTACAAGTGGGTGGATCCAAAAACCTTTTCAGGCACTGTCCCAGTACAAGAGCAAAGATAATTAAATGTATTAGGAACATTATAGATTAGTGTAGATTAGCCAATCAGAGTAATTTTGGGAGGTGGTAGGAAACAAGAACTTAGAAAAAAATTCAGGCAGACAAAAGAAGAAGATGCTCCATACTGAAAATGACTGAAAGCCAGGATAGAAACTCATGCCCTATCGCACCTATGGGTGACAATACTGTGGTGTCAGACTCATAATGATTCTCAATATGTGAGGGACACCATGCTTGCTCTGCCGCTGGTTTTGGGAAAACTTCAAACAGCCATCATCTTGGGTATCTAACTTACCTACAGTGTCATTATCTGAGGGAACCGTAAAGGTTTTTCAGGTAAAGTTCCATTATGAATTCTGACAACAATATATAAATTAGAGAAGCAAAATGGAAGCCGGCTACAGAGCAGCACAATATGAAGTTTACCTGTGGGTAACAATGGTGAGAGCTATTTTGTATCATCAGATGACTTTGATAACATGAATCTAACAACTTAAATGCAGGGAATATAATCACTGTACAGTTAGAAAATGGCCACTGTCATTGTTCTGATGGTGACAATGCTGAAGATTCAGAGGGGAATGATAGTGCTGCAGCTTGAAGACCACTTCCATGACTAGCTTTGCCAGAGCTGATGCATTTCAGGTAATTAGCACTTGGATATATGAATATTCATCATGTGGTCATTTTGGCTACAATGATGAAAGGAATTTCCTTGATGTGTAAAAGACACTTCTGACTTCATAAACAACATAGCTGGTCAACATCATGGTATAAATTGGGAGTTGTTTCACACTGAAAACATTCTGTAACAATTCACATGACTTCACTGCCTGTAGTAAGTACTAAAGTATTTGTCATTTTGAATATCAGTATTAGGGAATTAATGCAGTTATCAACTATTAATCAAGCTATAAGTAATAATGTATGATTCTGTCCCTGTTGACTCAGGTGATATCACATTTAAAGTTGAGTTATTTGTAAGAAATGGCAAATATATCTTGTATGAGATGTGGCAATGGGTAACTCCTTTAAAGTACTAATACTTTTATACTTTTAACAAAAATGCAAAAGACATGGCTAAGGCTATACTAGATAACAATAAAAACAGTAACAAAGGAAGGGAAGGGAACAAGTAAAATGCCACCATGGAAGCACTGAATAGAGAAAACTATAAAGCAATTACAACAAGATGTGTCATTGCTAGAAGTACTATTGCTAGGAGAATAAAGAAAATGGAACAGAGCAAAATTACACAGAAATCGGGTGTGGCCAGAATGCTAGCAGCACTGAACATAAGCTCTGCTTATAACATTTTTATTCCGACAGGAAATTTAATCTAATTTTTGGAAATACTAATCCAAAAGTATATCAGAGGATTTGTGAATATAGGTCCTTTATTATTTTTCAAAAATTAGTACTAAAACATAAATTTTTATTATTTTTTCCTGTCAAGAAGTTTTTCCTCAAGAAATCCAAGTATGAGTAACTCGAATAATTCTCATCAGGACAGTGTGGTAAAGAAGGAACTGCAAACATTAATAACTACTATTCAAGAACTATCTATAAAAATGGGCAAACTAGAGAATAAAATAGATAATATTAAACAAGACTGTAGTAAGCAGCTGGACATTCTTAGTGAAATGGCTAAAAAGCATTCTGAACAAATATCTTCTATTGAGGAATCGGTAACAAATATGGATGGCAGACTGATGGAATGTGAGAGTCAAAATGAATTTCTTTTGAAACAGAATACAAAACTAACAGTAAAGCTGGAAGACCTAGAAAGCAGGTCATGGAGAAACAACATTAGAATCTATGGCGTACCAGAAAGGAAGAGGGAGCTGATATGATATACAACAGCACTAAATCTACCTGAAGCTCTTTCCTTTGGTATAGAGAAGGCTCAGTGGTCTCTAGCAAAACCTGATTCAACAACAGTTTCTCCTAACCCCAGATCCATCATTGTTAGATTTTGTCCTCCCAAGATAAGGATTTGGACCAGAAGTCAGTGTGAAATAATTCTCCCATCAAGATAAAGGACAAACTCATTCGTTTTGAAAATGACTATACTTCGTCTGTCATATCTAGAAGGAAAGAATGTGTTCCCCTTGATAAAATCTCTTAAAAAAGTAAGCTTCACCCCCCCCTGTGACCCCCACACCCCCTACTTTATTATTCTCACTCTGAGATCACACTACAGTGAGGAAAAGGGAATTTTCCCTAACCCGCACTGTAGTCCGATCTATGAAACAGGCACACATACACGGAAGCACTTGTTGATGTTAAGCGCTTTCATGTATGTGTGTTCGATGTTTTGTGATTTGGACATATGCTAGTCGAGCATGTGTCCGGATCCCATATATATATATATATATATATATATATATATATATATATATATATATATTTTTCATACCATATGTTTACTATAACCGGGCACAGTTAAATTCATTATATATTCATTTCGGATACAAAAGTCATGCTATTTAACTATTAATTCATGATTTCCAAAGTAAAGCATTAATGTGTTTTAACACTTTAGCATGTACTGTTTAGTCTATTATGATTACACTGTATGGAATCCCCACAACAAAAGTGCCCTTAGGGGATGCTTTAGTTAAGATAGTTTTGTTTCCTCTTGACATTTTTGAAAGATGTTCATATCATGATTAATATATATGTCTTTACTTAAAATCTACATTTCTTAGTGTAATATATCAACATTCAGTGCTTTACATTAACTAAATGCTCTAATTTTAATTCTTGGCCTAATTTAGTTTAAGGGATGTAAATTATTGATTTATGGGGAAAAAATCTTACTTTCCCAACTTTTTTAGAGAAGGGCTGTTCATGTTTTTTTTTTTTCACTGTGCAGGCTGCTCGTGCACTTTTTATGCTTCTTTAGAATGGAGAAAACTTAGTTGTTTGAAATTCCCACTAAAATGCCTTTTCTAAGCCTCTGTGACTGTTTCTTCATGTGCACAAGCATCTACAAGGCACTAGCAGCAAGCTAGAGAAGCTGGAAGCAAGAATACAGTGAGCGATGACATCACACGACCTTGAACTCATGCATGACTCAGAAACCAGGAAGTAAAGCTGAAAATGAAAGTAGAAGAAAAAGTAATTTTTTTGGTTGTTTTTTCATCTTTTATGCATCTAAAGGTATGGAATCACTTTAAGTATGTATTTTTAAGAAGCTAGGACTTTAATGGAGCAATTATTTTACTAGTCTAGTGAGGAAAATTGCATTTTAATTCTACTGTATGTCTGTTGCTTTGAAACACAAGTCTGACAGGATACTATTCTTTGCTTTGATAGCATGCCCTAAATGATAATATATTAATATCTGACTACTTAAATAACCAATTTCTTTAATACTGTGAATGCAAAGATATATATAGGATTGAGTCTCCTTTTCCTTCTGCTACTTTCATGCTTAAGCAACTTTAATCTATATTAGGTATTCTCATTGATGTAGATTTAAAGCAATATAATCAGACTCAGATGTAATTATAGTAATGCTACTATGATTCAAATCTTTGTATGACCACATACACAGTAGGAATGTATTGTTAAAATGTTCTAGGTCACTCTATTCTGTTCAATTAATATTAATAGACTGACATATGACCCCCCTTTTTTTCTTCCTCCCTTTCATGACTACCAGTCTACTTGAACATATAAAGGTATAGAAAGGAAAGGGGAAATAAGTAAACTGGTATAACTACTGTATTTCTATAGTTATAAACACAAGAGACTGTAATGTAGGTATAAAATATATAGGTATTAGAAGCTTATGCCAATAAAGCAACTAGGTTAATTGGTGAAACTGACTCCTTATTTTCCAATACCTAGTAGTGGTTTACACAATATTACATACAAATCCACTGTGATTGCCTGATGGACTTTTTATGTTCATATTTGTTTGAGTTACCTTAGAAATGCTTTATTGTTTGTATATACTACATTTAAAGCGGAAGCTATTTATGCATGTTTTTGGTGTGTGAGATTGTGTTAAATGGTGGTTTAGTTAATTTATTAACTAAACCTGGAACTTTAGGTTCCATGTATGTATGTTTTCTTAGTTATTGGTTTTAGAATTTGTTTCTAAAGATTTTTGACTCATCTATGATACATAACTTCATGAATTACCTCGTCATTATACTTGGAAGGTATTACTGATGCTCTAAATATAACTTTAACAAACAATGATATATAAATGCTTATTATTATATATATAAAATATTAATGGCTTAAATAGCAATGTCAAAAGAGCTGGTTTAATTAAATTCATTAAAATTCACAGAGCTCAGATAATCATCTTGCAGGAAACCCACTTGCTGGAGAAGTATTTGCAAAAATTATCATTTAATGGTTTTACAGTTCTCATGGATTCCTGCTTTAGAGCCAAAAGTAGAGGTACTTTTATACTATGGAATAATACTTATACATTACCTACAATTTTAAACACCTTTTCAGATATAGACAGAATGTTAAGCTTAGTAGTGCTAGAAGTTAATAAGAAATGATTCACACTGGTAAACTCATATTGGATTCCTGGTCTAAGAACTAAATATGTGAAGAAATACTTAGATCTCATTACTTTACATGCAAAGGGAGAACTTATTCTGGAGGGAGATTTCAATTGCCTGTTATCAGATGAAGACACCTCTAAAAATAGTAAGGTTAAACTAATGACACAAGCTAAAACAGTTTTATAGCCTCAATGAATTTTAGAGACATACATAATTTAAGAGTTTAAATTTCACTTCAATACACTCATTATTATTTCTGATTCAGCACACAAACTAATATTGATAAGATTTTGTGTCTAGCACTCTTTATTCTAAAATAAGTGATGTTGCAATACAGTCATGTCCACTCTCTGACCACAATGCCTTTTTTTGCTCAGCTTGACTGTGAAAAAAGATGATATGACCATTTTTCAAAGAATCCCAGCCTATGTTACTAAGTTAAAAGGTTTTAAGGAGTGGTCATTAAAAGAAATAAATGCATTTATGGAAAACAACAATAATGGTGAAGTAACAGATATACTCTGGGATGCATTAAAACTTCACTTCTTTAGTGGAGTTAAAGCTTGCTATTTTCAAAGGCGAAAAGAATGGGACAAGGAAATTTCTGATTTACAAGCCAAAATACATACGTTGAAACTAAATTTAAAATCAAATGATAAAGCAGTACTTTTTCTAAGCTAAACCACAAATATTTAGAAATATTGAATCATGAGGTTGCTATAAGCTTAGAAAAGATTAAACCACAGTCCTGTTTAGTAAACCCCAGACATTTACATAAACTAGCCGTCAGATCCAAACAAATTAGTAAACAAAAATCACATTAATGAAATCAAATACAAGAATAATAACACAGTAAAAAGAACAACTGATTTAGGAGGTATATTATTAGCCTTTAGAAATCATTATCGTTCAATCAATGACATGCAATCACCACTATATTCAGATGATGTAATAGATACATTTCTACAAGAGAATATCAAGACTAATCAAAACAACAAAATAGTACCCTAAATAAACAAATAACCTTAGCAGAAGTGAAAGAACAAGTTAAAAACCTGAAGGATAATAAAGGTTAGATGGGATAATCCCAGAAATATATTAAATTCTTCCAGAGCCCACAATAAAGTTATCAAACACATTCTCCATGGTTAAACAAGACTTAATTTTCCCTCCCTTGTGGAAGTACTCATTAATTTCCACATTCTGAAACAAAGTAAGGACCCCCAACTATGTGCATCCTATAGACCCATATCATTGTTAAATATCAATTATAACATTTTTATGTATATCCTGGCCAATTGACTAAAGAATATACTGCCCAATCTAATACACTTTGATCAAACTGTTTTTATCTTACATAGAAAAGTGCACAACAATATTATTAAGCTACTATCTCTAATAGACATTGCAAACAAAACCAAGAAACAATTAACTATTATTAGTCTGAATATTGAGAAGGCTTTCAATTCCCTTAGTTGGTCATATTTACAAAAAAATCGTTAAAGAATTTAATTTACTTCAGATTTCACTAAACTGATATTAAACAGACACCAAACTGATTAACAACAGGAAAAACAACAAGAAAACCTGGGAACTTGCAAGCCATCCTAAAATCTCAGATCAATACCTTGCCTCACATCAGTATAAATACAAGCTATATAATGGAACTGATGCAGGCAGAGTTTGTAGACATTTAGAAAAAAATCAATTATGACAATAGAAAAAAAGATAAAAGAATTTCACATGGAAGAAAGAATGATTTGTTGCTCAAGGATAAAGGAATGCTTACAGATGCATAAAATGATCAATATCATTACAGTGGCCATGAAACAGTGACAAACAACTTTGCAGCTGAGCCATGACAAAGGACAAATTATTATCCCCGGATTAAAAATTCATATTTCAGGGTGATTCTTTGTTACCTGCTCTTTTGTCTTGCCCTTAGCCTATTAAGCTATTTACTAAATAGATTTGGCTATGGTTTCAGTATGGCACCCAGAAACCAACCTTGTTTTAAGACATCAATTTTTTGTGGATTACTTAAAATTGTATAGTTCAGCAGATAAGGAGTTGAAAGCAAAAGTAAACATGGTTAAACTTGCTCAAATGATTAAAAAAAATGCCAGTTGGTCTTGATAAATGTGCAAAGGCAACATTTAAAAAAGGAAAGCTGTGGCACCAAAAAAATATTAATCTGGGACAGTAATGTGATATAAAAAAGCTTGAGCAGGAGGGAGCATATACATATTTGGGAATAGGTGAAGGGCTGGGAATAAAGCATTAAATGAGAAATAAAGCATTTAAATGAGAATAAAACTTAATAAAGAAAATTTCAAAAGACTAAAACTAATATGAAAAACTGCCCAAGCTATAAACCAGCTTGTTCTTCCTGTTCTAACTTATAGTTCTGGAGTGACTGATTGGTCCCAAAATAGTATTGCTTCATTTGGACAGGAAAACAAGAAAAATGTTTCATTTTTAACAAATGATATGTAAAAATCAATGTATAACAAGATTATATATCCTCACTCTGAGAAAGGTATGTGCATGCTCAGAATTGATTAAATGTATAGATCTGGAATCATGTGACCGTATACATATCTGCTGACCACACCAGATCTTAACATAGAGAAGTTTTAAAACACAAGGAAAAGAAGTCTAAGATGACACCTTTGCATAGTTTAGCAGAAGTGTCACGGTACGAAGTAGGAATGAAGGTCAAACCAGAAGAAGAAAAAAAATCAGACTGAAACTGAATATACCAAAAAAAAAAAGTATAAGGAAAAGAATCAGATGAGAAAGAAAGAAAATAGGAAAATCTATAAATATAATAGCAAGTACAGAGATCTCCTGAAACTACCTCATATTGACCAAGAATTGATGAAGAAATGGTTAAGGAGAGGTGAAGTGAAACCAAAATATGAAAGCATAATAATGTCGACCCAAAATGCTCGACAATGTATACACTGACTTACAAAGTCCACTGAACATGTGGGAGATACAGACAAATACAGGTTCTGTATAAAGAAACAGAAATGAAAAAAGCTGCACATTTTGTTGCTGGGTGTGATACACTCATGATAAAGGGCCAGTATACTGAAAGGCACAATAATGTGGCATAACTGTTGCACTGGGGACTGCAAACACTAAAAAAAAGTAACACTACAGTCTAGAAATGTCTGAGAAGCATTGGAAACATGCACCACAAAGCATTATTGAAAATCATGATGTTTATGTCACATGAGATAACCCCTTACCAACAGTTCAAAGAACAGATGTGAGAAAACCAGATATAGGAAAATCTATAAATATAATAGCAAGTACAGAGATCTCCTGAAACTACCTCATATTGACCAAGAATTAATGAAGAAATGGTTAAGGAGAGGTATACATATCTGCTGACCACACCAGATCTTAACATAGAGAAGTTTTAAAACACAAGGAAAAGAAGTCTAAGATGACATCTTTGCATAGTTTAGCAGAAGTGTCACGGTATGAAGTAGGAATGATGTAAAGAGACAAAACATGCACTGATCATTAAAATTTCTACTCCCAGTGATTACAGTATCATATGTACAGAGAAATAAAAAAGTCATAAAATACCAGAGTTTGCAGGTAGAAACATGAGCAATGTGGAGGAAAGATACCAAGACAGTTCTAGCAATAGAAGGAGCAACATGTCTAATAAAACAAAGGCTTTACAGATATACTTAGAATGTTATTGAAACATTTAACGCCGTATGCATTACAGCTACCAATACATTTAACACCATATGCATTACAGCAAAGTACAGTTTTGTACCTACCATAAATGTAGATGTTCGAAGATCCACATTGCTGCAGTCCTTACACTTGGGTAGTCCGCTGTCCTCGATCGGCCCGAATATCAAAGTATTAGGCTGACGTCGGTCAAGGCGCTTAAGACTGACATCAGGACGTCAGGGTACAAATGAGCATGACCGACGTCATATCCTCAGTCTTTTCTTGCCCCAGATGTCAGAAGACCCTAAACAGAAAGGTCAAAACCAAAAGACAGCAAAAAACAACCAACCACCCTTGCACTAATCATATGAACAATATATACAATATGCACAATATTTACAACCCAAACCACACAACCGCCTCTAACAACAGAGGGGAAGGAGGGAGACTGCAGCAATGTAGATCTTGAACATCTACATTTATGGTAGGTACAAAACTGTACTATGTTCTTCATCTCACATTGCTGCAGTCCTTACACTTGGGTAGAATCCCAAAGCAGAGGTAAGGGAGGATGGCAAAACTATAAAGTAGTAGGAGCTGCCAAAATGCCCTGTAAAATAGCAGTGGCAAACCCAGCTCTAGATTTAGAGTAAAGTGGAAGGTGATAATGCTTAGAGAAAGTATGCACTGAACTCCAAGTAGCTGCCTCCAAAATATCTTTAGTTGCCACCCCCCTTAAAAAAGCTGTAGAAGTGGCAGTAGCTCTAGTGGAATGAGGCCTAATCCCAGCTGGAACCTCCTTACCATGATGGGAATAACAGAAAGCAATACAAAACCCAATCCACTTAGAAATAGTTTGTTTTGACACAGGCTTGCCCTGAGAACCCAAAGCAAAAGAAACAAACAACTGCTGCGACTGCCTGAACCCTTTAGTTCTGCTCAAATAATATCGCAACTGCCTGTGAATATCCAAGGTGTGCAAAATCTTTTCCCCTTTATTTTGGGGGTTTGCATAAAAAGTAGGCAAATGAATAGTTTGGTTTAAAGCCACACTAGAAACCACCTTAGGCATAAAGGAAGGATTAGTACGTAAAGATACCCTATCCTTATGGAAAATTAAGAAAGGCTCAACTGCCATAAGGGCCTGTAATTCAGAAACCCTTCTAGAGGTAATGGCCAACAAAAAAGCAGTCTTCCATGATAAATATTTCAACTCGGCAGTAGCTGCAGGCTCAAAAGGTTGTAGAGTGAGTTTCTCCAACACAAAATTGAGATCCCAAGCAGGAGTAGGAGCTCTCACGTGGGGTCTTATATTCTTTGCCCCTCTAAGGAATTGCTTAAACAAAGGATGAGAAAACAATGGTGGATCACAGTCATAGTGAGCAGAAATTGCTGCAGCATGAATCTTAATAGAAGAGAAGGACAAACCTTTGTCCAGTAACTCAGCAAGATATTGAAGAGCCACACTTAAATTAGGCTTAGCAACATCAAATTCCTTTGCTGCACTCCAAAATAAAAACCTCTTCCATTTATCTGCGTATACTTTCCTTGTACTAGGCCTTCTGGCCTCCAAAATAACATTCAAAACTTGCTGCGGAAGCTGAGACCCTCCAGGGTTTAAAACAGAATATGCCAGGCTGTTAGGTGAAGAGAGTGAAGTTTGACTTTGAGTAAATGACTGTTCTCTTGAGACAGCAGGTGTGGAATCGAAGGCAAAGGCCATGGAGGCTCCCGGACCAGACTTCTCAGTAATGGGTACCAGTGCTGTCGTGGCCAATCTGGAGCTATTAGAATCATCTTGACTTGTCCTGTCTGACCTTTAGGAGTACCTTTGGGAGGAGAGGCAGAGGTGGAAAGGCATACACATGAAGATTGCTCCAATTGAAAGAAAGAACATCCACTTTCCAAGCTGTGGGATGAAACCTTTTTGTGCAAAACTTTGGCAGCTGGTAGTTTAGTGGAGAAGCGAACAGATCTATGTCTGGAGTTCCCCATGACACTGTCAATTTCTGAAATACATGAGGATCCAATTTCCACTCGTGGGGATCCATAATTGCCTGCTCAACACATCTGCTAAGGAGTTCTGTGCTCCGGCAGAAACCTTGCCTGAAGATTGAGTTGTAAACTGAGAGCAGTCTCCCACAAAATCATTGCTTGCCTGCATAGAGGATAAGAATGTGTTCCCCTTGCTTGTTGATGTACCACATGACAGTTGTGTTGTCTGTTAGAACCAACACCTGCCCTGGAAGAAGTAAATCCTTGAAAGCTATTAATGCAAATTGGACTGCTAACATCTCCTTCAAGTTGATATGTAGATGTTGTAGTCTGGCAGGCCACGTGTCTTGTATCCACTTTCCATTTAGATGAGCTCCCCAAGCTTTGTCTGAGGCATCTGTCGTTAGAATCTGACTCGCCTCTGGCCGGGTCACAGAGAGTCCCTTGTTTAGATGACATTCCTGAGCCCACCACAAAAACTCCTTTTGAATGCAAGGTATTATCTGAATGACAGTGTCCATATCTTGGCAGTGCTGAGTCCATACATTTTTGAGATACCATTGTAGCTTCCTCATATGCAGTTTGGCATTGGGAAGCACCAGAATACAAGATGCCATGAACCCCAAGGCCTGAAGGACTGTCCTTGCAGTCAGCCTGGACAGATGAGACAATTGATGGAAGTAAAGTGAAAGATTCTTTTGTTTGTCCGGGGTCAAAAAGGCCATCTGGGATGCTGTATTCAGTCTCACACCCAGAAAGCACATGTCTTGAGAGGGTACTAGACTGGACTTTATTTCGTTCACAGAATACCCCAGGCATCTTAGCACTGCTATCACATATTGCAAATGATGAAGAAGCTCGTCCCTTCCTTTGGCCAGAATCAGGCAATCGTCCAAATAAGGATAGATCTGTATTCCTTTTAGCCTGAAGAAAGCTATCACTGGAGCCAGAACCTTTGTGTACACTCTGGGCGCAGTAGATAAGCCAAAGGGCAATGCAGAGAACTGATAATGAGAAGTCCCAGCTCGAAAACGCAGATACTTCCTGCAACTTAGCCTGATAGGAACATGAAGGTAAGCTTCCTTGAGATCCAGAGCCACCATCCAGTGATCTTTGCCCTGCAGAGGTAAAAGCTGTTGTAACGTCAACATTTTGAACTTGGGAATGTCCAGATAAGTGTTGAGGATAGACAAATCCAAAATTGGTCTCCACGCGTTCCCCTTCTTTGGTACTAGGAACAGGCGTGAATAAAATCCTAGGCCTACTTCTGGCAGAGGGACCGGCTGTATGGCCCCTATTTGCAGCAGCAGAGAAATTTGTTTGTGAGCCTCTATTCTTTGCTTAGGAGGAACGTCTGGCATGCCTTTGAAAGGAGGCAATGTATGGAAATAAAACCTGTAACCTTGGTGTATAATATCCAATACCCATCTGTCCTGGGTAATCAAACTCCAATTTTCTTTGAAGAGTGCCAACCTTCCTCCCAAAGGTGCTGCCAGACAAGAAGGCTCTGGCAGCTGAAAAGGTAGGTCATTGGGCCTGTTTACGAAAGGACTGGCCCCTGCCCTCACCCGAAGACTGTGCAGGTGAACTCCCTGTTCTAGGTCTGAAAGAGCCCTGAGCTCTAGCCCTACCACGTCTAGATCTTCCCCTAGACTGTGAATCATAAGAAGGGTACATCCACCCCTTAGCAGGCCAATTCCTACTAAACTTGGAGGCTGAACTTGCAAAAAATCTTTAACAGTCTGCATAGACTTAGCCTTGTCTTCCATTTTCTTTAAAACTGCCTCCACAGGTGAACCAAACAATACATCAGACTGTAAAGGAGCATCTAAAATCCTTGTTTTAACATGGTCAGATAAGTTCTGATCCCTCAGCCAGGCGTGCCTGCGAAGAACTGACCCAGTGGCAGCCACCCTAGACGAGGCCTGTACAGCATCAAATCCACATTGCAAAGAATGCTTACCCACCTGTTCAGAAACATGTACCAAATCTTGTAATTCTTTACACTCAATGCCTTCCGCCAGAGCATCTACCTTAGACTTCAATTGAGAAAGAAGATAGTTTTGATATTTCAACATGTGAAACTGGCAATTCAAAGCCCTCATAGCTAAGGTGGAAGAAGTATAGACTTTCTTTCCCCATCTATCCAAAGCTCTGGCCTCTTTATCTGGAGGAACCGGATTTTTTACCACAGAGGCCTTGACACCCTTAGGTCCCTGACTAACTGTTTCTGGGTCTGCCCTAGGACTCTTATACAGATATTTATGAGCTTCAGGCACCCTGTAATACCTGTCCAGTTTAACAGGAGCAGGAGGCAAAGAATCAGGATTAAGAGAAGCCTCTGCAAACACATCTTCCACAACATCCAGAACAGGAGGAATAGCCAAAGGCCTATGCTGGGGTAAAAGCAAAAATTCCCTAAGCCTTTTCCTGGAATCAGAGAAGTCCTGACCTTCCCACTTAAAATGTTCCCTCATAGAATGAAGAGTCTCTGAAAAGAAAAATCCTCTGGAGGAGAAGCAGAAGGAGTAGAATCATCCACATCAGAATCAGAATAAGGAGAATACTCCTGCAAGTCTTCAAGACTCTGAAACATCCGAAACCTGCTCAAAACTCCCCAACTCTGGTTCCACCCTAGGCCTCTTATCAGGAGGGCAAAGAACCTCTAATCAAAGTAATTAAATCTTCTGCCATTTTGAGCATGTGCTTCTTGGGCACAGATCCTGAAGAACTAGGAGTGACACCAACAGAAGCTAAACCTGGCCTGCCTCTGGGAGAAGCCTTGGAAACAGAAGGAGAGGGCCTAACCACCCTAGGAAGGGAGGGAGTACAGTAACTTGAGAAGCCCCTTCAGCCTGACCTGCCTCCTGAGAGGCCACATCCTGCAATATCAAAGTCTCCCCCTGGGACTCCAGAGAAGCCTCGTGGAACCACCGGTTCCACTGACGCCTCAAAGAACCGGCGTCCGCACGGACGACTCTTCTTGCCGGGTTTAACTGCTTTGTCTTTGCGCTTCTTGAGAAGCGGGCCGGAGCATCCGACGGCATATTGTAATTGCACCGCTTCCAAGACCAACCTGGCACAATCTAACCTTCGCTAATAGTGCGCTTTATTAAACCTAGCACAAAAGCGACACCCAACAACGCCGTGCTCAGGCCCCAAACAAGGAATACACAAAGTATGATAATCTCTATGTATCTGCTTCCCACAAGAAATACAGTTATTCACTTTTCTGACATCCGGTAAACCACTGAGGCAAGAAAAAACTAAAATATTCCCCAACGGGGTACTTAGCCAACTTTGACTCGGTCTGAAACTCCCAATACGAAAAATTTCAGAACGCCGAACGGCACTTGCAACGCTGCTTCTGCATCGGACCATGCGGCAAAAAAGACTGAGGATATGACGTCGGTCATGCGCATTTGTACCCTGACGTCCTGATGTCAGTCTTAAGCGCCTTGACCGACGTCAGTCTAATACTTTGATATTCGGGCCGATCGAGGACAGCGGACTACCCAAGTGTAAGGACTGCAGCAATGTGAGATGAAGAACATCCAATACATTTACCTCCATATGCCTTACAGCTTTCGATACCTTTACCTCCGTATGCATTACAGCTACCGATACATTTAACGCTGTATGCATTACATCTACCGATACATTTAACACCATATGCATTACAGCTACCGATACATTTAACACTGTATGCAGTACAGTTACCAATACATTTACCTCTGTATGCATTACAGCTTTCGATACCTTTACCTCCGTATGCATTACAGCTACCGATACATTTAATGTTGTATGCATTACAGCTACCGATATATTTACCTCCATATGCATTACAGCTTACAATACATTTACCTCCATATGCATTACAGCTATTGATACATTTACCTCCATATGCATTACAGCTACCGATACATTTACCTCCATATGCATTAAAGCTACCGATACATTTACCTCCGTATGCATTACAGCTATCGATTACCTTTACCTCCATATGCATTACAGCTACCAATACATTTAACGCTATATGCATTACAGCTACCAATACATTTAACTCCGTATGCATTATGGCTACCAATACATATAACACCGTATGCATTACAGCTACCAATACATTTAATGCCGTATGCATTACAGCTACCAATACATTTAATGCTGTTTGCATTACAGATACCAATACATTTAACGCCATTTGCATTACAGAAGGAGTCAGTTCTGGGCACATTGTGGGTGCTGAAAAGACTATTTTTAGCTAAAATCAAAGACTGAAACAATACTAATTCCATGAACTTTAATTGTACCCTGACTTTGGAATAGGGTACATTACCACAATGGTATTAAAAACCCAAAAGACTTAAAGAAATTCAACTGACAGAACAGTAACATTATCTTGGTACAAGTATATGCCCTGCTGTTCAACTTTCACAGATATCAAGTTCTGTAGTCAGTAGAGCTATTACTCTGGTAGACAATGGCTTCTAATGCAAAAAGCTGCAGTGCTGCATTATCACAGATGGTCCCTACACCTCTCACGTGCTGACAAATTGTGACAGGCAGGGTCACAATGGCATGGCATAATATCCTTGATGTGTGTAGGATAGTGGGTGGCAGTTGTCAAAATGCACCTGATGAGCACTCCCAGGTTCTAAGGATCAACAAGCATAGGCAGTCATGTGGCCTCACATGCCTCAAGTATGCCATATTCATGAGTCTGTGTCACAAGAAATATACATGTGGTGAATTTTTTTTCCCTACAGACCCTGCTACCTAACATCATGGGCATGGTGGAAAAAAAAATAGTAAGTAAGGTGCACTCCATGGGATACTACGCTGATATAGCCCTACTGTCTATGCCCCTTACATTCTCATTATTTATAAATTACTTGCTTTATGACATATCCTATAGCAACATGATAATGGATGTAGGTGATTTACTAGTTTTATCATTAAATAAAATCCTTACTAGGCTTCAGTGCACATTACAGGGCAATTTCACTAATCTTCATAATTAGCTACTCACAATAGATTAATAATTAACCCCCCCCAAAAAAAATTGCATTATACTATTTGCTACTCCTGCAAAACTGGACAGTCTTCTTCCAATGATAGTGAAGGATAATTTAAATAATCCAATAGCTAACATTATACAGCAAAAATATCTAGCAGTCCTCTTGACACTGACTTAATATTCTCAAGGCATTCAGAAAGTACAATGAAAAAATACTTTCACAACAGAAACTTTGCAACAAAATTTCACGTCTATTATCTCCAAATGAAAGGCAGTCCATATCCAGAAATATACTCATTCACAAGACTGAATATGCTCTTTTTTATTAACACTGGAAAATAAAATCTGTTGTTTTGTACTGCTGACCAACAAGTATAACCAACTTAATGGTCACTTAAAGACATTTCATTGCTTGACTTTTACCAACAAAGCAATTTTGTCACTCAAACTCAGTTGCTCAAAATTTTCACTCTGAGTCAATGCACCCGACTGAAATAACAGCACCTGTTTGTTAATCAGGTGGACCCACTTAACATAAATGTCCCTTTTCACGGGTGGCCCTGGAGCAAGGTCTAGTTAAGTGACTTACTCAAGGTCACACAGTAGGCAAATGATGCCCAAGAAAATCAAACCCTGCACCATAAGAGCTACAGCTCATAGTTTTACATCAACTTTATACAAACAAGAGCCAAGACGTGTCAGTTTGGTGATGTAGAAGATGAGCTAATAAAGGACAGGTTGTGTGGGATATTAATAGTGTTGCGGTGATAAAAAATTTACTTTATGACAGTGATTTAACATTGAGCAAAGCCATAGAGGTTTGTCAAATCCATATGGTGGCAGAAAAATATATGAGTATGCTTGCAAGTGACAAATGCATTTATTCAGTTGTTTCCAGAGCACATGTAGACAGTATGTAACATGTGACAAACAAGAACAGACCTACACATACGGCAGGTACAGGATTTCCAAAGAAGCCATGATATTTCCTAGAAAGTTTCAGGAAAACTGCAAGCTCCAATGACAGCTCAGTGCAACACAAATGTGAATCAGCAAAACCCAAATCTTGCTTTATTGTTAACTGTCACAACTGTGGTACGAATCATGAGTCTAAAACAAAGAAGTGCTTAGCATTTTGGCAGCAATGTCACAAGTCTAAAAAGTGGAACCATTTCCAAATGTTTTGTAAATCAAGCAAGCCTGACGCAGTTGTAAAGCAAGATTTCACAAAAAGGCAGGTTGATCTAGTAGAGCCGAAACAGCTTTCTATGTAGATGGTGTATCAGTGCTTGGTGAAAGAGTTGATGCAGTAAACCTATTGGCAAGAAGTGAAGTGTTTTGTACAGTCCAGATTAATGGAAAATCCAAAGAGCTCAAAGTAGACACTGGGTTAAAGTGTAATGTTATATCAGTGGACACTTTGCAAAAGTAAGAAGTAACAAACAACTCAATGTAACCAGTAGTGCGAGACTTGCTGCTTATGGAGGTGAAGAAATTCAAACCGAAAGTTCAGTGATACTTTCATGTTATTTTGCTGAGAACTGTTACAACTTGTTATTCTATGTAGTCTGAAGGCCAGTGCAATTTTTATTGGGTCTGAAAGACAGTTTCAGAATGAATATGCTTTGTTTTGCTAAAGAAGTTCATCATGCAAATGCAGTTCTGAGTTCCAATTTCTCCAAAGCCATTTTCTCAGAGTATGCTGATGTTTTTGATGATAAATTGGGCAAGCTTTCAGTTGTATATTCCATGAA
The DNA here is from genome assembly GCF_019279795.1 of Protopterus annectens. Taxonomy (NCBI): domain Eukaryota; kingdom Metazoa; phylum Chordata; order Ceratodontiformes; family Protopteridae; genus Protopterus; species Protopterus annectens. Next base: position 518,983,476 of record NC_056749.1, read on the forward strand.
GTTAGTCCTAGAGATCACTCGGGTAGTAAGACCAGCAAGAAGAGTTCCGATAGCTATGCAAGATAAAATAAAAGCTCAGCTGGATAAAATGCTGCAGCAAGGTGTGATTTGTCCAGTCACAGAACCAACTGAATGGGTATCATCCATGGTAGCCACTCACAAGAAAGACTCAGATGAAATCAGAAAATGCACTGACTGGAGAGATTTGAACAAAGCATTAAAAAGACCATATCATCCAATGTGCATGATTGAAAAAGTTGCAGCTCTAATATCGAATGCTACTGTATCTTCTGTTTTAGAAGCAAAGAGTTGGACCACAAATTCTCATGTCTAACTAATTTTGGTAGTCCGTTTAGCAGATCCAGATTCCCAAGGATGCCATTTGGTATAAATTCTGCAAGTGAAGTTTTTCAGCATGCAATGGAACAATTTTTTTCAGGTTATCTCTGTGCCATAATAGTAGATGATCTGCTAATTGGAGGCAATCAACAAAAACAAAACAACTGCACTAGACGAAGTCCAATTCCCTCTCTAAATAAATATATCAGAAAAAACAAACAGGCAAAGGACAACACAGCAAAAAAATAAAAACATTTATTGAAAACAAAAAAGTACAAATGCGTTAGAGGCAATGGTGAAGCAGGGCATGACAGAATCCTCAAGAAACTTCTAGACAGAGCATGCGAAGTGAACTTAAAGCTCAATCCTCTGAAGTGGAAATTCAGACTTCCAGAAGTTACATACGTAGGTCATTTGTTTACAAGTACAGGCTTGAGACCAGACCCGACCAAGCAAGCAGCTATTCTAGAGATGTCAGTGCCAGACAATGTGCAATGTTTACAGCATTTTCGGGGCATGGTCAACTATTTAGGCAAATTTATATCAGACTTCAGTAAGTTAACAGAATCTTTAAGAGAGCTAACATGCAAAAATGTTGAATGGCCATGGTTGGAACATCATAAGAAGGCATTTGAAGACCTTAAGCAGAAAATTGCCACCCCTCCTATGTTACGATATTATGATGTGAACAAACCAGTTATTCTTTCCTGCGTTGCTTCAAAATTTGGCCTAAGTGCAGTCATACTTCAAGAGGGCAGACCAGTAGCATATGCATCTAGAACACTAACTGAAACTGAGATGCAATATGCTCAAACTGAGGAAGAGATTTTGGCTATATTTATTATTTTTGGAAATTTGTTTACTGGGAATGTCCACTGGGCCATGGAGAGCCCATTTTCAGTGGAGGCCCGGGGATAAAAGCTCCAATGTTAAAAAACAATCTAACAATATAACAGTATAAAGTACAGGTTTACAAAGTATAATAATATAAACAGAAAAAAGCAAAGAAACAAATAAGAATATCTATACAAATTTACAAAGAATAATGATATAATCCACAAAAAAATAACCATAGGAGCAAGTTAAGAATTAGTAAAAATACTACATCAGATAGACAAATGGTACAGATATTTGTGCCTTTAGTAAATCAATTGTGGGAAATGCAAATAAGAGAAGAGGGAATTCAGATTTTCAGAGGCAAGTTAGAGTAGTGACAGGGTGATAAAAGGAAGTAGCAGGAGGGAAACCGGTTAACAGCAATAGTGCACAAGATAGAATGGTTAGAGAGGTTATATAGTGTAGACACAATACAGGCTAGTTAGATTAACTGTAAAGTTTAGAAGCAAGGTTGAGCCTGATACTGAGAGAAGTCATTTAACGGCATCATAGGTAGTAGGAGGTGCATTAGTGCAGTTATGTATCCAGTTAGAGAGGAGATGATTATGAAGGGCAATTTTGAAGTTTGAGGGATGTTGTTCACTACATCTAGAGGACGGGAGGTTATTCCAAAATCTGGCAATGGTCCAGGAGTATGAGTCCCATTTCACTTCTAATAAATAGATCCATCACCAAACACACCGTTGTACTGCTGTGGAAATCCTCATATATCATACCACTCCACAAAGGTGGCCCCTCCCTAGACCTTTCCAACTACTGACCAACTGCAATTCTCTCACCCCTCTCTAAGATCCTAGAATGATGTATTCATCACCAGTTCCTCTCATATCTCCTCAACAACAACCTTCTCTCCTCAACCCAACACAAATTTCACCCATCCCACAGCACCACCACTGCCCTACTCAAATTCACTAATACTATAAACTCCCACAGGAATCTAGGTAATTTTGTCTCCCCTACCTTCTTAGTTTGTGACGGATCCACACAGTCTACCTGTTTTTTGTTATGCCTTGAGCCACCTACCACTGTGCATGTTTGATTATCTACCTCACTCTAAGCTGCTAATATTGTAACAATACAATATGCTTAAGAGCAGGCCTTGCTCACTGATTACTGGTATAACTAAACTTTTGTTGACCTGTATCATCCTAAAAGATGTTTACCAGAATATGGGGGATTCCAATGAGGAACTATATCTCAAGTTCATGAGCTAACTGTTCTTTAGAAAAGGGAAGTAAGGCATAAGACCAGACATTACGAGACTTGTTTACAACTTAGTAAATGATCTGTAATTTTCTAAAATATTCCATGAACTCATGATAAGCTTGTGATCTATATGTCATTAGTTGAACCTATTGACCTTATTGTTTGTTCAAGACTATAAAAAGCTCAAAGCCTAAAATGGAAATCATCATCATCCGGATTTGATCACAACACCAGCCTGAACTGAACATAGAGCCATTTTGCCAGTGTCGGCCTTGTCTTGACTGAACAAACAGCTGTACTGAATAGGATTGAAGTCTCTCTATCAGTGGCAAAAATAATTTTTTTTTATGCATATGCTTGTAAGTACATGATTTATTATTTTTTTCTGTTTATCTAGTAAGTTTTTTGTTTAATAAATTGTTAAGTTTGAGCCTTGGTGTCTTGTGTCATTTCTAATTCTGTATTAACCTCAAACTTTAAAGTAATGGACTAGTTCATTTGGCGCAGCTTGTAGGGTCTGAGGTTTGCAGTGAAAATGTCACAACAACCAAAGTTTTTTCCTTTAAAACATATAGGCATAGGCATAGGCAAGAAGGATGTTGTGTCAGGTACCCCAAATAAGGTGGGCGTTGGTACTATAATGCCAGCATTGTTTGGAAAATGGGATCCTCTTGCTAAGGTATTAAGTAAAGTTTCATCCCCTCCTTCCCCAAAACCTTTGCAAAAGAGACCTTAGGTCTAGCCAAGGCCCTATCAGAGCTAAAATTGTATGATAAGGGGAGAAAGGTGAAGGAAGAGGTGGGAGCAGCCAGATGGCTGTTCTTTGAGGCAATTCAGGAATTAGATAGAGATGTAGAGAAACTAAAAAAAATAGCCCTAGAGTTAGAAGAGCAATGTAAAGAACACACTCATACACACAGATTGGATAGAGATGCCTTAGAGAAGGCAGATATGACACTTGCTAAAGTAGGAGAGGAAGCTGAATACTGGAAATCTAATTCAGTGACTCTAGCTACTCGAATAATTCAACAGCATAGACAACTAAATGGGAGAAAAATACGCCATCCGCCCTCAAGGCCCTGGGTTCGTGCTTTGCTGTGTAAGGCGGAGTTTGACCCTGTGAAGTGGGAAGGTGATCTCCCCTCAACTGATGTGGGTGATAGTGATTTTAAAATAGTAAATTCCCCATCAGTGGAGGCACATCCAGTTATTGAGAGAAAGGGACAGTACACTGGGGGGGGGGGGTGCCACAACAATGGGTTGAGGTGTGGAGTTATACCCAAGCTGAATTATTAAATGTAATCCAAATCTATAAGTAAAAGCTGGGTGAAACTGGTTTAGCATGGTTTCTTCGGGTTTGGGACACAGGGGGAGAATCAGTGTCTCTAAATGCTGAAGAGATGCACCAATGTGCATGCTTGGTGTTCCACCCACGTTTAAAGCAAATAGTAAACAATGTGAACCACGATGATCCCCAGGTAAATACAATGGTGGTGTGGTTAGCCTCAGCTTTCCAAGCTACTTGGCCTGATGCTACAGCAGTAGCTGATGAACATAACCCTTGGAAAACTATAGCAGAAGCAATACAGCAGTTAAAAAAACGGATATGTTGGCTGCCATTTATTCATTGGAATCAAAAAATGGGGCATTGGTGCTTCCGAAAGGACCAGATGCACAAATAATGAGTAGCGATATGAGAAGTAAATTGATCAGAAATGCACCACAGTGGTGGAAAGGGCAGTTGATGGCCACCCTGGCAGGCTGTGTAGGTCAGCAAATATGAGATGTAATAGTCACTCTAAATCAAATCGCAGAATTAGTGGAAAAAACAGAACAGAGAAGAGCTAACAAAGCAAATGCAGAGAAACCAAAAAATAAATCTGGTAAAAAAAATCGCAAGAAAGCAAATGTTTCTAGATCTATTAAGGTGGGGGGTAGAAGTTGCTGAAATAGATGGGATAGCTACCAAGGAATTATATAAAAAATGGAAACAAAAACAAAAAGAGAAAGGCTTAAGCTCTACAGGCAAAAAGCAAACCCCTACAAAAAGTCCAACCAGAAGTACCACTGAAGGGAAGGTAGGGTGAAATCAATTATATCCTGACATCCCTACTGATGAGGAACTAGCACAGTGGCAAAAGGGAGAATTCAGTGATGAAAGAGATTGGGAGGAAAAGGAATACCCCCTCGGTTGAAAAAACGGAGACAAATTGACTAGTAGGCAGGTCTCCAGTATCTAGGGGTATGGTAAGAACAATTACACCTGAGGACCGACCCCCTTACATACCTCTTACCATTTTTTGGAGGGGAGGGCCACAACATGTAATGGCTCTGGTAGACACAGGATAAAAAATAACCAATTTTGCAGGCAACCCCCGTAAATTGTGTGAAAAATATGTAAAAATCAATGGTTATGGAGGGGCAAAAATACTAGGTGCAAAAACCAAGGTTAAGAAGGCTTTTGGGGATGATGTTCCTATTTTCATTAAAGCAGTAATAGCTCCAGTACCTGAACACATTTTAGTAATAGATGTGATAAAAGGTAGAACTTTGAAAACCACTGTAGGGCCATTTAGATTTGGAGTGCGGCATTGTTCAGTCAACGCAGTCAAGGCTGTAGTCCGAGGCAATTCTAAGTGGGAACCACTTTATATTCCCACATATAAAACAATAGTAAACATCAAACAGTATTGTATCCCAGGTGGGCACGCTGAGATCACTGAAACAATCCAAGAACTGCTTCGGGTTGGCATATGTGAGCCAACTGTGAGTCCATTCAACAGTCCGGTGTGGCCGATAAAGAAGATGGGTCAAGGTGGATGACCGTAGATTATCAAGGTCTGAACAAGGTGGCCCCACCTTTAGCAGCAGCGGTTCCACATATTGTTACAATCGTGGAAAGATTGTCTTCATCTTCTGGGCCATATCATGCAGTTTTAAACTTAGCAAATGCTTTCTTCTCCATTCCGATAGCGGAGGAAAGCAGAGCCCAATTTGATTTTCCTTGGGAGGGGAGGCAGCACACCTTCCAAGTATTACCACAGGGATATCTGCACAGCCCTACCCTGTGTCATGGACTGGTGGCTAGAGATCTAGCCAAGTTACAACTGGACAAAGTGACTGTTTTTCATTACATTGATGACATAATGATTACTGGAAAAAAGTCTGAGGTAGATATCGCATGAAAAACTGTAATTCAGCACCTTCAGAACAGAGGGTGGGCTATAAATAAAAATAAAACACAACAAGGGACATCAGTAAAATTCCTTGGTATGATTTGAAATAGAGCGAAAAGAGAAATTCCTGCAGTGGCACTAGAGAGTATTCAAAAAATTGCAGTCCCAAAAATGAAACAGCAGGCACAGGCCTTCTTGCGAGCAATGGGCTTTTGGAGGGCGTTTGTACCTCACCTTGGACTAATTTTGCGACCCATTCACTATGTAACAAGAAAAAAGTGTGACTTTCAATGGGGTCCCAAGCAGCAAACAGCGTCCGAAGGAGCAAAAAAGGACTTACAGCAGAGTGTGGGGCTGGGCCCAATTAATCCACAGCAACCCTTTATTCTGGAAGTAACTTTTGCCAGTAATGTTATGTCTTGGGGACTGTGGCAAACGGATGACACTGGAAAAAAGAGACCATTGGGATTTTGGTCCAAATTCCTAACTGGAGCGCAGGTGAGATATAGCCCCCTTGAGCAACATGTGCTGACATTGTACACAGCATTGATTCATGTGAAAGAAATAACTAAACAACAAACAGTGACAGTTAAGATAGAATACCCAATCCAGGGGTGGTTACGAAATAATAATTTAATAAAAACTCTAATAGTACAATCTTCAACTGTACAAAAATAGAAATGGTATTTACAGGAAAGAGTCAACATCGTACCTGGAGTATCTCAAGTACAACAACAGTTGGCTGGACTGGTAATTTTAAATGATGCTGATGCGATAGAACAACAGCAAAATGAGCTTCCAAGGTCACCAATCATTAAAGCGTCACCATTTGATAATTTAGATGCAGAAAAACAGAAACATGCATGTTTTACTGATGGTTCTGCTAAAATTGAATCAAATGGCAGGATCTGGACTGCGGTGGCTTATTGCCCACGAACAGAAACAGTGTTGTTTGATGAAGGTACTGCTGGTTCAAATAATCAGGCAGAATTACAAGCTGTTGCCCTAGTCATTGATAGTTTATCACCTGGAGATGAAGTGTACATCTATACTGACAGCTGGGCAGTTTTTAAAGGACTGACAACCTGGTTACCTGCCTGGCAACAACAAAATAATAAGATCTATGGCAGACCTCTGTGGGGAGGCTCAAAAGATTGGCAACGGATTTGAGAAAAAGCTCAACAATGCAAAATCAGTGTTGGACATGTAGATGCCCATGCATCACTTGTGACAAATGAAAGGAGGCATAACCAGTAGGTAGACAAGATGGCTGTGGTACGTGTTTCCAAAGAAAAGATCAAAAGTGCTAGTATGGCAAGATGGGCCCATGATAGTAGTGGGCACTTGGAAAGAGATGCAACAATAGAATGGGCACAAAGGCATGATATGCAGTTAAATAAGGAAATAACTACAGATGTTATAAAGCAGTGTAAAATCTGCCAAAAAAATAAATAAAAGCAACTGCAAGCAGAAACATTTGGAGCCATTCACCGAGGCAGTCATTCAGCACAAATCTGGCAAATAGACTTTATTGGTCTTTTGCCACTGAATCAAAATCAGCAATATTGCCTAAAGATGGTGGACACTTATTCAGGATTACTAATGGTGTCTCCATGCAAAAAGGCAAACCAACAAGCAGTGTTAAAAGGACTGAATAAATTATGTGTGACATATGGGATTCCCAGTGAAATCCAAAGTGGCCAAGACAGTCACTTTACCGGAGCAGAAGTTCAAGAATGGGCAAAGGAAAAATAGAGTTCGATGGGTGCTGCATATCCCATATCATCCTCAAGCTGCTGGTTTGATCGAAAGGTATAATGGGCTACTTAAAAAACAAATTGATTGAAAGGTATAATGGGCTCCTTAAACAACAAATCCAAAAAAATACAAGTGATAAAACATTACGAGGATGGGCAAAGGTATTAGAATTAGCTGTGAGCCCGCTAAATAATAGGCGTCAAAAGCATCAAGGAACCCCTTTGCAAATGTATATGAATAACATTCGGTCCAACTGTTGTATATTGAAATTAAAAAAGCTGAACCCAAATGCCATATACCCTCTTTTAACACATGCTGATCAAACCCAGTTCTGGCTATGTGCATTGACTGAACAGAGTGCCAGCACAAAATATAGTAGTAGTTGAGGCAGGTTGAAAACTCTATCTCCCAGAAAATTCACACTGGGGGCAAAAAGGATGATTAGGGGAAAATTGGGAAGTTTTTACATTATGGGAGCCAGAACAAGAAGTGATAGTGAAGGCTATCAACTTAGATAACAAGACACAGATAATTCAAAAAGGACAACCTTTAGTAGAAATTTGTATGCATCAAGATGCTGTTATTTTGCTACAAGACTGTGATACTAAACTAAGCAAATGGCTGGAAATGAGAGTTATAGTGACCACACCCAATCAGCCAAATGAACATGGGACAGTGATTTGTGATGGACCTGGTGATACTGTTTTAGTATTACTTGATTCTGCTAAACAACCATTGTATTTTCCTCTCCATAGATTGTTGACACTGTTTGGGAAAGTGCCAACCTTTTCTGACGACAACACTTAGATGGGCCATATGACTGTCTTGATCTTATCCCTCTATTTGATGAGGAAGATGTTGCAAATCTAACGGCAGACTGTGACTTCTACTGAAAATTGGGGGATGATCTATATGCAGTGACACCAAAACCTGCCCTAACTTGGAACACCACTCAGACAGAAAACATCACAACTGTATGTAGACTAAAGTGTGATAGACATCCTGAAAAGTGTGCTTCCAACCCTTTTGGAGGTTTATACCAAAGACTAAATGAGTTGGGATTTCCACTGGCCAAGTCTTCTTTAGATTCCTCTTGCATAGCTAAATTTCAAAGGAAAATGACACCGTGAAAACCCTATCTCCAAGTTTGGAGATATATGCCATGGACAATAGTTCAACTGTATTTGATGGTTTGGGACGTGGTAAGGTATACAAAAGGATGTAAAACTGTAAGAAGTGTTGGAGTTATACAATGTATTAAAATGATAATTAACGTGACAGCAGTTGATATCACTACCAGGTATCCACATTGCAAAATTGTAAAATTATGGCCAGTTAATTCCTTGCATATCAAATATAGACATTACAAATATAAAAGAAATAAACGTGGTATTCTTGGTACTGCACTAGGTGCAGTCGGAACAGGGACTGGATTCTTAAACAGTGCAGATATAGATACCCTACATAGCAAATTGGGCCATTTGGGTACTATCTAAATACGGCCTTTAAGCTACTAGCAGATCATGATCCCGAACTGGGACAAAGAACAGTGGACAGTATTTTAGCTCAGACTGTCATGTGAAAGTGGATTAAACATGCTAATACATATACAGAACAGATTTTAAATAACCTCCCAACAAAAGAAAATCAAACCTTTTGTATTCTATCTCAATTGGCTGCTAAGCAACAGTATTTGCAATTTACTCAAACTTGGGGGGCTAAAAAGGCAGCCCAATGGCAAAGGGAACTGCAACTATATCATTGGTTAAAGCCAATAGACTTTGCATGTGAAAATAAGTCTTGTATACTGATTTTTGACTATCTTGCTAGTAAAAAAAAGAACAAAGCAGGTCTGTCCATTTAGTACATTGCCCTTGCAATTTGAAAATAATTGGTGGGTACCTCAAATTGAGTCTACTTTAATTGATTATAATGATGTACCCATTGATTTGGCAGGTTGTGAGACCTGGCCCCAGGGGTGGGTATGCATAATGGTGAAAAGGAAGCCTCACCCATGCTTACAGAATAAAACTGGGAAATGCACCTGGCACAGGTATATAGTAAATGGTACGGACATCTACCAACTAAATGATACCACAGTTTGTGTAATATCCTCCTGTAAATTAGCCTGGAGTGATGGGATAATGGTGGAGCATACTGTAAAAGTAATACCCATGCAATTATTGATTTTTGTACTGGAAAACTTATTAGATTGACTAGATGGATGGACATCACATTTAATGCTAGCATAGAACCACTACACACATTTAGATGGCCATCTCTAGTCCACCCGGACTTTCTACAGATTAAGCAGGAAGGACAAATAGTGTTGCAACTATTAAATAAAACACTAAATAATGCACATCAAACAGTAATTAAAATGATTAAAGATAAAGGTACCATTGTAAAAATTGCAAATAAAATACAGAATATAATTGTTTTGCACTGGTATGACATTTTCATGTGGTCATCTAAAGCTTCAATGTGGTTTAATTTGTTGTTGCATCCCTTACTATTGACCACAATAGTTTCAGTGTTATTTTGCTTAATATCATGCTGCATCTACTGTAAAGTAATGAGAAGATACAAATTAATGTTCAGTTCTAACTCTCATAAGGGATACACAGCGTATGTTGCTCAATGCCTCGAGCCACATACCACTGTGTATGTTTGATTATCTACCTCACTATATGCTGCTAATATTGTAACTATACAATATGCTTAAGAGCAGGCCTTGCTCACTGATTACTGGTATAACTGAACTTTTGTTGACCTGTATCAGCCTAAAAGATGTTTACCAGAATATGGGGGATTCCAATGAGGAACTATATCACAAGTTTGTGAGCTAGCTGTTCTTTAGTAAAGGGAAGTAAGGCATAAGATCAGACATTACAAGACTTGTTTACAACTTAGGAAATGATCTGTAATTTTCTAAAATATTCCATCAACTCATGATAAGCTTGTGATCTATATGTCAATAGTTGAACCTATTGACCTTATTGTTTGTTCAAGACTATAACAAGTTCAAAGGCTAAAATGGAAATCATCATCATCCGGATTTGATCACAGCACCAGCCTAAACTGAGCACAGAGCCATTTTGCCAGTGTCGGCTTTGCCTTGATTGAACAAATAGCTGTAGCGAATAGGACTGGTCTCCCTATCAGTGGCAAAAATGATTTTGTTTATGCATATGCTTGTAAGTACATGATTTATTAGTTTTTTCTGTTTATCTAGTAAATTTGTTGTTTAATAAATTGTTAAGTTTGAGCCTTGGTGTCTTGTGTCATTTCTAATTCTGTATTAACCTCAGACTTAGTAAAGAACTAGTTCATAGATTTATCCAACGCATTTGAGACAGTTCTTTTTAAAAGACAGCCAGCACCACAGGGACATTTGAAACAAGGTTTAATACATATAATTCAAACCGGTTTCGGCATATAGCCTTCATCAGTGATCACTGACGAAGGCTATATGCTGAAACCAGGCTGAATTATATGTATTAAATCTTGTTTCAAACATCCCTGTAGTGCTGGCCTTCTTTTAAAAAGAATTTGGTTTTGAATTTTGGCCATTGCATCAGCCATATGTGCCTGCTGGTTTGTTGGATTTGACAGTCTCACATAATAAACTACTGTCTTGTCTCTTTGACCTCAACCTTAACAACCTCACCCTCCTCTGGTTTAAAAGCTATTTAGATAACCACAAACAATCCATAAAATGGCATAACTCTCTATCCTCCCACTCCCAATCACCTTAGGCATGCCGCAAGGATCAATTCGTAGGACCCCTTCTTTTTAATATCTTCACAAACCAACTCCATTCGGCTACCTCTAAAGCTGACATAGTCTTATAGGCTGACGACACAACTCTCATATGCTCTGCACTCAACATCCAACTTCTCCAACAAAAAGCGAAAAAGCCTTCTCTGAAATAGAGAACTGGCTTAACAACTCACAACTCATACTAAATCCCAAGAAAACACAAGTAATGCTATTCCACTCTACTAAAACAAGCAACCTTACCTTCTCTATACTCTCCACCAGCAAAACCCAAATCACCCGTCACTGAGGCTAAACTCCTAGGAGTTACCACTGACCAGCAACTCAAATTCACAAAGCACACATCAACAACCATCACTCAAGTCTATAAAAAGCTAGATTTCCCCCTATCACTGTAAAAGGTATCTAACCACCAAATCTCAAATTGCAATAGCCAGGACCCACCTCCTATCTACTCTACTTTATGCATCCCCAATTCTGACTAATCTTTATAAAAGTGACCTTAATAAACTTTCTATCTGTTACAAAAATATTGCTAGATTCGTTACCAGTGCTAAATCACGATCCCACCACAGCCTTTCCCTACAAGGCTTGAATTGCCAAACCTATTAAGGTACCATCAACTCAGCCTAGCATCTAATTCTGTACTATCCCGAGAAAACCCCTCAACCTGACTAGAATGCTGAACTTCTACAATTCAAATAGACAACTTTGGTTCTCCAACAAAGCCTTAATCAAAACCATCACATGCAAAAACAACTCCTGGGAATCACTATTTGCCTATGAAATAGCAAAAAATATGGAATAACCTTCCCCCTGACCACAGACTACAAAACTCCACACCCTCCTTCAAAAGCCTACTTAAAACATACCTCTTCACCAACCATCTATGCAACTGTAATTGACCCCCTGAAGCCTCGTCCACTTACTATTTCTACACCTCATCTGTCATGGACAACACAAACAATACCATCTAACTATACCTATTCATGTGTGAGCAATAACCTATATATGAGTGTGTGTGTGTGTGTGTGTGTGTGTGTGTGTGTGTGTGTGTGTGTGTGTGTGTGTGTGTGTGTGTGTGTGTGTGTGTGTGTGTGTGTGTGTGTATGTATATATATATATATATATATATATATATATATATATATGTATGTATATATATATATATATATATATATATATATATATATATATATATATATATATATATATATATATATATATATATATATATATATATACATATATATATATATATATATATATATATATATATATACATACACACACATATATGTGTGTGTGTGTGTGTGTGTGTGTGTGTATGTATGTATATGTATGTGTATGCATATATATGTATGTATACTCTTACATGTATATTTGCTTGAATGTATATATGGAAAAACTTAAACATTTATATACTCTTAGTCAGTTGTGAAATATCTTGCCATGCTCTACCAGGTTCTTATCTACTCTCATTGTATATTTTGTACACTTGTATTTTCAACCAAAAGAGGGAATATCGTCTTATTGTATACTAATGGTTGTAAAGTCTACTATCTGCATGCTACTACTCTGTAATGTCTCTTTTGTAAATTTTTCTTCTCTCTGTAAACTTATGGAGTTTTTCTCCCCAGGACTCTGCTGAAAATGGACAGTTGTTGTCCAGTCGGACTATCCTGGCAAACAAATGTTAAATAAATAAATAAATAAATAAAAGTAAAGTTTACCTGCAGATAGATTTGGTTTATAGATTTGGAGTTAGTGTTGGTGTTCTGATTGTAGAGGTCGAAGGGGGGAGTAGGGAGTGAGTAGGTAGCTGAGGGCAGCACAATGTAATGGTTTGTGGATGAGTTTATGTGAGGTGGTTAGCTGTATAAGTAATTGGTGGTGGGGGAATTCTAGCCATTGTAGCTTCCTTAGGGCTGTGCAATAATGGGAAGACTGCCAACTTCCTGTAGCGAATTTGGCAATCTTATTGTAACAGAATTCTCATTTTAGTTTCAGGGAAGCCTGTAGGTTAATTAACAATGGTGCACCATACGTTAGAGATGGTAAAAATTGGGTGACGGTGAGAGCTTGTTTAGCTAGTAAGAAGAGAATTCTATTGTGCCTGTATAGTAGCCCAAGTTTTTTGTGTGTTTTGTTGATGTTGGATTGGATGTGCAGATCGAACTTTAGGTTTTCATCTATTATGACACCTAGTAATTTGGTATTGGTTACTAATTCAGTTTTTGTAGGGTTTAGTGAGATTATATTGAAACCTTCTTTATTGAGAATAGTATTCCTTTTGGTGGTAAACATCAAAAGCTTAGTTTTTTTTTTTTGGCATTAAGGGAGACGTGTTTTTTGTGGAGCCAGGATTCTACTATAGAAAATGCTGTTTGGGTTATTTGTTGTAGAGTGTCTGAGTTGGGAGCAGAGCAGGCTATAGGATCATAGGAGGTTACTAGGCTAATGGTTCTGGGACCCTTACAAGCCTAGCCAAGAGTTTATCCCCAGAAAAGAAACCACAATCAGCACCTGTCACCCCTGTCAATGAGGGACACAGGTGGAACCCCTGGGACAATTTTATGATTGCTCATCCACTCATCAAGGTTGCACGTGAAGAGGGTCAGCGACGTATGTTGCTTGATGTGTATGGGGAGTCTATTCCAGAGATGAGGCAGCCTCTGGGAGACAAACCTGTCTCTCCAAAAGGTTTTGTTAATGTCACATATTAGATTTAAGCCTTTTGATCGGGTATTACGTGAGGAGTTAGACTTACGGATATGAAGCATCTCTAGTAGAGCAGGGTCTGAGATTGCCTTCTAGGTGAGACACAGGTTACCTGTGAGCAATCTGTAATAGTGATAGTGATTTGAGCCTGTCCACATAGGACAGGTGTTGGAGGCCATGGATTCTCTTTGTGAGGTATTTCTGTGGCCTTTCCAGTTGGTGCAGGCATTTGTAGAGGTACATACCAAATGTGGCATTGTACACAATTATTGGCCTAATGAGGAGGACTACAGAGAGGTAATAACCTCCTTTTTTCTGGATGCAATCCCTTTACTTATGAGATGAACTAAGTAAATGGCTTTTCTGACCACTGCCACTACATGATGGTCAAATATGAGATTGTTGTCAACTTGTGTAGCCAGGTCTCTCACCACAGGTTGTGTGCTTAAGGTTTTGCCACTAATGTGGTAATCAGTAGTGGCCATGTTTTTGCCTAATGGTATGACTTTTTTTGCATTTAACATAAGGCCATGAATTTGGCACCAGTCATTTGTTGCTTTGAGACCCTCTTGAAGAATGTTAACATAATTTGTGAAGTCAATGATAGCACCCAACTTTCAGTCATCTGCAAACTTATGTCAGCCACAGGCCTTCTGTCTTTGTCTGGACCTCTGAGAAGTAGTAGATGCTAAACAATAGGCATCCCAGGACAGATCACTGGGGGACACCATTAGTGACAGGTCTGCTATAGTCGACTCATCTGCATACTAGACTAGGGAGGAGTTTGGAATATCTGTGTGTAGATTATTTATGAATATATTAAGCAGGAGAGGTCCTATAATTGAGCCCTGTGGGATGCCTGTAGGATTGTGAATGTAGGGAGAAAGAGTTTTGTCATTTGACAACATGTTGTCTGTCAGAAAGATAGCTCTTAAACCAGTTAAGTGATTGAGAGGATAGTCCTATGGATGACAGTCGAGTCAGGAGAATGGTATGGGAGATAGTATTGAATACTTTGGAAAGATCCAGAAAGAGACCTGACACTATATGGCCTGAGTCACATGCATTATTGATAATATCTAGGAAGGAGATCAGAGCAGTAGATGTGCTATGATCTGGCTGAAAACCATGTTGGGTAGGGGAGAGAATGTTATTATTTAGAAGGAAATGGATGAGTTGTTTTTGGATGCATTTATCTATAATTTTTGATATAAGGATCATAATAGGAATGGGTTAAAAATTTGAGGTGTCAGTGGATGGGCCACCTTTATGTAGTGGAAGGATTATAGTTTTTTTCCAAAGGCATGGGATGTAGGGCTCCTTGATGGACCTATTTATAAGGATACTTATAAGGTAAGATAGAGTCCATGCTGATCTTAAGGAATTTGGCAGGAATATTGTTAGCAGAATTAGAGCAGGGCTTTAGAGTCTGAAGGAGTTTTTTTATGTGGGATGTGGAGATGGAGGAGAGGTTGATGTTTAGATTGTGAGGTTCCTTTTTAGAATTTTGTGTAGGGATGTATGGGTTGGAGTGATTGTGTAGAGGTGACGTAGAGAGGTTTGATATAGGGGAGTGGTTGGATGGTATAGCTGAAGAAAATGAGGTAGTAAGATTGGCTATGGTATCAATGAAGCAGGAATTGTATTTAGAGGCTATAAGGTCAGGTGTTACCATTAGGGTATGGGCATGGATTAAATATGGTGCTGGGGTGTAAAAGATTATTAAGGGAAGATCACAAAAGTTTAGGGTTAGTTTTCCTATTTGTAGGTTCCAGGGGTATTGTTGCTTGTCCTTGTGATAAGTTTTTTGGCTTGGTTTCGAAGCTGTTTATAATGGGTAAGGTCAGATGGATTATTGTATCTGAACCAGCATTTCCGGGCTTTGTCTCTATTTTTCATTATTTCTTTGGTACCTTTAAATAGCCATGGGGCTTGGTTAGATTTGATTATATTTGATCTAGAAGGTGCTAAACTGTGAAGGATATTTAGAAAGGAGTTATTGAAGTAAAGGAGGGCATCGTTTAGAGGGAGAGATTTTAGGCAGTTTCAATTGTAGCTACTTAGAATACTGTTGAAGGTCTTAGGATAGACTTTAGATACGTTTTGTATTACTCTAATGTCATGGACTTTTGAAATGGATGAACACTTTTGAATAGTGAAGGCTGGGAGATGGTCGCTAAGGGAATTTGCCAGAGTTTCATATGTGGGGTATTTTGAAGGATCTGAGACCACGATCCAGTCTAGAATGAGCCTTTGTTGGTTTTAAAGTTAAACTTAGTGTTAGTGTTAGTTATGTAAAACGGAATACATTTATACTAGAAGAGGATTTAATGGTAATACAGGCCCAGACAATGTTTATTGCATTACTTTTTTGTAACCTGGAGCTTTTCTCCTCGGGTCTCCACTGAAAACGGGCTATTAGCCCAGTTGGACTAACCTGGTTAACAAATGTCAATAAAATAAATAAATAAAATGTTCATGTCACCTAAAATAATAGTTTCATTTTTTATAGTAGAGGAGACTCAAGATAGAATATCCTCTAAAATAGGGATGTTAATTCCTGGGGGAATGTAATGAATATTATATATACTGTTTTTTTAGAGTTGGTGATCTCTAGAAAAGAGATTAGGATCTTGGCATTTTTATTTATTATTTATTTATTTTACATTTGTTGACCGGGCTAGTCCAACTGGATTAATGTCCATTTTCAGTGGAGGTTAGATACAATATTGGAAATACTTAAGAAGACATAGTACAAGTGTGATTATACAAAGGAAAAATGAACTTACAAATATTATAGATTTTAATTAATACAGAACAATCCTAGTAAGAACAATATAATAAGGTATGAGATCATCTT
This sequence comes from Protopterus annectens, assembly GCF_019279795.1. Taxonomy (NCBI): domain Eukaryota; kingdom Metazoa; phylum Chordata; order Ceratodontiformes; family Protopteridae; genus Protopterus; species Protopterus annectens. Next base: position 519,000,213 of record NC_056749.1, read on the forward strand.
AATTTTTTTAAGATATGTAATATTTACAATAAATATATATCAGTTGCAGAAGAAGATAACATCCAAGTGGTTAAGAAAAGTTAATGATAGAGTTAAGGATGCCAACAGGCTAGTCTGGGTTGGTACAAGAGCAAAGCCAGAATTTGTTAAGATGTATTAAAAGTTGTTTTTAAAGAGTGGAAGAGTATGTAAAGAGGACAGATCAGATGGAAGATTATTCCATACTTTACCTACTGAGTTAGAAAGGCAGTTGCCTGCAGAGTTGAAAGTCTTGGTAATATTAACAAGTAATTTGTCAGAGGTGATATAGGGAGTCAAGAGTTTGGAAAGAGCTGGTGTTTTAGAAGGTTGGTATAGAATTTTGTGAGCAATTAGGAGTTGTTGAAAAATAAGTTTATTACCAGTGTAGTTGTTGTAGGTTTAGACAGTGGTGAGTTCTGAATTGTGATGTGGTGGCAAAGCGCAATATTATGGTAAGATGTAGTGAGTTTCTTAAGGTTGCTTTTAGATAGATTAGTGTAAATAGGAGATGGAAATAAGATGTGTTTGGGCTAGGGTTATCTTAGTTTCAGGTGTGAGGAAGGACTTTATTCTGTATAGGGATCCAATCTTTTGTTAAGGGCTTTTATTGTGTTGTTGATGTGACAATCAAAGTTAAGATAATTATCAATAGTGACACCAAGAAGTTTAGTTGAGGAGTCAGGAGAAATAATGGTGTTATCAGTTGCAGTAATACAGAAGTTTAACAAAGTCGATTTCACGGTAGTGAGAAGAGTAGTAATTTAGTTTTGGGGTTAAGGAGTAGACAGCGATTGGAGAACCACTGCTCCACAGTTGAGAAGGCTGATTGAGTTTGAGACTGGAGTTCTGTTTGAGAAGAAGCAGTGCAAATTATAGTGGAATCATCTGCATATTGTATGCAGGTAGTATTAGGAATAGATGATTGAAGGTCATTAATAAAGATGGAAAATAAAAGTGGGCCTAGAATAGACCCTTGTGGAACTCCTAATGAGATATGTCAAGATAGGAAGAAAACCAGGTGAGGGAAGAGGGCTCCAGGGAAATAGATTTTAGTGTGTGCAGAAGAAGTGTATGATTTACCATATCAAAGGCTTTAGATAGGTCTATGAAGAGAGAAGATGTAAGATTATTGTTATTACTGTAACAAAACTTCCACATTCCATCCCTGGCTTACCCAAAACACAACTCACATAGTAGCTGCTACAGAGACCTGGTTGAAACCTTCCATACAGGATTCATAGACCTACCCAAAACACAACTCAGAAGGATCCAGTTTCACAGAAGTTCAATCATTACATTAATATCATATGGCCATCAAAGCAATCTAATGTATCACCTGAGGTGCAAACATATTTACAGAGATGAATTGTTGATGGAAGATGGCATTATTTTGGAATTGTGGAATGGAGTCAGTAAAAGTAGACATATTAAGGTTACTGGAGTAAATAAGGGCAACATCACCCCCTCTTTTATGTTGCGTATCAGATCTAACTACATTAAAATTAGAGGGAAAAAATTATGAATCCTGTATGGAAGGTTTCAACCAGGTCTCTGTAGCAGCTACTATGTGAGTTGTGTTTTGGGTAAGCCAGGGATGGAATGTGGAAGTTTTGTTACAGATGCTTTGAACGCTTGCATGCACCAAGTTTCATGACTATATTTATGGTCAAGCTATTCAGAGTGAAACTGATCATCCTATAGTTACTATTCTAAAGAATCCTATGCATTCTGCTCCAGTGATATTTCAACGAATGATCCTCAAATTGCAAAAGTACAATTTCAAAATGGTCTTCATTAAAGACAAGTTACTTTATCTGCCTGATACTTTATCCAGATCTCCTAGAAACACAAAAGAATGCCTTGAAGTAGAAACCTTTGACTTTGATGTGATATCAGTGCATAATTTTTCCACCACCAGACGATGAGTTAAGAGATCAAACTCAGAAGGATCCAGTTTCACAGAAGTTCAATCATTACATTAATATCATATGGCCATCAAAGCAATCTAATGTATCACCTGAGGTGCAAACATATTTACAGAGATGAATTGTTGATGGAAGATGGCATTATTTTCAATGATCGTAAAATTGTTGTCCCTGATTCCTTACAACAGGAATATATTCAAATTTTGCATCATGGTCACTCAGGATCCACATCCACAAAGAGAAGAGCCAGAGAATTGGTATTTTGGCCTATATTATCAAAAGGCATTGATAAAGTTCTTTCTTCTTGTCCAATATGCAACAGTATTAGACCCCATTTGCAAAGAGAACCGCTTCAGATACATCCAATTCCTGAACTACCTTGGTCTATTGTAGCAAATATCATCTTTGAATGGAACAATCAACACAACTTAGTTTTGGTAGACTCTTATTCAAATTGGTTTGACATTCATCTACTACCAAACTTATCCTCAACAACTGTTATTACTAAGTTGAAATGTCATTTCTTAGTTCATGGTAGTCCACACAAACTTTTTACTGACAATGGTACTCTATTCACTAACCAATTATTTCAGAAGTTTGCAAAGAGAGTGCAAAGCAGTTACTTGCAAAGTCAAAGCATGACAATACCGATTTATTCTTGAATTTACTTAATCTCAGAAACATAACTCATGATGATATTCTTGGCTCACCTGCTCAAAGATTATTTTCCAGGCAAACTAGAACTACGCCACCTATTTCCTATTTCAAGTTTGTTGCAGGCTAAACCCAAGAACAATAAAATCATCAAGGCTCAATTGTTTAAGAAGTGTAATAACCAGAGATCTAGTTATGACAGATCAAGTAGATTTGTTGAGGGAAGGAGAGACTGTACGAATCCAGACAACAAAAGGTTTTGATCAAATAGGACAGATTACAGGCATCTGTGCAGAACCAAGATCTTACTTGGTAAATTCTGAAGGAGTTGAGTATAGGAGGAATTGCAAATATCTTCTTCCTGTACCAGAACCATCATCATCATTGCAATCATAACATTGTATCTGTGATGCAAACTCTAAATTAAAGAATTAGTCAGACACAGTTTCTAGACCAGAATGAGTCAGAAACCGTTTCTAGACCAGAATGTGTTCAAAAGTCTGATTCTATTCCTGAAAATGATTCAAACATTCCACAAGCCAACCATTTTGCAGAAACTGTTCCAGTTGCTAAATCCTATTCCTAGTTTTATGTCACACAATATGGGCGAGTGCCTAAACCAAGTGTGAAATACTACCTATTTCAAACAGAGCTCCTTATTAGCACTCTTCAAGAAAAATCTTGATGATTGGATGGGAAATGGGAAATTCACCCCGGGGATCACTTCTGTGACTCTGCTCGACAGGGGCACAGGAAAATAATTTTCTTGGGTGGCGAAAGCCAGGGTACATTTTTTGGCTAGGCTTGTATGGGCCCTAGGGCCGATAGCCTAGTACCTACCTATGAACCTATACGCAGCAACGTGTGGATTTGATTGTACATACGTATATGTTTAACATTGTATAATGCAGGTCTATAGATTATCTGTGATTTCTGCAAGCCAAACAGTCTCATAACAATTGTATGGTCTATTTCTCAAAGAGGGAGGATGTAGAACAGAGTGTAAAGTATGTGTGATTAGGTTCATAGGTTCATAGATTAGTACTAAGCTAACTGCCCTTGTGAGCCATTTTAAGCTTAGCCAGTTATCCCTTTTGAGACTCAAACCCTGCACCTTGTGTTTGTAAAAAACACAAACCATTAGGCCACCCTCCCAACCCTTTAAGAAGCATGTGAGGCTGTACGTGCACATATATAATCCACACACGTGCACAACCTTAGTGCCATTTGAAAGCAGCTAGGGAATGAGCATGCATGATCATAGTTATTAATTGTATATAAGTTATCTAAGTTACACTCAATAGTCAACAATAGTAATGTACTTGTATGTAATAAAGCTGCTTGAACAGAACCCACAAAGATCCATTTATTCATGTCCTAGCACAAAAGCAACAGAAGGCATGCCAGATCATCAGATCAGAGAAAGTTTTTTTTTTTCTTTATTGGTCCTCAACTTAGTTCCAGGTTACCAGGTTTCAGATGAAATAGCTATGGCTCTGGTTAGGATGATAGCATAACTTGGATGAGACCAAATTTTGACACTGCCACAGGCAAAAGGATATTCAATAAACTCCAGCTAACAGTGTGATGTCAGGTACCTGGAAAGATACTTTCAAAAACAACACTGGATGCTTTCAAAGCAAAACTGAAGGAACATTTACTAAAATAAACTACTTGTAATTGTGTTTATGACAATTGATAAGTTGCTGTAGGAATATTTATAATTATACCATGACCCCCCCCATTAATATTCCAAAACGTGCACGCTGATTGGCCAGTGTGCACATTGTAAATTGACTTATACTAATGGAAAAAGGTCCGGTCGCCCGGACTTTTTCCATTAGTATAAGTCTCTTTTAAAACACTGTCTCGCTATGTTAAAAGAGTTTAACATAGCGACACAGGTTTAAAAAAAGCAACGGAGATCTCCGTTGCTTTTTTTAAAGCTGTCTCGCTATGTTAAACTCCTTTAACATAGTGACACAGTGTGTAAAAAGCAACGGAGATATTGCTTTCCCCTTTGCTTTTTTTTTTAAACCTGTCTCGCTTTGTTAAATGGGTTTAACATAGCGAGACAGCTTTAAAATAAGCAACGGAGATCTCCGTTGCTTATTTAAAGCTGTCTCGCTATGTTAAACCCATTTAACATAGCGAGACAGGTTTAAAAAAAAAAAGCAACAGAGAAAGCAAGATATCCGTTGCTTTTACTGTTCGCTATGTTAAATGGGTTTAACATAGCGAGACAGCTTTAAAATAAGCAACGGACATCTCCGTTGCTTATTTTAAAGCTGTCTCACTATGTTAAACCCATTTAACATAGCGAAACAGTAAAAAGCAATGGAGATCTTGCTTTCTCTGTTGCTTTTGGCCACAGCTCTGATGTACTGCGTAGGCATGCGCAGTACATCAGAACTGCCGCGGATACGAGACAGCTGTGGAAGGGCAGCAAAGAGGCATTATACAATGCCATTATTTAAGAAAAGTAATTATTTATTTTCTTAAATAATGTCATAGTATAATAGCAATAACCCACTTCTGGGTGTGGGTAATGCAGGATTTACCCACGGTTGTCTTTGTTTGGTCCCACGGGCTTCGCCCTCAGGACCAAACCAAGCCAACCATGGGTAAATCCCGCATTACCCACACCCAGGCGTGGGTTATTGCTATAGTATTCAATATAGGTATCACTGTGTTAAAGAATTCCATGCTGTAGATCTTTTCAGTATTGTGAATAATGGTGTTTCTGCCTGCCTTTTTACAATCTGTATTTAATGTTGATATTGAATTTATCATATGGTGTATTTTCACTTTTCTTATATTACATATTTTGTTCTTCTGGCTTTAGGGTGGTAGCAGAAAATGGTAAATTGACCAGTCCACTTACCTGGGTAAGAAATTTCAAGTAAATCTATGCTTACAAACCTTCTGATGTACATATAATGATACACCCAATGTTTTTAGTTTTGTCACATTGTGCTGTCAGATCCTGTAATCTGTATGTATTATAAATATTCAATCATGCCCCTAAATGTCTACTAAAAACAATTTTGTTTTTAATTGATCAGTTTTTCAGGTTGTCAATTACAGCAGCATTTATGTTTTAAATTAGAATGTGTCACTTGTAACATAACATAGAGGATTATGTAAGGGTCAACAATTGTGACCAATTTATTATGTGTTCGAGACATGAAAGCATACAGGGCTTCAATCCACTGAATGGTCATAATTCTTTGTAGTGCATGGAGATTTATCTTCTCCATATACAACAAATTAAACAAAAGTATGACTTAAAAAAAATGCAATCTGTTCTTTAGGCTTTTCAAGCAGTGGGGTAGTGAATGATACTTTACATATTCTCTGTGTAAGGAAAGCAATTTAATTCAAAATATTTTGTGTACTTCAGCAGGACAGCAGGACAGCAGGAAGAAAGAGGAGATGAAATAAAGCCATTCCATTCCCTACTGCTGATGCTTTCTGGTCAGTGCTGTCTGCGTTTTGTGCAGAGATGAAGGTTAACAGTACCTCTCTAAGCATTGTTAAGGTCAGGTCAAGTCTTAAGCTATAGCAGTGCTGAACCAGGATATAATCAGGTGTGTAATCAGGGCACTCCATGCTCTACATGCCTGTCAAGACAGCGAAAAGCGAAGAACAGTTGCAGTGATGTAATCATTATGACAGGATAAGGTATAGCAGTTATGTTTATGTGGGTCACAGTCACTTGTGGCTTGGTGTTGAATTGTGGCCATATTCTTTATATTGTTATCTGTGTCTTGCCTTATGGAGGCCACTATGCAAAGTCCCTTGCATGTGAGGAGAAGACATCACAATGCAGGTCTCCTGTACCTTACTGCGCTTTGTCATATGTTTATAAGCTGCATGCCATTGTAATGTTCTTATCCCAGTCTTTGATGGACAAATATATATTTTTGGTGTACTACACATCAGAATAATCTGACTGCTATGGCTAGCCACATACTGCAGTGCATAACCAGAGATGTCTATGACTTGGTATAAATCTGGTTATAAACCTCCTCTGCTTGACTGTGTTCACTGGTACTGAGTGCCAAAATTCTAAGGAAAATGAGGAGGAAATATATTGTCAATCAGTTGTGTGTGCATTTACTTTGCTATATAATTATTTCCAATTACCCTATATGACACCATCTGTTTATGAAATGTACAACAATCCGTTCACCGTGAGATTATTTACTCAACACATCCCACAAAACTGTGGAACACCACAGGAACATGATTCAGGCTGACAGTACAGGAGACGCCATGCTCTGTGGTTAGTACAACAAAATGGCACTTAGTTCTATACTTCTACTTTGGAATACTGGTGCCAGTATACACCAAAATGAGATGCAACAGTACTGTCCAAGGATAGAAAATGGTCTGTTTTATGAATAAGTTGTATAACAGAGCACAGTTCCTAAAGGGTATCAGGAAAAGTTTATGTTTATCCACATGAGCGCTCATGAGATCCAGAAGTCTCTTAATTATCCTGGATGTGAAAGCCTGCACAATTCTCATAGTATGCCTAGAAAGTTTCTTTAAAGGACCTACTGACACGAGGTATATTAATGTATATTCTTTGGTTCCTGTTAGATAACCCATCAGTATCTGTCATGGGATATGTTTCCTACTTGTCACATATTAGGCAGAATGTTCTCTTTCATGTAGTATAGTGACTATAAATTACTTAATCGTGTGTAGTCTGCATTGTGGCTGTGGCTAATGTATGACCTGAATCATGACATCAGGTATGATTGCCTTCCTCTGGTTTGCTGCCAGCATGTTCTAGTTAGAACAGCTGCATGCAGAATCCCTGATACACGGGGTGTGGTAAATATTACTTCAGATTTTATTAGGTAAAGCTTGCAATCTGTGCAAGTAAAGCACTTCTCTTACAAATCACAGGATAATCACAACTCCCCACATCTATCTAAGGTTTTTTATCTAACCACAGCACTTTACATCTATACAGGGCTTCTTATCATGTAGACAAAACCTGTTTGATTAAAGAACTCTGATATCATAGCTGTAGTTGTATTGCATTAAGCTGCTCTACTTAGAATATTTCAACATTGCCCTACTACCTACTTCAAAATCCTTTCTCCATATACCCTGACTTGACTGGTATATCATAAAGCTCTATCCTTGAACCACTGCCATTTATCATCTGCCACCTAAGGCATAGGGAATCTAGCAGCTCGCTTGGTACCAATTTCAGATTACTCTGTTCTGTTTAGCCCTAATATGTCTGTCATTTGGCCATCAACATTAATCTTAACCATGCCAAGGCAATGCTGTTTGGAACTCTGAGGCATCTTAGCTTATGCATTAAGAAATGGAACTTCTCTCAGCTATTCAGTGGTCCTTTTAAACTAATGGAATCCTTAAAATATTATGGAGTTTGCCTTTGTGAAAGCTGCCAGCCTAGCTAGATAGAATTTTGTAGATAATTCTGTTATTTGTAAATATTTATATAATCCACTGGCTTGGTTTACAAATGTAAAGAGAACTTTATGTTATGATTGAACTATATGTTGAACTGAGCTTCAAAAATGTAACCACAGTGTACTCTGCTAGAAGAAAGCTAAGTCAAGCATTGTATGAATGTTTGATCTCAAGCTCAGAGACAGGATGTCTGGGCTAGGAAATTCTTTATATTGCCTTGATTTAAGAGATAATTACTAAGGATTTACACGTAATGTCTTTTATTGCTGTGGCTTGCAAGCCAGGTGCAGCTTACTAAGAAATGTACATTTTGAGTTTCTGTGAAACTGGGAAACTAAATCAGAACTGTTAAGGATAATGTAATCTGAAATGACTCAGCAGTATTTGTGTTATCAATTTAAGACTTTTCCCAGAGAGAAAGAGAGAGCATTTTGGATATTGTCTGAAGAACATCCACTCACCAGCACTTGCTTGCTCTGTAAGTAAGATATTTATTTAGAACAGTGACTTCTCTTAGAGATAGATAGAAAGCAATAGCCAAATTAGTCAAGCTGTTTTCTATATTTATGTCAGAGTATTCTACAGTATTATTTTAAATCATTTACCTGTGATCCCTGATCTCTGAACTCTGTAATGTCATTGTGTTGAAATAATAAGATTTGTCTTGTGTTTTTATTATTTATTATTAAGTATTTTAAACTTTCCAACTGTGGCTGTTTTGTGTAAAGGTAATTTAAGATCTTAACGTACATTGCATGTATTCGGTGATGCTGTCCAAGCCACTCCAATAACTTTAGCCCAGGGTCACACTATTTGGATAACAGTAATATTGCACAGTGAAATTAGTCACCCTTTGATAAGAGGCTTATTAATAGTTGATAAATAGTGGTTGGTGGCAGTGGATTACTACCTTATAGTCTGGGCAGAAAGAGGCATAGCTGGAGAACCTGTGCCAGCCTTACCCAGGAGTGTTTGTGTGTTTGTATATAACCCATATCTTAAAGTGTGCGTGTGTCAGCTACTTGGGCAGGGACATGAAGCACTGGTTGGACAGAGTGCTGTACAACAATGGCCAATGAAGTAGAGTTCTCTTGGAGAATAGGTAGTGTGGTTAAATGATATAAAACTTAAAAGTGCAACATATATAGCAAAAAACTTGCATACATTTCCAGTACTTAAATTAAATGCACTTACAAGATATTCACACTGTGAATGCAGTTATACCATAGCGAAATGATGGCTCCAAAGTATCCAGTCTTATGATAGCATTGTTTCTTTCCCCCACCCTTGTCCTGCTACTATAGGCCGTAGTGGAGGGTTCTGAAGGTCCTTATGAATCTCAGGAAGTCCATTAATATTCGGAACAGTGGGTTTAGTGATGTTCAAAAAATTGTAAAGGTCCAGATCTACCTGGCCTTCAGTCAACATATCCTGAAGTAAGGACGACACTTTTTGTATAGTTCGATTTAACTGGATTGGTGTAACTCTCCCCAGCTGAGAGGAAAGAGGATTGGTGAGTTTAAACAGCTGAATGACAGTGTGATGATTGAATGATTGTCTCAACAAAAGGAAGCAAGCACTATAAAAAGGAACTTCCAGTCCCAATCTCTACGATCTGAAGAAGATACCGAAAGCGCTTATCGTTTGGAATACATAGGGACTGTTTTATTCTACATTAAAATTTTAACTTGACATGAAGATTTTAACTTTTTGTACAATAAAAGGATTTTAACTGCCTTAAAACTAGAAGCTTTTATTTGATCCGTTAGACTGGTTAAGTTGTTATCACAGTTCATCACAGTCACATAGCAGCTACTACATCTTCAGTGCGGATACTTTGTATATCCGACCAAAACGATTGGATACTTTGAAGCCATCATAAGACTGGATACTTTGGAGACATCATTTTGCTATGGTATAACTGCATTCACAGCGTGAATATCTTGTAAATGCATTTAATTTAAGTACTGGAAATGTATGCAAGTTTTTTGCTATATATGTTGCACTTTTAAGTTTTATATCATTTAACCACACTACCTATTCTCGAAGAGAACTTTACTTCATTGGTCATTGTTGTACAGCGTTTCATTTTGAATACTGTTTTTACTTGTTACTGATAGTTGTACTTTAGCATTAGGAGGTACCCTTTCTTTATTGGTTGGACAGAGAGGGTGCTGGAGGTTTTAGCTTGACCACTAGATTGAGATCTGTACCCTATAGCTGTGGCAGAGGGGAGTTTTATTGGGGATCTGGAGAGAAAGGGAGAAACCAGCCTCAGACTGACTGTGATCTCTGTGTGCTCTTAAGGGAAATTGTACTTCACTGTGTGTGTACTTGTTGTCATTCCCAATTGGTACTCTCCAAACTGGTGCTAGTGGTGAAGCTTGAGTCATCTTGATTACTGGGCCACTGTACGGGCATCACATATTAATTGTTTGGCAGTGGTGGGATATGCACTTCAAATATAAATTGTTTGATAGTGGTGATTTAGCCACATCACATACTAATTGGCTTATAGTGGTGTGCATACTGAATTCCTGCAGCTTGTGTACAGTGATCACTGAAGGTGTTTTTGTACTCTAAATCAGCCATGCAGTGAATATTCAGAGTTCAGATTACAATTGTTTTATTTCTTTTGTTAGCTTAGTTAGTCAGGGAGAGCAGGCAAGCATGTCAGCAGAGGAATATAGCAAACTGACTAGGAGCCAATTGGCTAAGATGTGCCAGGCTAAAGGACTGGTGCATGGAAACCTGACTAAGGTAGACATGATTGCAGCTTTGGTCACAGCTGCATCAGAAAACAGCAATCAGGAGGATGATCAGACTGGCCATGGAGATGTACAACACTCAGAGAATGGACAGCTCATCCATTCTGCAGAGGAATTAAAAATCCATCTGGAGTGAAAGAGACTTGAGTTGGAGACCAGGCGTTTGAAAATGGAAGTTGTGAAGAAGGAGAGGCAGAGACAGCACAAAAAGGAGATGCTGACTCTTCACCAGAGTCATGGAAGTAATGGGGAAGGGAGTAACCAGACCCCAGAAGCACAAAATGTCAGTAAATTTCTTCCACAGTTTACAGAGGGGGATACTTTTGATACTTTCATTCATATGTTTCAGATGGGATGTAAACAGTATGATGTTGAGCAAATGTTCTAGGTACGGTTCCTCACCCCCTTACTCCATGGTAAAGCTGTAAATGTACTTTCCATATTATCTGACGTTGACTGTTTTAACTATAATGCTGTAAAGAATTGTTTGTTAGAATTTTTTAAGCTTGACTTAATAAGAAAATGTTTTGTTAACATAGATGCAAGGCAGATAAAAGTGTGTGTCAATATGTTGCTGAACTGAGCACTTATTTTCATAGGTGGGTGAGTGGATATCAGGTGACCACTTTTAAATGGCTGCCAGACATTTTGTTGAGGGAACCAGCCCTTAGCACTTTGCCTGAGGACATGAGGATCTGGTTAGCTGATAGACAATGTGCTATTTCAGATGAGTTGGGGAAGAAGGGAGACCTGTACCTAGCAAGCAGGGCATCCCTGCACAGGAAAGGGGCATCCAGTGTCTAAGAGAACCCATGGTGGGCAGCCCAGACTGCCCCAACAGAATCTGCCAGTAGCAGGGGAAGACACTAGTCCAGGTAGACATCCAGGACCTAGGTTTAAATGTTTTGAATGCAACCAGTGGGGCCATGTGGCATATAGATGTCCACGGAGGCAAGGTGGGAAACAAAAGGTGAGAGAGCCAGTAAGTGGGAAGGACAAAATGCCAGAGTACCAAACTACCACCAGAGGTTATGTCCTATCATAGTGAATGGCAGTGAGGCCATTGCTAAGAGAGATACAGCACCATTGTGAAGCCAGCAATGTTTACAGAGAATCTCTACTGGCCTGTGCAGTCTACTCCAGTCAGAGCTTTAGGAGGGACTCCATTCCAAGTACCTTTGGCTAGGGTTCCTGTTGACTAGGAGGGTGGAAAAGGAAGCCAGCAAGTAGGTGTGTTTGAGGATATCCCTGCAGATGTCCTGATAGGGAATGATTTTGATAATGCAGTACCATGTGCTCATGCAATTACACGCAGTCAGGCTTGGAGACGAGAATGTGGGTCTGATTGCCTGGGGTAGACCTAGACAGACCGCACAATTGCAGCCAGGACTGGTGAGGTGGTTACTTCAGGGAGGGAGCTAACCTCTAGCAGTGAGACTGAAGGTGAGCCACAACTGCTTGTGGATACTGATGTTCCCTTGGACAGAGTGACTGCAAAGGTAGAAGTGAGTAGTAGTACCCTGGCTGACTGTGAGGTACTGCTGTCAAAGGATACCAGACTTCCTGTGGAAGGACAGCTGGGAAGGGTTACAAAGAGAGAGTTGAGACAGGCTCAGCTCTCAGACCCTACACTGCAAGGCCTGAGGCAGGTAGCTAGTGAGGCAGCTGATTCTCAAGGGAAGGGGGAATCTGTATACTGGGACAAAGGGTTACTGTACAGAGAGTGGACCCCTGAGGGAGGGCTAGAAGGTGAGAGAATACAGCAGTTGGTAGTCCCTAGAGCCTACTGTCTGGCACTTCTAGCCATAGCCCATGATATTTCCTTTGCAGGTCATATGGGCATACAACGTACAAAGAGATGTGTTATGCAAAACTTCTATTGGCCTGGAATTTCCCGAGATGTAATAGGGTACTGCAGGACCTGTGAGCAGTGCCAAAAGATAGGCAAGGCAGGAGACAAAGTGAGAGTTCCTTTGAAGCCTTTGCCTGTGATTGAGGAGCCATTTCAGAGGGTAGCTATGGATATTGTGGGGCCTCTGAGTATCCCAAGTTCCACAGGGAAAAGTATATCCTAGTGGTAGCAGATTATGCTACAAGATACTCTGGGGCAGTGGCTTTGTCCTCCATTAAGGCAGAAAAGGTGGAAATGCTTTGTTAGAGGTTTTCAGCAGGGTAGGTTTCCCAAAAGGAATACTGACTGACAGAGGTGCCAATTTCATATCAGACCTGCTGGCTGGTCTACGGAAGTACTGTGGATGAAGCACCTGAAAACCATTCCCTACCATCCCCAGACTAATGGTCTTACTGAGAGGTTAAACTCTACAATCATGTCCATGCTACGGCATTTGCAGACCAGTTTAAGAGGGATTCAAACAAATATTTGCCCCATCTGCTTGCTTACAGAGAGGATCCCCAGGAATCCACAGGTTTTTCACCCTTTGAGTTGCTGTATGGTCATAGGGTGAGGGGGCCTCTAGATTTAATTCATGATGAGTGGGAAGGTTACTGTGAATCCCACCAGGAGTCTGTTATGGCATATGTCCTAAACCTCAGGACAAGGCTCAGGGAACACATGGGCTTGACCCAGGAGAACCTGGAAGAAGCCCAACAGCAGAAAAAGGTCTGGCATGACAGGAATGCTTGAGCTAGAGAGTATGCTGTAGGGCAGCAGGTAATGGTTCTCATTCCTATCAGACACAACAAGCTGCAAGCAGCTTGGGGGGGACCCTATCAAGGTGGTAAGAAAGGCAAGTGATGTTAGCTACATGGTAGACCTGCTAGGCAGGAGCAAAAATTGTACCATGTTAACATAATGAAACCTTACCATGATAGGAAGGCCCTTGTGCTGAGTATTTGCAGTGAATTTCAGGAGGAGCCTGAGGGAGATCAAGTGACTTATCTACTCAGTGGGGCTCTGACTGACACCTCTGTGGAAGGGATAGCAATGTCCCAGCAACTATCTCCTACCCAGGTTCGAGAAATCTGGGCAGTGTTACAGGAATTTGGGAAACCAGGGTGCACCCACCTGGTGCAGTACCAGGTGGATACAGAACCCCAAAGGCCTATTAGGCAGGCCCCTTTTAGGATGTGTGAGAGAGTCAAACAGATTCTGAAGGATGAGATATAGAAAATGTTAGAACTAGGAGTAATGCAAGAGTCCAACAGTCCCTGGGCCTCCTCAGTGGTGCTGGTGCCAAAGAAGGATGGCAGCACCAGGTTCTGTGTGGATTACAGGAAATTAAATAGTCACACAGAATCAGATGCTTACTCCATGCCAAGGACAGATGAAGGCTAAGAGCAGCTGAGTGGGGCTAAGTATCTTACCACCATTGATCTTACCAAGGATTACTGGCAAGTGCCATTGGCTCCCAGTGCTAGAGAGAGGTCAGCTTTTGAGACTACTTTTGGCTTGTATAAGTTCACCAATATGCCCCTTGTAGTGAAAAATTCCCCAGCAACTTTCTAGAGGCTGGTAGAGCATATCCTAGCAGGAGGATTTGCCCTTGCTTACCTAGATGATATTGCCATCTACAGCCATTCCTGGCAAGAGCATGTTCAACATGTCAGGGAGGTGCTGGGCAGACTACAGAGGACCATTAAGCTGTGCAAATGCCAGGTGTGTATGGCAGAGGTCTACTACCTGGGATGTAGAGTGGGGAGTGGTAATATCAGGCCAGAATCTGCCAAAGTGGAAGCTATTTAGGCATGGCCTGCACCTGTTACCGAAAAGCAGGTGTGGGCATTCTTAGGGACAGCAGGGTATTACAGAAAGTCTGTCCCCAGTTATAGTACCATAGCTGCTCCCCTCACAGATCTGACAAGGAAAAGCAGGCCACATAAGGTAGTGTGGACACCAGCATGTGAGCAGGCATTCCAGAAGCTTAAAGAAGTTTTGGGAGGACCCCCTGTGTTAGCCAGTCCAGTTTACAGCAAATAATTTGTTGTGCAGATGGATGCTTCGAACCATGGTTTATCTCAGTCATAGGTCCCAACCCAGGGAGGAATGCTATGCAGCTGTAGAAAAGGAATGTCTAGCCATAGTGTGGGCAAGGCAGAAACTTCAGCCTTATCTATATGGAAGGAAATTCACTGTAGTTACAGATCACAATACACCGAGCCAGCCAACAAAATGCCAATTTGCTAAGATGGAGCCTAGAGTTGCAAGCATATGATATGTCAGTGCAGCACCACAGTGAGATTAGCCATACCAACGCAGATGGACTCTCAAGACAGGGAATGGGGTAAGGTATACCCAGATAGACCTAACCTTCTCAAGCAAGTTTCTCAAGGGTCACTTGAAAAACTAGCTTGAGTTCTCAGGGGGGGGGGGGGGTATGTGAAGGCTGCCAGCCTAGCTAGATAGAATTTTATAGGTAATTCTATGTCATTTGTAAATATTAATATAATCTACATGCTTGGTTTACAAATGTAAAGAGAACTATATGTATATATGTGTCTGTGAGTGTCATCTACTTGGGCAGGGATACGAAGCACTGGTTGGACAGAAAGGGTGCTGGAGGCTTTGTCCAAGCTTTCATTTTCTGCAGTGATATCTACAATGTGGAGATAAAATGAATCCTGTGCTTTATGCATACAACAGTATTAACAATCAGGTTACTAAACAGGCAGATTTGCAATTGTTAAAGGTGTACTTCTTCATACCCCTGACTTGAGTACTTACTATTAGCTTAGCTCCTTCTCTTGCAGAACCATAAGGAAACTACAGGCAATATAAATTTGCAACTACTATATTGTTGTTCTAGCAGGTGGCAGACTTTACCAGTGTCTTGCAATTAACCAAGTAGACTGGCTCCTATCAATCAAAAAATGTAATAGTTTTACTGGGCACAGCATTCTACAAGTCCCTTCACATAGACCATTGTAAGGCCTTATAGTGATGAACTTCGGTTAATGAGTTTTCCAAACTACAAAGATCTTCATTTTTCAGTAGTTTCACACTTGCCATCTCACTCTTTTCATCTGCCTGTACTGCCTGGGCCTTCTATCACTTAGGCCTTTATAATTGCAGCTCTCTTAATGCCCTCCCACAGCTTGCTACACTCACCTTCTTAAAAAAAATTGTATGTACAGCATCATACTGATTGCAAATATACTAAATTTCTTACAAAACAAGCTAAACTTCTTAGCTTCTTCTTAGTATAATCCTGCAAGATTTGCATAATGGACATCAAATGTACTTGGCATTACTAAGTATTATTTTGTGTCGAGTTTTATCCATTTACAGGTCTTTTTACAATATTTGTGCACACACACACACACACACACATATATATATATATATATATATATATATATATGTGTGTGTGTGTGTGTGTGTGTGTGTGTGTGTGTATGTGTGCGTAGCTATGTCTTCAATGAAAAGTAGTTGCGGTCATCTAGTTCAGCTATCAACTAAATAAAATTAAAATAATATTAGTACATGAGATCAACATGAAAGTCAATAACCTTTGGAGTACTTTCTGAACTGGAAGCACCCTGAATATTTTAGTAGGTTCATGCATATATAATAAGCTAACGACCATTGGGAACACTACAAGCTTAGCCATGCATCCCTAGTGCATCCTACAAGGTTTTTTTTTTTTTTTGAGTCTTAGAGCTTATTTTAAGGGGTATATATAAACCAGGGTATGGTTTACAGAATGCCTCTGACCATTACAGACACAGGTGTTAGACCTGTGGTATATTTCTCATTTCCTATGCACTGGTCCTGGTTACACTAGAATAGAATTAAAAAAAGTAACTCTGCTTCATATGCATGGGAAGCCTGCTCCAGAGGAGAATTCTCTGTGACAGATACCTGTCCCTCCACCATGTCCTATTTATGTCAAAAGCACAGTTCAAGTACCTACATTGAGTAGTTCTGATGCTACTGGTTTTGTGGATGTGAAAAAGTTCCATTAGAGTGGCATACAAGGATATATGCTAGACACAGACTGCCACTCAACAGTCTATAAGAAAGAGAGTATAGAGGTAGGGCAGTCTGTACAGGACATGTCGATTACATCCTGTATTATTTTTGTCAGGGGCATCTGTGGATGCTCCTGCTGGTACAGGTGCCTGGTCAGGTAAATACTGAAGGGGCATTGTACTCAATAAAGGATCTGATGAGTGTGAAATACAGAGGAATGATCACCTCTTTGGACCTAGAAGGCATGCCCTTGCTTATAAGTTGAACAACTTAGAATGATTTCCTTACTACTGTAGGCACGTGTTAGTTGAAAGCCAGGTTACTGTCCACATATGTTCCCATATCCCTGACTACTGGATTTGCACTTAATGGTGTGGTACCAATGAGGTAGTTTCCTAGGGTGGCCAGCTTCTTAAAGAATACTATTATGCATTTCTTGGCACTGAGTTTTAAGCCATGGCTTTGTCACCAACCTTTTGTCTGTGATACTTAGTTCTTCCTGTGAAATGTTAGTGTTTTGGGGGATTCTATTACTGCTCCTAGTTTACATCATTTACATACTTGGTAAGCCAAATGCCTTTGACATTGAATTTGACTTCCAAAAAGTAAATTCCAAAAGAGAGTGGGGCAAACACACAGCCCAGAGGGACTCCGCTAGTGACCTGCCTCTGTGTGGAGGTGTTTTTTCCATTCATAACTTCCTGGGTCCAGCTGGTTATCCAGTACATAAAAACAATTCACCAAGGTGGAAATCAGCACAGCAACAATGAGTAGTCCAAAGTCCAAAAACTTTTATTGTAAAAAAAATATTTTATTATTTATTTCTTAAAAGAAATTACCCAGATGATTTATTGAATAGTATAAATGAGGAGGTTATTAATAAATGGAATGAAGGAATTTATAAGCCCATTTCGAAGAGAGGTTATTTAACAAATGAAGAAGTAGCCATGGCTTGTGTTTATAATCAAAAAGATAAAGTGGACTTTGGTCTGAGTTTTATTACTACATTTAATCAAGATTCAACTAGAGTGAATGAAATTATAAGGAATAATTGTTCAATTTTATGTATTGATCAGAATGCAGCTAAAATAATAGGCAAAGCACCTAAAATAGTTTACAGAAGGGATATATCATTCAAAAACCTATTAGAAATGAATCATACAGTTAATGTAGTCAATACTAACAGAATAATAAGGAATTTTAAATGTGGGATGTGTAAGTATTGTTCCCACATTTTGGAAACTGGAGACAGGTTTAATTTGAATGGTAGAGAGATTTTTTTGAATGGCCATTTTAATTGCTGTAGCCAAAATGTGGTTTATATGGCTAAGTGTCAAAAATGCTTGATTTATTACATTGGGAAAACAAATAGAAGTCTTAAAGACAGAATAGGTGAGCATTTGTTAGCTATAAGAAATAACAAGATGACTAATGCCTTGAAGGCATAAAATGGAACACGAGGACCACACATTTAAGTTCTTAGTAAACAACAAATAGTTAAAGACATGCAGGGGAGAGTACTAGATGTGCATCTGGATATATGTGAATTAAAATGGCAGTTACATTTAAATGCAACTCAATATCCAGGTATTAACGAGAATGTTAGCACAGCTAGTGTGTTAAAATTAAAAAATATTTTAGGTTGATGTTTTATGCAATTTCATATAGTAGTTCTGTATTCAAATGGTGAAATGTTTTAAAATGGTTAGATAGTATTGTAATTATTTGTAATTAATTGTAATTTGTCAAGGGTAATTAAACAATTGGTTTTAATTAATTTTAATTGATGTTAGTATTTAAGGGCTGAGTTCAAAGTTTAGAACTGTTCTGAGGAAGTCCCCAAATTGAGAGAAGAAAGTGCTTAACCTTGGTTTTTACAATAAAAGTTTTTGGACTACTCGTTGTTGCTGTGCTTGTTTCCACCTTGGTGAATTGTTTTAGTGTACTGTGGTTCTACAGTTTGTATTCGGTGGTTTTTGGCATAAAACAATGGAAGGGTCGAGTTCAAATGAAGATATTGTGGATTTATTACAGCAGATAAAGTCAACAATTGGCTGTGCACACTACGCAGATCAAATCATTGATGGGCAAACAAAATGGAACTGGCAATATGTTTGGTAGCTTGGGCTGCCCTTTAACCCAGCCTACCCAATGGTCACAACTCAAACAGTTAGTTGATGCAGCTCAGGGTGTGCAGTTTTTGCTTAATGATAATCCTGAGCAGAGACCAACTGTTAACAGTTTTAATGAACTGGGCATCTGGAAGAACAACACCTTTGACTTTCACACTGGTAATGAACATCTTTCTTCTATTCGCCAACAGTCTTTACCTACAGCAGAGAGATTAAAGTTTTTTGAAAAAGATCTTTTGGTTTTTAAAAATCTGCAAATGGAAAATGCATACCTGGAACGGAATATTGAATTACTGCAGGTCTCTCATGGATTACGGACCTGGAAATATCCTAATGGTGCAGAGAACAACATGGAACTATTAAAGGAAATACATGCCTTATTTGATCAGACTGGACTTAAATTAATGAAGCTCATGGTTGCATATAACACCCAAGTATTGGATACTTTAACCGAGGAGGTTGAGGAGACTAACAATTTTATTTTGAGTGACTTAGTGTTTGATCCCTACCAAATTAATTATAATAATGTGTTCAGCAATGTGGATCATGTGTGCAATACAATTTACATTCGTAAAATTAACAAAATACAAAGGGACATGAATGGATATTTGAAGGGAAAGGTTTACCTGCTGTCTCTGGATCACCAAGGTAATGGTAGCAAAGCAACCAATCGTGAAACGAGAGGTAGAGAGAAAATGATGCCAGTACAGAGGTGTTGTTAAGAGCAATGCCCACAGGATCAACAGTTCCCTTTAGAGGATGGCATTCAGGGAGATTGCAAGGCAAAGGGCAGCAGGTTCATTCATTGGTGAACACTTACAGGGATTATGTAGCTTGGGGAGCCAAACCAAAAAAATTCAGGAATCAGAATTACCAGAGGAGGAATTCATGGACTTGGCTACTAACTTATTAAGCAAAGTAAGTGTTGTGAATGAGTGCAATCAATAGAAAGTAGTGATATTAATAATTATGAATGACAACCAGTAGTTGATTCTGTTTTTTATGATTATTGTACTAATGATGTGATTCAAGCTAACAGTGATCAGAATTATCGCAGTGGTTCCATGTCAAATGATTTAAATTGTGTACAGGTGGATGATGAAGGTTTTACGGGAGTTGTACAGTGTGAGAATGTTTTGCAAATTAATGAACAAACTGATTTTCATAGATAGGTTCATAGGTAGGTACTAGGCTATTGGCCCTAGGGCCTATATAAGCCTAGACAAAAATGTACCCTGGCTTTCACCACCCAAGAAAATTGTTTTCCTGTGTCCCTGTCAAGCAGAGCCACAGAATTTCCTATTTCCCATCCAATCATCAAGATTTTTCTTGAAGAGTGCTAATGAGGAGCTCTGTTTGACATAGATAGGTAGTCTGTTCCAGAGTATGGGAAGTCTCTGGGAAAGGAGTCTATCCCTCCAGCATGTTCTGTTTATTGTGGTAACAAGGTTTAGGTCCCTAGAGCATGTAGCTCGGAGGGATTGGGATTTCTTTAAGTAGAGCATGTCCAACAGCTCTGGGTTTGACATAGCTTTGTATGTTAGGCAGAGATCGCCTCTGAGTATGTGATATGTGACTGAGTAAAGCTGGAGTTTTTTGAGGCGGTCTGCGTAGGGCATCTGTTTGAGGCCAGTAATCCACTTTGTGAGGTATTTCTGTGGCCTTTCCAGTTGTTGTAGATGTCTTGTGAGGTACATACCAAAAGGGGCGTTGTACTCTATAATGGGTCTAATGATTTATGAATAGAGGGGAACAATGACCTCTTTTTTTCTGGATGAGAAACCTTTTGTGATGAGGTGAGCCATGTAGAAAGATTTCCTGACCACTGTGGTGATGTGATTATTAAAGGAGAGACTACTGTCCACCTGTGTCCCAAGGTCTCATCACATTTTTAGTGTTAAGTAGATTATCAGCTATGTGGTAGTTCATGGGTACAGAGTTTTTACCAAAGGGTATGACAATACACTTTTTGGCATTGAGCTTCAGTCCATGGCTTTGACACCAGGCATCTGTCTCAATGAAGCCCTTTTGTAGTATGTCCACATCGTTAGGAGTTTCGATTATGACTCCTAGTTTACAGTCATCTGCAAACTTTGTTAGCCAAAGACCTTCTGTGTTAGCCTGTACTTCAGAGAAGTAGATACCAAACAGGAGAGGACCCAGGACCGAACCCTGTGGTACTCTACTTGTCATTGGTCTGAAGTCGGATTTGGAGTCTGCTACTTTCACAGTGTGGGTTCTATCCATGAGCCAGTTGGCAACCCATCTTGTGACATAGGGATTTATACTTAGTTTAGTGAGCTTATCTATAATTCCAGAGTGGGGGATGGTGTCAAAAGCCTTGGTGAGATCTAGATAAGCTGTGTGAACCACCTTACCCTCATCTATGGCTTTGGTGACTGTTTCAAAGAAGTCAATAAGGTTTAGGAGACATGATCTGTATTTTACAAATCCGAACTGGGTAGGGTCCAGAGTTTGGAGATTACCAATGTCTTTGTTTATGAGTTCCATGATGATACGTTCCATGGCCTTGCATATCAGGCTCATCAGGATAATGTGGCGGTAGTTCCTGGGGCCCGTCATGGCTCCCCCTTTGTGGAGTGGGGAAACCGTTGTGGTGCACTATTCAGTGGGCACAAAGCCTGAGGTGAGGCTATGATTGAACATGGTCCTTAGGTAGGGTGCCAGTTCATTCTGTAGTTCATTTAGAACACAACCTGGGATATTGTCAGGTCCCATGGATGCTGTGTTCTTGGCTTTGGAGAGTGTGTTTTTACCTGTACAGCCATGATTACAGGAACTTTGCATTCTTCCAGTATAGAGATGGACACTCTAGGGGGTGAGAGGGGGGACAATATCAGTTGGTTCTGTATATTTAGTGCCATTGTGCTGTAACTCAGAGCAGATCTGAGTGTTGCCATTGAGAATCTTGACATGGCTATAGAATGCTTTTTGCTTGTCTTTAGAGTCAGTGGCAATTTTGTTTTCGTAACTAGCTTTGGAGGATTTTATGAGGGATCTCAGCTTCTTACTGAGACTGGCCGGGGACTTCCTCCAGTCATGGGATTTTACTCTTTTTTGCAACAGTTTCTTTCTACTGTTGTAGGGTTTGTTTATGGCAAAGGACCACCAGATTGGCTTCCTTTTTTTGGAGGATAGCATCTTGGTTCTATTAGGGATAGCATGATCCATGCACTTGTGTAAATGGTTATAAAGTGCATTTGTGTAGGATTCAGCAGTCATACCTCTATTGTCTGTCTGCATGGGTGTCATAAAGTTTACCACTTCTGTCTTAAGAAGTGTGAAGTTGGTTTGGAGAAGTTTTTTTACGGTGGTTTCCCTAATTGGGGGTGGAGGCGGGATGTGGATGTCTAGGGTGATTAGCTTGTGGTCGGATCTGACCAAAGAGGAATTGACCTCTGTTGTGGAACAACGGTTGCCCATGATGGTAATGACCAAGTCTAGGATATTGCTGCCTCTGGTGGGTGTGTGAATAAGTTGATTCAAGGTGTTGGAATTTATGAATTCCAGAAAATGTTGAGCAAAAGACTTGGTACATGAGTAGTTTTCCCAGTTAATGGTGGGGTTGTTGAAATCGCCCATTATTAGGGTGTTAGGTTGTACCCTAATACTTTCCAGTGTATCAAGAAATGAGGAGTGGGAATCCTGGGGCATGGTGGGGGGGTCTGTAGCAAGCTACAATTTGGATTGCGGTCTTGCCCAGAGTTAGTTGCACTTGGATAATCTTGGATGCATTATGCTGTGCAACTAGCCTGGAGGTGTGGATATCCTTAATGAATATGGACATGCCTCCACCTTTAGTGTTTCGTTCCGGGTTAGGTGGCCGAGAGGTGTGGTATGAATTATAGCCTGGTAATGCAGGGGTACTCTCTGGAGCTTTGAACCAGGTCTCTGTCACTGCACAGATGTCGATGTTCTCCATTTTAAGGAGTGCCTCCAGTGAGTGCATTTTGAGGTTTAGACTTCTAGCATTGAGTAACAGTACCCTCAGATTTTGCTTGCTTGTACCTGTTACGGTGGTGAATTTGTCATTTGTACCTTGCCTAAAAAAGGCACTATAGGGGTGTGAAGAGCCTTAGCCAGTATCCAGAAACCCAAGGGCGACAGGTGCAGGTCATCTCTGGCAAAGCATCGTGGTCTGTCGATCATGTCGTCCCAGGCAGACAAATACTGGATCCCCTTAGAATGACACCAGAAGCTTAGCCAATTGTTGAAGTCAATAATTTTGTCCTTGTACTGTGGCATCATTCTGGGTGATGGCAGGATGCTACTCGGGGCCAGGGTCATACCTGCCTGGAATACAAGATTGGAGAGCTCCTCCAAGTCTCTTTTCATGTAGTCCAGGGAGGTACAGCTCAGGTCATTTACACCAACATGGACAATGACAGTGCCATATTTGTACTTGTTGTGGAGTGACCTGAGTGCGTGTGTTATGAGGTGGATCCTGGCACCTGACAGGCAGCTGACAGTAACTTTCTCCTTGTTTAGCCTGGTGAGTAGAACATCAGTGTGCCTGACTATAGATTAACCTATGACTAGAGTGTTGGGTATGTTGTTATGGGCTGTGGTTGAGTGGCACACTGAGTTTGTGGGCTATGTGTCATTTGGGTTGTGTTGGGGGGTGGAGTTTGCTTGCGTTTCTGCTTTGGAGGTCCCTGATGCTTGGGCAGGTTTTTATTGAGAGCCTCCACGAATGTAGGTGTGTGTTTTGTGTTTCTGTGTGTGTGTTTTGGTGGTGTAGGTTTTGAGGGACTATGTGATGAGTGTGGTGTGGTGCAAGTGTTTACCTTCTCCTCTTGACTGTCTAGTCCAGTCTTGGGTGAAGAGAGCTTTGCTTCCAGTTTGGCTATATAAGTGCATCTCTCACAGGTTGTAGTGTTGGATGGTAGGAGGAGATGGTTGTCTGTGTACATGAGGCAATTGCTGCATTGCCCCAAGATGCCCAGATTCATCATGTAGACAGGAGAAATCACCGAGAGCTGACCCTTAGACATGCCTGGATAGGTGCTTATTTATTAAGTACTAAAAACTGCTTTCCTCTAGACAAGTGAGGAAAGTTGAGTGTTGTAGTAATTTGCAGCTTATTTAGTGCTTACAACATGTTCTGAACAAGTGCTGAGTTCAAAGAAACAGATTTGAGTGCGGAAACTAGAAAACAGGCTAGTTCTAAGAAACAAAATTAAGCTAGAAGGCTTCCATCCAAAACAGAAAGGCTTGGGGCTCAGAAGCCTACAAACAGGCTAGACCACTTACAGGAAGGCAGGAAACGAGCTTAAAATGTTTTTTTTCTTTCCCAGATGCTCTCTTTGTACACAGTAGAAGTGCCTGAAATCAGAATATGATCTCACTGCACTCAGTTGAGTGAGCAAATGAGATGGGCCCAGAAGGAATATCCAAACACAAATTTACAAGAGGGGCGGGCAGTTTCAAAGCCACCAAGATTAACAACAAAACAAAAACACGGAGGGTGGGTGGGGAACTAACTGACAAAACAAAGTCAAAACTTCCAGTTCAGTTAATATTCAATACAACACAAATAATTTTATTTTTATTTATTTTACATTTGTTGACCGGGCTAGTCTAACTGTATATATGTCCATTTTCAGTAGAGGCCAGGGGAAAAAAGCTCCAAGCATGAACAGTGACAAAGTTAACAATATATAAAAGACATGTAAAATCATAATGCAGAGGTAGCATTGGTCAAAAGAAAAATTATAATAATAAAATTTTAAACAATAAAAGTTATACTAAAAATTATACTAAAAAAATATACTAAACACAATAGTAGGTATGAGCAATACCAAATAAGAGAGAAAAGCCTTTATATTTTATTCTCTTACTATGAAGAAAAGAGTAGTAACTAGATTTGGAGGCAGAGGTTAGAGGAGTAGGGATAGGGGTAAGAGCAGGAAGGGGAAAAATATATCAGTCTGGGTTAGCACATGGACAAAGCCAATGAGTTTTAAGATATTCTTTAAGATGTTTTTTTTAACTAGAGAAGTAGAAACAAGGGTTGATAATTTAGAAGGAAGCTGATTCCAGTTTTTACCTGCTGTGTTTGAGAAGAGTGAGTCACCAGCTTTGTTGTTAGATTTAATCGAGGAAACTAGGACCTTATTAGCAGAGCGTAGTGTAGTCAGATTTTTGTATGGTATAATCATATTAGTGAGGATAGGGGTGTTGTTGGGGTGGTATAGGATCTTTTGAGTGATAAGTAATTGTTGACAGAGTATATAGTTCTGCAGTTCTAGCCATTCAAATTTTTTGAGGTTGAGGCAGTGGTGAGTTTTAAAAAGGGAGCATGTGATGAATCTAGCTATGCTATTATAACAGATGGAAAGTTTGGAGAGGTTGTTTTTAGATAGGTTAGTATATATAGCAGAGGCATAGAAAAGGGTAGAAATGAGGTGGGTTTTCCTGGCAGAAGGGGTAAGGAAGGGTTTAATTTTATAGAGGGTACCAAGTTTTTTGTTAACTGATTTTATGGTGGAGTTGATGTGGTCATCATAGCTGAGACGATTATCAATTGTTACACCTAGTAGGCGGGTTGTAGTATCTGGGGTTATGTTGGTAGCATTGTTAGAGGTTATAGAGAAGAATGCATTAGGTGATTTAAGAGTTGGAGAAAATAGCAGTAGTTTTGTTTTTGGGGGGTTTAGGAGGAGGAGGTAGTGTTGCATGAACAAGTTTTCAACATTATGAAAAACAGTTTGGGTGAGGGACTGGAGAGAGGCTATATTCTTAGCTGTACAGATTAAGGTGGAGTCATCTACATATTGAATGCAGGTGGCTTGAGGTATGTTCATGTGCAGATCATTAATAAATAAGGAAAAAAGAAGAGGACCTAAGATAGAGCCTTGGGGTACCCCAATATTTACTGGCAGTAATGTAGACAGATTGTTATCCCAAAGTACTGCTTGCTGTCTATTTTCCAGATATGACCTAAACCATTTTAATAATTGTGGATCGAGAGAATGGGCCTTTAGTTTATCTAGAAGTAGGTTATGGTTAACCATATCAAAGGCTTTTGACAGGTCAATAAAAAGTGCAGAGGAAAACGAGTTATTGTTACGATTTTTATTTACAGAGTCGGTGAAGGATAGTAGGGCAGTCATTGTGCTATGGAATGGTCTGAAGCCATGTTGGAAGTTTGCTAGTAGGTTATATTGTAGTAGATGGTTAAGTAATTGTTTATGAATGCATTTTTCCATTATCTTAGCTAATGGGGAGACTAAGGCAATAGGTCAAAAGTTAGAAAGCTCAATAGAAGATCCACCTTTATGTAAAGGGATGATGTGGGATACTTTCCATATGGTAGGGATTTTGCCTTCTGAGATAGTTCTGTTAATAAGGAGAGAGAGATGGGATAGCCTATGGCTTTTGCGGCAATTTGTAGGTATTCAGATGGGAGACGGTCAGCAGAAGGGGTGCAAGGTTTCAGTTTTTGAAGTAGTTTACAGATGAAAGATGTAGGTACAGGTTGTATTTGAAAGGTAGGAGATGAAGTCATGGAGGTGTTTAGTGGGGAAGCAGTAAAATGTGGTAAAGAGTTGGCTAGTGTTTGAATGGCTTCTGTAAAGTAGTTATTAAAGGCTTCGGGGATCTGGTTGGAGTTATTATTATTAAAACTTGCTGGGGCCGGACTAATAGAGTGACCTGGCTGAAGAAGTTTGTTTATCCCTGACCAAAATTTTTGTGGAGTTTGTTGGATAGTTTGTTTGGGATGAAGGTAGAAGTCTTTTTTGTCTCTAAGAATATCGTTCTTGGTGGCATTTCTTAACTGTTTAAAGTGGAGGTGATCTGATGGACATTTGGTGGCTCTCCATTTAGCCCAGATTTTATTTCTGAGGAGCATCTTTTGCCTAATTTGTTTTGTGAGCCATGGGGCAGATTTGGTTCTTATTCTAATAGAATGATAAGGTGCATGGTAATCTAGGATTTGAAGAAAGGTATTGTTAAAGTAGGTCACAGCCTCATCAAGTTCAATATGGGTCAGTGGTGACCAGTCACAAGCTTGCAGTTCATTTAGGAAGCTGTCTGGATTAAAGAATTTTTTTGAGCAGGAGGTTTTGAGATTAAGGTTATTTGGGATATGGACTTTTTGTCTAGTAATGTAGATAAGCATATGGTCGCTGATATCATCGGGAAGGGTTCCTGGAGTATAGATTTCAGGGTGGCTGTTAATAAGGATCCAGTCAAGAGTAGTTTCCTTACTGCTAGGTTTGTGGATTCTAGTAGGAGTGGTTATTAATTGTGAGAATCCAAAGAGATTTATGTGATTAGTAGGTTTAGGGGAACTACAGGTGGACCAGTCAATGTTAAAGTCACCCAGTACAATGGTCTCCTTTGGTAATTGGGTAGAGAGGTAACTAAGAAAGTTTTCAAGAGTATTGGTATTGTTACCAGGGGGGAGATACATACAAATTAGATAGATAGATTTGGAATTACTGATTTGGAGTTTGATAGTCAGGATTTCAGATTTGGTATCTAATGATGGTAGCACATTAAAAGGAGAAATTTGGAGATTAGATTTATAGAGAAGGGCTATACCTCCACCTTTTTTGGCTTTATGGTCGCATCTGACGATGTTATAGCCAGGAGGGCTAATTTCCTGGTCTAGAGTAGTTGGTTTTAGCCAAGTTTCTGTAAGACATAGAATATCAAATGAGTGCACATCAAGGAGTGCATGCAGGTGGGAAATGTTATTGTTGATACTTCTAATGTTAAGGTGAGCTATCAGGAGGGAGTTAGGTGGTTTAGTTAATGTAGAAATCACAGGCAATGTTAAATTATTAAGGTTATAGGTATAGTCAGTATTGGGGCCAGGGTTTGGATGAATGTCATCATCTAGGAGGGGGTGTTGATGGGGATATAGTAGAAATTTATGGATTTTGTAGAAATTATTAAAATTCTTTCTGAAAGTGAAGTAAGTAACATGGGTTGCTCTGTGATATTTTGGTATTATATAATTAGAAGTACAGGTTATGTTACTATGGTTAAGGGAGTAGATGAAAGAAGATGTAAAAGTTTGTTGGAAGTTATGGCTTTGTTCAGGTAGAGAAAGATTTTCAAAGAAGGTGAGTGAGTAAGGTATAGTAAGATAGGCTATCATGGTAAAGAGTAGTATGTTTGTGAAAATAGTTTTGTGTGTTGGGGCCATTGTAATAAGTAGTTATGAGTTGTGAGTAGTTTCTGTGAGTAGGTAAAGTAAAAAATAGGAGAGTGTGTTTCAAGAGAGAGCGCAGGGTGTAATTTGTGCAAATAAGAAATAAGTAGAGGTTATAAAGGAGGTAGAATTGGGAAGTAGTACAGAGAGTGATTAGAAAATGTGAGGGAGTAGTTCAAAAGAGAGGTAATTAGTACTAATTAGGAAAGAAAGAGATAGGGGAGTGGCCTAATGATGATGAGGTTTGTGATAGGATGAGAATAAGAGGGGAGTGGTTAGTGAAGTATAAGTTAAGGACCACTGGGAGTGGGTGGAAATTGGGGGTAGGGGAGCGGAGTGAGCCCGCAGGGCAAACGGAGCGGGTTACAGCTGGTAGAGGAAGAGGTTGCAGAGACAATCAGATATGAAGCAGGTTCCAGGTGCAGTGAAGGTGGTCAGTAGCAAGTAGAGATTGGTTGGGCAGGTTGGAGGTAGAAATGGGTAGAAGAGTGAGAGGAGATAGAAGAGATATAATGGAGCTATGGGTGTAAAGGGAAAGGGATAAGAGCAGTAACACAAAAGCAGGAGGTTTAGCAGCTAGTCAAGGGGAGCAGTCAGAGACAAGATCCAGAGAAGAGGTTAGGAAAGAGTGGGGGGAGAAGTAATAGCCTGAGGTTACCTAGGAGCACCACCTAGTGGGCAGAAAGCAGAATGCAACAAGGTAACTACAATAAAGGTAACTGTGTAGGGGAGCAACAGGTAATGGGTATATAGGGGTATGGGAAAAGGGCTGTAGGAACACAGATAGTGAGGGGGTATGGATGCTGGTAACCTGACTCAGTGGCTTAAATACTATCTCTGTGTGAAACAGGATAGAAATTGCACAAAAACAGTCAACCACCTATACACAGTACAGTGTAAAATTAAGCATATACATGTAGAGAACTACAACTAGGGTGTGATGTACTTTCCAGTCCATAAGGATCAGGTCAAAAAACAAATCACTGGGCAGCAGAAACTTTGGCCAGGCTTTAGAATGGCTGGAAAATGATTAAAGGGGTCCTTAAAGACCAGGCAGGTTCTTTAGTGCAGGATAGGAGGAAGGGAGTTTCCAGTCCATTAGGATCAGGTCAGAAAACAAATCACTGGGCAGCAGAAACTTTGGCCAGGCTTTAGAATGGCTGGAAAATTATTAAAGGGGTCCTTAAAGACCAGGCAGGTTCTTTAGTGCAGGATAGGAGGAAGGGAGATGACAAACATTCCTCTGGAATCAGGGATACTCAGCAGCCAGGGCAAGAACAGGGGTAATAAAGATAAGATAAGATAAATAAATTAATTTAAATGCTATATTATTTGAAAAATGTGCAAATAAAAGGTACTTAAATTCTCTTATATGTCCAGTTAAATGCAGCTAGATCTTAGCCAGTCAAAGCTCAGGATTTAAGCAGAAAATATTCCTAAATGTACCACTTAAACAGGCAGTGGCAGGATAACAATGAATGAGACTACCCCCACCTGCAATTACTAACAACAATAAAAATCTAGCAAGCACTAACTGACCAAACAGGTTCAAAACTTCCAGTTCAGTTAATATTCAATACAACACAAATAAATCAATTTAAATGCTGTATTATTTGAAAAATGTGCAGATAAAAGGTACTTAAATTCTCTTATACATCCAGTTAAATACAGCTAGATCTTAGCCGGCCAAAGCTAATGTTTTAAGCAGAAAATATTCCTAAATGTACCACTTAAATAGGCAGTGACAGGATAACAATGAAAGAGACTACCCCCACCTGCAATTACTAACAGCAATAAGAATCTAGCAAGCACTAACTGGCAAAATAGTGTCAAAACTTCCAGTTTAGTTAATATTCAATAGAACACAAATAAATCAATTTAATGCTATATTATTTGAAAAAATGTGCAGATAAAAGGTACTTAAATTTTCTTATACGTCCAGTTGAATAAGCTAGATATTAGCCGGCCAAAGTTTTGATGTATTTATGCACATTTTGGACAATATGGTTGATGCTGTGGAATGCGGGTTACCACAAATTATATGCAATGAAATTGGCGACTTTAAAGTATAAAATTATTCTAATAAAGGTTTAACTACTGCACATGCGAATTTGTTGGCAAAGGGTCTTACATATGTCCCTTGTAGAAGAGGGACATTGGCAGACACCTTGGTAGATTTAAAGTTGTTCATTCGCAAATTAAATTTAAAAGTGTGGTTTAACAACAGTAATTTTAATGAAAATGATGGCCATACATTAAGAAAACATAGTACTTTTAATCCCCCTAATAATAACTTAATAACTGTATTTGAAAAACTATGTGAAAGAGATATAAGGTAGGTTTATAGAAGCATTGATTTAAGCCTTGGTTGCAATCTAAGTAAGGATGAACAAGAATTGTTAATGGAAATTACTAATGATAAAAATATCTTATAAAAAAGCACTATTCTCATGCACCGTAGCCAAATTATGTAACTCCCTCTCACCCACAATTACCTCCATACCATCATGCACCCACTTCAAAACTTTACTAAAAGCACACCTAAAAACATGCTGGCTATGCCCTTGCAACTCCCACTCTAATATCACCAACCACATCCAACCACTACCTTTCTTTCCACTCCACTAACTACCTTGATTATAGCAAGCTTAGATGCTCATAAGCTTAGTACTTATTATACAGCAGGAACTTCTTATTGTAACATTTGTTAATGTCTGTTATGTACTTCACAGATAAATATTCTAGGTGTCTACTGATGTACTATGTTCATCATCTGTATATATGTTGTAAGTAATTGCTATGTAAATTGTTAATCACTATGTAATCCAATGTAACTACTGTCTGTATTTTAACTGTGAAGCTTTTCTCCCCAGGCCTCCGCTGAAAATAGACCTACGTCCAGTAGGACACTCCCGGTCAAGAAATATAAATAAATAAATAAATAAATATCAATGTTAAGAAACCAGATAAGGGAAATGGAATTGTCATTATGGATAAGGATGATTATTCTAATGGTATGAATAATTTATTAATGGATGGGCAATATATGGAAAGCTTTTAAATGAAATACACATTACTTATAGGAAATTAGATTTGTTATTGGAAGACATGTTACATCAAGGTCAGATCAATGAGGAGGACTTTGGATACATAAGGAATGAATACCTTATGGTATCCAGTATTTTCAGAATACCTAAGATTCATAAAGGCTTGAAAAATTCAAAATTTCATCCCATTGTTGATGGGTAACATTAAAATACTTGTTTTATTAGCAAGTTCTTGGATATACATCTGCAAAGAGGTTTGAAGTTATTCCCATACATTTGTAAGGACACATGGCAATTTCTTGATAAATTAAATCAAATTGAGGTTAGTAATGAGATAACTCTAGTTACTATAGATGTATGTAACCGTTTTTCAGTGATACCTCATGAGGTGGGGCTGACATGGTTAGAAATTCAATTGTTAAAAACTGGTTTATTTATTTGATCAAGATCAAGTTAATAAATATATAGATTTGATGGGAGTAGTACTTAAAAATAATTATGTTTATTTTGAAGGACAGTACTACAAGCAGATAACAGGAGTGGCAATGGGGGCAGCTTGTGCCCTATATTTGCCAACTATGTCATGTCCTACTGGGAACAGGTGTTTGTTATGGACAGTGAGTTTTATTCACAAATTGTTCATTGTACAAGTTTTTTGGATGATATATTTTTGGTGTGGAAGGGCACAGAGGTTAAATTGAATGAATTTTTTGATTATATTAACAGGACAGTAGATTTTTAAAAATTACCTATGTATATAGCAAAAAACTAATTTCATATTTAGATGTAGGGTTGAGAATTGACCTTGAGAATAGTAAATTGGCCTCTGTGATTTATAGAAAGCCCACATTTTCAAATTACTATTTGGAATTTGGTAGCTGGCACCCATACTATCAAAAGAAATCTATTGTTAAAGGACAATTAGTATGGATGGCCGGGATGGTAAGTAATGCTTGTGAATTTTTGGAAGAGGTTCAGTTTATACTTAATTTATTTGCGAAAAGAGGTTACCCAGATGATTTATTGAACAGTATAAGTGGGGAGGT
Organism: Protopterus annectens; assembly: GCF_019279795.1. Lineage (NCBI taxonomy): Eukaryota > Metazoa > Chordata > Ceratodontiformes > Protopteridae > Protopterus > Protopterus annectens. The sequence goes on from NC_056749.1 coordinate 519,032,382, forward strand.
TATTAATAAATGGAATGAAGGAATTTATAAGCCCATTTTGAGGAGAGGTTATTTAACAAATGAAGAAGTATACATGGCTTGTGTTTATAATCAAAAAGATAAACTTTGGACTTGTCTGAGTTTTATTACTACATTTAATCAAGATTCAACTAGAGTGAATGACATTATTAGGAATAATTGGTCAATTTTATGTATTGATCAGAATGCAGTTAAAATAATAGGTAAAGCACCTAAAATAGTTTACAGAAGGGATATATCATTCAAAAACCCACTAGAAAAGAATAATACAGTTAATGTAGTCAATACTAACAGAATAATAGGGGATTTTAAATGTGGGATATGTAAGTATTGTCCCACATTTTGGAAACCGGAGACAGGTTTAATTTGAATGGTAGAGAGATTTTTTTGAATGGCCATTTTAATTGATGTAGCCAAAATGTGGTTTATATGGCTAAGTGTCAAAAATGCTTGAATTATTACATTGGGAAAACAAATAGACGTCTTAAAGACAGAACAGCTGAGCATTTGTTAGATACAAAATGACTTATGGCTTGAGTAGGCATAAAATGGAACATGAGGACCACACATTTAAGTTCTTAGTAATACAACAAATAGTTCATGCAGGGGAGAGTACTAGATGTGCATCTGGATATATGTGAATTAAAATGGCAGTTACGTTTAAATGCAAATCAATATCCAGGTATTAACGAGAATGTTAGCATAGCTAGTGTGTTAAAATTAAAAAATATTTTAGGTTGATGTTTTATGCAATTTCATATAGTAGCACTGTATTCAAATGGTGAAATGTTTTAAATGGTTAGAGAGTATTGTAATTATTTGTAATTAATTGTAATTTGTCAAGGGTAATTAAACAATCGGTTTTAATTAATTTTAATTGATGTTAGTATTTAAGGGCTGAGTTCAAAGTTTGCCTTAGAGTAGTAGTTCATAACTGTTATGGGGTTTTCTGGGTTCACAGTACTGATTTTTATTTCGAAGGATTCACCCATATTTGCAAGTAACAGATCCAGTATGTCTGCATACATGGTGAGCAAATGGACTAACTGGTCCAAAGTGTCTGTGTTTACAAGTCCAGGAATCTCTGGCCCTTCAGGTTTTGGTCAGATCAGATTCTCAGTTTACAGAAGGGTATTGAAAGTCCCCCATGAATATGATTAGTGTTTCCAGTAGGTCTAAGTATAAGATATGGGTTTTGTTAATCATAGAAGGTGATCTATAGCTTGCAAGGATATGATTTGTGACTCTACCTATTGTAATTTGGACATTGAAAAGCTCAAGCATTTCATCCTGTATGACCAACCTTGAGATATGTTTGTTTTTTTATGTAAATTGAGCCACGTTCACCTTTAGCACCTGCCAGTGCAGCAGCTGATCTAAATGTGTGGAAGGTATTGTATCCCTGCACTGCCGGGGTGCCCTCTGTGTCTTTAAACCATGTCTCAGTAACTGCCCAGATGCCTGCATTCTCCAAGGTAAGGAGATCTTGGACAGAGTGTAGTTTCTTGTTTAGCCTCAAAGCACTGAACAGCTTTAGATTACCTTAAATTAATTTTGTTAAGGTGGAAGGTTCGTCACTTTGGCTTTACCTAAAAAAGGTGCTACTGAGGAAGATCATGCCTTAGCAAATATTTGAAAGGCTAGTGGGGTGCAGGTCATCCTTGGCAAAGGAACATAATGGTTGACAATATCCTCCTGTGTTGACAAATATTGTACCCCCTTTGAAGAACATGAAAAGCTAAGCAATTTATTCAAGTCAATCATTTTCTGTTCATATAGTGGCATCATCCTTGGTGAGGGTAGAAGGCTGCTCAATACTAGGCTATTTCCAGCATGGGATACATGATCCAGGAGCTCCATAATGTCTCTCTTCACATAGTCCAGGACGTTAGTGAGTTCTCCAGATCTCAGTGATCTCTCACTTGCTGCCTCACTCTTTTAATTTTCCTGTACTAACAAGACCTTCTTTCACCTAAGCCTTTATATTTGCAGCTTAGCACAATTATTTTTCTCTGAGTTCCATAAGTTTTATAGGGCCTGTGTTCAGCTACTGAAAAGAAATAGCATCGAACAGCTAAATATCAGATGAAAAACATCTAAAGATAAGTTACCGAACACAGCTTTTTCTGGAAAAAAAATGTAATGCCCATAGTTGGCCAACAATGCAAGCATAATAAGCCAAGGTGGGGGGGGGATTGTGCCCCCACACCCCCCAACTATATATACCAACTCTGAAATCACACTTCAGTGGGGGAAAGGGGGAAATTTAAATATTTTAAAAAAAGGCTTCCTTTGTTTACATTATGCATCGCAGTACTTCCTGGTTGTTGGCCTGGCCATTCAATGTATTTTTTTTCAAGAAAAAGCTTTGTTCGGTTACTTATGTTTTATATGGTTTTTATTTGATATTTAGCTGTTCGATGTTATTTCTTTTTGGTAGCCGAACACAGACCCAGTTTTATAATCTTGGACATAACGTTTAAGAATTGCATTGAGAAGATGGAATAAGTTATTGACTAAACACTGAGGAATTAGAAACTATTTGGACAGCATTTACTATCATTGTAGATAACCTAAGCTAGAATAGGCAGTAAAGTAAGAGACTGTGCTTTGAAGATTATGTTCCAGGTGTTTTCCTTTCAGAATATTGTAGTTCAGAAATGATATTCTGACATCTAAACAGAATTACCAACTTCATTTTTCTGTGACGGCTATAAAGCTATGTTCAGAATATGGCCAGGTGCAATTACCTGGGTAGTCAAATAGTTTCATAAAGATAAAGAGTACAGATCTTAGAACTGCACATTTGACTGAAAACTGAAGACATCAAGTATCGTATCTGTAGTGGTGAAATCTACTTTCTCACTGTGAAACAAATTTGAAGAAAAATAAGTTTCAAGTGACAGGAGCCATCCCGCATCATGCTGCATAACAAAGTAGGAGGATATATACTGCACATAAAGAAAATATTTAAAAAAAAATCATGTGCCATACTGAGTACTTTTTTCCTCTTTTCAAATACCACGTAAGTAGTTACTATTCAATTGGCCTATGCCCCATGACTTGATTAGGAAAATGTCTTATGTCTTTAGTGAATGCCAGAGAAGGAGACTTAAGAATTAACTTCTTATGAAAAGGTCATAAGGTATTGAAAAACAGGCAATATTGGATACTATTTCCCTTTTTAGAAGATGAGTTTTTTTTTGTTACCATTTGTTCACAAAATGGCTTCTTTTATGTCAGACTTTGATAAAATTATGCCAAAGAAAGCAGATGAATGTCATGTTTAAGCTAAATATAGCATATATCTTAGTTTATTAACTATAATATAGGGAAATGGCAAAAACACATTCTTGGATTATTAGGTTTCTCAATCCTGCAGGGACAAGCTGTTGTCAAGATTCACTTGAACATATAGAAGTTGCAACTGGAGCAATAAAATAAACCTATAATCATGGATTTGATATACTGTGGCCTACATTAGCATCAAGTTCTCATTTGAGAAACTATATAAAATGAACAACAACCAGAAAGATAATCATGGCCTGACAGACCCACAGAGGATAGGTCATGCAAGTGCCAAACCCACTGCATCCACTGACATGGAGAGTTGCATCCATCTCACCACCCACAAATAAATATTACTGCCTCGGGGTTCATGACTTTCTTTGAGATATGTATGTTTCTGATCTCACTCTCATCCCCAGTGTAGTGTTACCTCAGAGAGAGAATATTAAAGTAGTGGGGTGTGATGAAGGCATAACTCCGCACATTAAGGAGGATGGGGTGGTGTGATCCCCTGCAAAAGCATTGCTATTCTACAAAATCCATGGACCACTTAAGTGTCAGTTAATATCAATATACTTCAGCTTCTAATACTCTGGGATTAGGTACTGAATACTCAGAATTCTGATTTTCAAATGGGCATATTACAGTGCTTCAGTGAGTGCCATGAGTATATTTCTAACATAGGACACTTTTAATGTTTAGCAGTTCTTTTTAGTCTAGATATGTGTTGACTGACTTATGTGAGATTCCTAATCTGCAAGTAATTTTGTAAATGTGATCTGTATGCATGTGAGCACTATGCAGTGAGTGTGACTTGCAATGTATACACTAAGGATTTGGAAATGTAGCTGTGAGGACTAAAACAAGACAGCATCACATGTTCCTTGTAGTCAGAAGTAAAGCATCAAAGACCTATACATGTTTTTACTTTTGAAAATTTGTTTTAAGGATCTCATTTTCTTAAAAGGGAATTTTGCTTGTTAAAAATGTGTGCATCAACCATTGCTGCTAAAGAAGGCAAGTGAGAAGAAATGGGTACCTAAAATGCCCTCTGTGCACATCACACACTTAATAAGAAATTCACAAAGAAAAGATGGACAAAATTTGATATTAGTAATATTTATAACAATATAACAGACTGTATATTATGAGCCATGAATAAAAATTGCAGGGTGAAACATACTACATTGCTTATCAACATCAGAAGGCTGATTCTCTGAACAGAGAGACAAAATTCTCTGTGTATGACAATGACAGAAGACAAAGTCATCAGTACTGAAGTGAACTAAATGTTCATCAAACTGCATTATAGTGACAAAATGACCACAGGGAGGAAATCAAATAACTGATGACTAGGGTTAGTCAATGCCAAGAAAAAGCAAACACAAATAAATGCGATTAATGAAAATAGTGTCTACGGTTAATTATACAGAGACTTTACAAAACAGGAGCTTTGCGCACTTGTAATGAATATCAAAGCCTATGCAAAAGAGGAACAATTAAGGCAGGATTTTCCACTCCAGCAAAGAAATCTTAACAAAAATGAAATAGTAATAAGACTGTTAAATGAAGGTAGTTGCATCAACATGCTGAAAATCAGTACCAGTGGGCACCGCTGCTTCAGTTATAGTGCTTTAGCAACTTTTCCGGTGAGTGCAAATGCGATATTGACAAAAATGTATTTGTATTTTCTGGTATGTCACATCTTTTATTGACAAAGTCTTTGTCTACTCTCTAAGTCAGCTGAAAGTATAATGTGCCATTACAAGTATTTTAAAGTATATCATTAGCACATCACTAAGAAGAGATTTTGACAATGCTTTTATGAAGGAATAGAACTTAAAAGGAAAGAAGGGGAGGGTAAGTAATAGGGGGTATTCAAAGACAGGAAACACACATTAAATTAGCATAAAAAATACTGTTTCCATGGAAGAACAAAGGATGGACAGAGCATGATCCCAGAATGGATGTTAAAGTATAAATTAATATAGTCATTCATGGGGATTGGAATAAACAGAATAAAGGGTAGAAACAGCTCTGGGCTTCTAGTTAAAACAGACAGACAGATGAGATGGACCACCACTTTCTTCTGCCAACAGTTAGATGCATGTATGGGAGAGAAATGTATATTTTCATTCCAAAGATATTCAAGACAAAGAAGTTCAAGGTTTCACAATACTGGACAGGTCTTCCTTTGGGAGCAGTTGTCATGTGAGATGATATTCCATGCTAATTAAGTTTTAAATTTCAAAAGTCTAAGCTATTGGTATAAATAGAAAAGGATGGCATTAGGGTCACAATGGTTGTGAAGAAAGATGAGCATTGTAACAATATGGAGCTTACCATACATTTCAGATTGCCCATGCATCCTGGCTATAAATCCCCATCTTCATTATTTGTGGTTGCCGTAGGCTTGAACTTCTTTGCATCCTAAAAGAATTTATGCATAAGCCTCATCCAATAGTTTACAGACGCAATACAGGCTGTCTTTACTATGCAGTGTAAGTGAATGAATTATGTATCTCCAGGATTGTGTTATGCACACACACACACACACACACACACACACACACACACACACACACACACACACACACACACACACACACACACACACACACACACACACACACACACGTATATAATATTATGAAACATCTTCTCATATTTTGAATGATATCTAGTCATGAAATATTTTTTAATTTTTAATTTTTAAAAGAATTCTTTCATTTGAGCAAAACATCATCATATCCTGCCTAAATACTTGCTCATACTGAACTAGGATGTTTATTTCTTTATAAACAAGACAAACATTTACTTTATCTGAGTTTTATGTTTCAACAGATATTTCAATGTTATCTTTAAACCAATGTAGTGTTGCCTACTGTCACTATATGCCTTAATATAGATGTATCCTCTTGTATAGGGTTGTTACCCAAAAAGTCCCAGGAGTCCTTAATTAGATGAGGATGTTGCACACCTCTGTATTAATCTGATTGTCTATCCAAAATTCTTCAATATATGAGTCTATACGTTGGTATACTATATTAATTTCGTTCTACCATTCAGTTTCCTTGAACAAGATTAATATAGCATACCAACGTATACACTCATATATTGAAGAATTTTGGATAGACAAGCGGATTAATACAGAGGTGTATGATTTTTTTTAAAGTGCAACATCCTGTATTAGCTACACTAGTGGGAATACCCAAGATACATAAAAATATAATAAATCCACCGTTTAGACCCATTGTTTCAGGGAGTCAGGTGAAAACTTTTCCTCTTGGTGTAGCTGTAGATACGTGGTTGAAGGACATCTATAATCACATCCCTCATCTAATTAAGGACTCCTGGGACTTTTTGGGTAACTACCCTATACAAGAGGATTACAGTAAATTTACATATGTAACGATAGATGTTATTGACTTGTTTTCTTGTATTCCAAAGAACTTAGGATTAGATTCATTTTGTAAAAGTATAAGGAAACACATTAATATTGATTGGGACAAGATAAGTCTGATTATGGATTGTATGTCCATGGTCCTTGAACATAACTATATTTATTACGAAGGGGAATATTATAGACAAAAGAAAGGTGTAGTAATGGGTTCTGCTTGTGCACTGATATTTTCAAATTTAGTTATGTTGGATTGGGAGGAAACAGTTTTATTCCCCAATGACATGTTTAAACATGTGACCCATTATACGAGGTTCTTAAACAATATTTATATTTTGTGGGATGGTGATATGAATGAATTGGAAACATTTATTTCCTTTTTGAATTCTAGTAGTGAATTTTTTAAAATTCACACATTCAGTTAGTACCAATGGCATAGCATATTTAGACACATTCATTTCACATGATAGTGAAGGTTTCAAATCTTGCATATATAGGAAAAACACATTCTCCAATGACTATTTACAATATACAAGTAATCATCCTAAAAGATTATTGTACAACATATATAAAGGGCAGTGTATAAGGATAGCCCGTATGACATCAAGATATGATGAAATGATACATGAAATGGAATACATAACAGGGCTATTTGAAGAAAGGGGATATGACAAGAGAATGATGAGGGATGTGAAACAATATGTAATTCAGCTGTGGGGTCAAAAATATACTCCACTATTAGGGAGTTATAATGGAGGTAGAGGCTGTGTGGATAGTACTAATTTAAAAGTAAACACAGCGGAATATCAACGAGCATGTGTGTTAGAATATAGCCCTTATGTACACTATATTAAGCAAATTATGAAGAGTCATTAGATGTTCCTTATGGTGGATGAAAATTTGGTTGGATTAATAGGAGATAGACCTCACTTTGTATATAAAATGGGAAAGAATTTAAAGAGGATGTTAGAGAAAGGGGAGAATAATACACATAGTAACACAGACCTCTCCAATAAGGCAACTACAAAGTGTGGAAATTGCAATCAATGTGGAGTTATAATGGAAGAAAAAGAGATTGTACTTGGAAATATAAATAAGACTAAAATTAAGTTTAAAACAGGTAGTTGTAACACTAATTTTGTAATATATATGGCAAAATGTAAAATATGCCCTGGATACTATATAGGTAAGACTGATAGAGCTTTTAAAATGCGAATTTACAATCACCTATACAGTATAAGGAAAAAGGATGTGAATAATGCCTTGTATAGGCATATAGAAAAGTTAGGGGCGGAACATAATTTTAAATTTGCCATATTAGAGCATATTAAACACAATCCTAAAGGAGGTAATAGAAAAGATTTTTTAAGTTATAGAGAAGTATGGTGGCAACTTCTTACAGATGCTTCGAATACACCAGGATCGAACGATAACATTTCAATCAAACCTATATTGATACATAGAACATCAAGAATATAAGAAATGTGGCTTGGGGTATTCAATTCTAACACATATTATATAAGTTCAGCATTAGGAAGATGGTTTAAAATTTAGTGAACTGGAAGAAATAGCCATAGGACGATCATAGAATAGAGTAGTTTTTGCATTATTATTATAACAAAACAGTAGATGTAAGGTTTATTTTTACATAAAACAGAGAATAGTAGCCCCTAAGAAGTCATTACATTAAGGTATGGACATCTGAATGTGTTTGTTGTATAAGAATAGTGCATAAATGTTTTTTTTAAATAATATATATTTTTTTAAATAATATACTTTATACATACATTATTTTTTATATATATGTTTTTAATTATTGATTTATTGTAATGTAATGAAATAGCGGAATACAAAGATTTAATATTGTGTAGATGTAACAACAACAGGATGCTCAGTGTTATATTTAAATAACGGAGCGATGTGACTTTAAGGGCTGTCACTAATATTTGGTGCCAAAAAAGTTATTTAAACACTGTAGCACCTGAACACCTTAGTTCTGAGGAAGCCTACATTATGTAGGTGAAAGCGCTTAACTCTTTGTCCAACTTTAAGGTTTTATCTTGGAAGTATATTTACTGATGCATTGGTCTGGAATTATTTTTAAACTTTTTTCATCTCAGCGAGTTGTTTTATAATAAACATTGTTCATCTGGAGCCTGCACTGCATTTCCTCTGTATTTTTCGTTGTTTTACAGAGAAGATAGCGTAGTAGTAGGACTCAATGGAAGATTAGAGACATCATTAAGGACATTAAGCATATTCAGGGTTCTCATGATAATTTGAAGTTTATGATTATACATGATGGATTCAGGATTGCAAATCTTTTACCATTACTGACAGACTTCCTTTACTGAAGGTGGTACCAAAACACATGAAAAAGACCACCACTTCAGCAATTGGCTTAAACCAAGGTGTAGTAAAGGGGGATTCAGTCTCTCTCCATTTGGAAAACTTGTTGGATCTTCTCCTACCTTGCAAATGAAGGGCTAAGTATCTCATCAAAAGTGGTTAGGGTAATGAGTACATACTATCCTTCTTACATTCTTCATTTCTCAAGGAGTCAAATTCATGGACATTCTGAGCTAATCATTACAATTAACAATAATGTGAAGGTGGATTCATCAGTGGTTGCCCTTTAAAAGTCCAAAGGTATTAACAGTAATTCTCAGAAAATTAAAATCGTAACTAGTTTTATGGGATGTACATACAAACCAAGAAATTACAGTATCCTGGAATATTCAGTTTTGCCTGAGGTACAGCAATCCCAAGTTGATATTTGCAGCCTCTTAAGTGGGTGGGCAGGCATAAGACAGTAAATCACCCTGTCAAAATGTTTAAAAGCTATAAAAGTAATTTTTGGAAATCACTCCATGGTATTAAGTCTTCTACTTCAAAAGGAGACCATATAATCACTCACAGCTTAAATAAAGCACAGAGATGTCTAGTAGTTTACTTTGCTTTGTAGCTAGTTTTAGTATGTGCCATCACAGAGACATCAAACATCCATACTGCCTTTTACATATACCTTGAATTAACTCTTTCCACAAGATTCACCAAGCAAAGAGGTAGTGCAGCCATTCTCATGTGTCAGTCTTTCAAAAATTAGGGCTATAAAAGCAGATTATAAGCATCAGGTACTTCACACCACAACTGCAACAAACTAACAACCAAAAATTATAGTTTTGCATTATATTATTGCACATCTCAAGTAATCTCAAGAACATGATCACTATCTTCATGAATCTTGATAAACATTACTCTTATCACGGCAAAAACACCAACAAAGGGGGTAGAAATGTACTGGCTACCATCTTGGTAAAATATTGCTACCAGCTGATCTAAGAAAAATGTTGCTCCATTCCACTGTTTGCTAAAAATACAGTGACAAGTTGTCTCTTGACATACTCAGAGCCAAATCTAATAAAAATTATTCCTTCACTGAGGAATTTTATTTTCAAATGGCAGCATGTTGCCCTGATCAATCATTTTTGTTAGGCAATTTGGACAATAAAATGGGCCTCCTTTACAACCTACTGGTGAATTGCCCACAGTTCTCTATAATACTTTATATGACTACTTCATTACAACCATTCCAAATATTGTGCATCATTGTGCAGCAAACCTAAAAAGCGACATTACAAAATCAACAGATTAAACTGCAAGACAAGGATGTATAAAACCTTAAAATGTCATCCAGCCTGATTCCACAATGATAAGGTCAGCGCCATCCAAAATAAACTCACTAAAACAATCAAAAGAAGTAAAACTTAATTTAATATAAACAGTTCCATCGAGACATTTAACAATTAGGAGATTTTCTAAAATCATATTTAGAAAATGAAGAGGAAGGAACAAGAATATTGTAGTATGATAAAACAAAATCGAATCACTATTATACATTTAACAGATTTAGCTAACAAAGTATTTGTAGATTTGATAGTTCTGAAGTAAACTTTAGTCCACAGAACAGAACACCATCCATTTTATTTCTTGAAAGTTGATACCACCTGAAATTATATTCAAACTGGTCAGCTTGGCAATCAATCAGGTAAGACTCATCAGAGGTGAATAAATGAGATTCTAAGAAGCATAATGTGTGGAATCAAAACTAGCCTACTGTCCGCCTTTATGAACAAAATAGAGCACTGAAAATTGTGTGCATCCCTGAAACATGGAAGTGAACTACTGTAGTCCCAATCCACAAGAGATGCACTTCAACAGACCTTAATAATTACTGACTGATCAGCTTCACAAGCATGGTGATACAGATAATTATCATGGGACTTATTCAGGTAGACAAAGGAAACCACCATCCTCCTGGCATAACCCAGAAGAATTTTATCAATGGTAGATCTTATATATTTATCCTCATACATTTTTGAGGCTATAACAGCCACAATGGAATAATGTAAATCTGGTTATGCAGGTCACCTTCATTTGGCCAAAGCATTCCATACACAAACATCGGGTAAATGAAGATGTAGTAATGTATATCTTCAAATGACAACACAATCTTTCACAATAGTTGGGAATATGAGGACACCTATCTCAACAGTAGAGCCACTCTAGACTTTGCCCTGAGGAAACTTCTTTGTTAGGTCTTTTTCTCAGACAGCAAAATTGAATCCAGTGACTGTATCATCATATGTGCAGATGGCTTCAAACACGAAAGGACTGTCCCTACCTCTAATGATGTATCTTCAAATCTTCAAATCTCTTCAATTATCTTCAAGTCTCTTCAAATGACAAAGTCATCCTCCCACTTTTGTTCCAATCTCACAGACCTAGAACATATAGGATAGGAAACCAAACCAATCCAATCACATGACTGAACTCTCTTCAGGCCCTGACTCACCACAAGACCCTATTTTATACAATGTTTCTCACCTATGTGTGAAAGTTGCAGTTTATCTTAACTCAATTAGTAACCTCTACTTTCTCCAATAATTAAGGTTAATTTTAATACACTCTGTCCTCTCCCCAATGAATGATTAGCACACCTACACTTGAAACCAAAGAATCAAACCTTAACACATAGTGTATGACATTAGCTATACCCCACTTTGCTTAGAAATATTTACTATGAAGGCTACTCTTACTTCACAGAGAAATTACTCTCTACACAAAATATATTACTGACATAAATTAATAAATGTAGAAGAGGACAGCGCTATCCCTGGGTAGCAAATGAAATTATATCCTTTACTAGGTAGAAAAAAAAAGCAGGCATGGGAACAATGGAAAAAGACCATTAGAATAATAACTTGCATAAACCCTTTTTGAGTATTAGAAAACAATACAAGACTGTAACCAACTCAGCTAAAACTGTATTTCCAAGAGAAAAACAGCTTGAATTAGTTGCATCTCCAACGCTACTCTGGAAATCAATTAAAATGGAACCGTATTACTGACTTGGCAGAATATATTTTCACAAATCTAAAACTACTTTTCTTCACTGCAAAAAAAATAAATATATATATATATATATATATATATATATATATATATATATATATCTAGTCAGGACTTTGAACAAGGGTTTTCAATATCCTCATTCTCTCTCTCAGTCTTTCTCTGTCTCTCAGATAGTCCACTACCAAAATACCACATTAAATTCAACTTAAGGCATGGTAATCTTGCCACATAAAAACCCTGTTAGACATTAGCCTACCTTCTGTTTCAATGTCATCTCTTCAAAACACAACAAAAAACTTTTAAAAATGATTGAAAAAGAGCAGATGCAAAATTTAGTTAATTTGAACTTGCTCTTCTAGGAATGTCAATAAACTTGTGCACAAACCCTTAACATATAGCTACAATTTGTCACCTGCTTCCATTGTTGTTCCTGCTCCCTTCAAACATGTAGCAATTACACCAAAGCAGCTCTAATAACAGTTTACAAACAGATGTTCAAACATATGAACAGCTATGGTTAACCAAAAGAAGTAAAGTATAATTTCCTTAATGTTATTACTACATTGTCAGATCCCTCCTTGGTTACCGATACTAATTACACTAATATGAATGAAGTCCTCCTTACTGACACAACCTTTGGAGACAAGATTTGAGCTTTTAGAATACATAACCCTGATCTGCTGTTAGCCAGAGTGTAAATGTTAAATTTAGGAGGTAGAATGGTAAGAAGGCTTGGAATTACTTAACAGATCTTTTCTAGTTTCTATAGAGTCTACCTTGTTGGACAAAGGGACCTTTTCATGTGCATTCTAGGAATCTGTTTTGGGTCCATTATTGTTCTTACATTTTTATCAAAACACTAAACAAAACCAGCCTTTTGTTATTTAACAAGCTCCGCAGGTGATCTTTTTTTACTTACAGAGAAGACAGTAGTGGACTCCAAGAAGAAATTGCTGTCAGATGTCTCTACACTTTGCTGCTTGACATTTGAGAATACGTTTTTCATAAATATCAATAAATCAGGTGTTACTTTTTTTTTTGGTATATTTTGTACAAACACATGGGATTCTCTCCAACAAGCACTCATGACCCAAGGTAATTTTTTTTTTATTTCCTCCAAGTCTAAATGACTAAGACAGTATCACCACTACTTAAGCCCAGCTGGCCGAGTTGATATCCATGACGATGATGACCTGGAGAGGAGACACTAATGCCTCTTGTATCCCAGACCACTGAACCCAGTGAATTCACCAGCTTTCTAGGGACAGACTGAAGATTAGCACTATCCTCTACCCAGGGAGAGAGACAACACTCATTCAATCCATGGATTGACCTTACTAGTATACTTCTCTGAGATGGGAGGGTCTAGTCTGGTAGAGAATAGCTCAATTATCAGTCAGATGGACATGTCTCTCTTCCTCACTAAGCTTCAAAATCCTGACTAATCACTTAAAGCTCTGCAGTGCTGCCTGCCTCTTGGTGAAAACAATGGCCTTTGTGAGATATTATTTGAGGACTTAACTCTGTTCTTAGTACCACATGGCAGCACTTGCAAAGTAGCTCTGAACACAATGGATGCTACAGCTTGGTGCTATTCAAGCAGTCAGCTGAAGATGCCTTTCATCTCCATGTGCTGGAAGAGATGGCAATGGTCTTTCACTTCAACTTTTCCCATCCCACTCCATCCAATGCCCAAACCACAAATTCAACCTTGTCTGCATGAGGCGTAGACAGGGCTTCATCTCTTTGTAACATGGAAGTGGGACTAAAAGACTAATTCTATCCCTATCATGACTGAACAATAATGCTTATGCATAACTGGAGACACCATTCTGCCATTCAAACTGCATACAAAAAAAAAAAAAGAGTCAAAGAACAATCTCACAGCAAACACTATGAGACAGATCATCAAGCCTGCTTCCCCTGGAAGGCAGATGAACCATGATCAGAAATGTATTAATCCGTATACTCAAATATGGGCTACCCATGATATGCTCCAGTACTAAAACCTACATACATCAGTCTGCAGAAATCAAGATTTGTTATTTCATCTGTTTTGAAAACTCAAGAACCCATCCATGCAAATGACTACAGAAATTCCATAACAGGCAACTGTCCTCCTTGACACACTATTGCTCAAAATAAAAAGATAAAGTTCTGTTCACCACTGTACACACACATTATCAAAACTACTTAAACCCACAGAAACAGTAACAATGCTCTCCTTAAAGTAGGTCCTTTCAGGACAAACTATAGATGAGAAAGCTTTTACTAAAATAGGCTCAACATCACAGTGCAACTTTCCACAAAATATCAAATCAATAAATTCATGAAACTAACAAAGAGAAATGATAGTCCTAATGCAGGAAAACTT